>NC_141879.1:660030306-660335647 GCF_056163025.1 Triticum urartu
CACGCACGCATGCGCATTTAGCTAGCGTCGCGGCCGTGCGCGAGGGTCAAAAAGCAGTTGAAAAGAACGACGGGCCGCAACCACGACGAGCACTGCAGTGCAAGCAAGATCTCCCTCCCCGATCCATTTCCAATTGGCGACTCAACTTTCACTCGTTTTCTCCTCTGTCTTTCTGTCTCTCTCCCTGACGCCGATATATCATATGGAATTATGGATCTTCGAGACCCACATGGCACCAGCACCACACTTCCACCGCATTGAGCAGCAAGCATTTTTTTTTGTCTCGACTGAAGGAGCACAAAGCTCCCAATTTCAATGCGTTGCATGAAATTGACCTGCAAGCGAACACGAGCTGCGCGTGCTCCCACCGGCCACCATGCAGGCCGGACGCACGATATTTTTTCCTCTTCTCTTCCCGTCCGTGTGGCCGCAGGGCCTGCCTAGGCGCCTTGTCACGGCACAACGTCGTGGACGGCATCTTGGGTGCCCAGAACATGTGCACCGATGTTTGACATGCACGTAACGTATGGGGTAACAGCCATGTCTTGCACGTTCGGGCTCACTCCCAGGGCCGCGCTTGCTTTTACTGTGTTTCAAAAGGAGCACTGTTCGTTCCGTTCGTTTGTCTCGCGTCGGCGTCTCGAGAAGGAGAGATGGAGCGCGTGTTGAAGAATGCTACAGGCGTGAGCGTGAGCTGTCTGTCAGGACACGGTGACCGATGCGCAAACCGTGAGAGCCTCGCAGTCGCAAGCAGGCAACTGCAAGCGGCGCCGGCGCGGCGCGAGTGATGAGGGCGACGCAGCATACATGCATGATGCATTCATAGAGGCAGGCAGGCACCCAGGCAAGCTGCAGACAGGCAGACACGCAGGGGCTTGCAAAAACCACTCAAAAACAAAAGAGACGCCGACCTCGAACTCCAAGCCGGTGAACAAGGAAACAGGCACGTACCCAAATCCGGGGCAGGCCCCTCATGACCGTGTAACCAATGGCACTACACCTCAGCAATGCACGCAGGCTGCAAAGTGCAGCGAGACCAAAAGGGTAGCTTTTATGGATGAGGCAAAGCTTTTGCCTCCGTTTTTTTAAAAAAAGGGTAGCTTTTCTTCTCTTGTTCTGCATGCCCGAGGACGGCCATGCAGATGCATGCCTGCGGGGAGCAGCTATAGCAGGATATCTTCTTTTTTCCTTTTCTGAATGGCTTTATTCTTCATTTCTTTGTGGCCTCACTAGTCTCTGGATGTGCATCCTGCTGCCATATATTCCCTTCGTTTGGAATTACTTGTCGCAGAAATGGATGTATCTAGATGTATTTCTTTGGTCCTGTCAGATTACCTATCTACGTGTACTGTATCTCACACTAGAAGAGGAAATTAAGAGTGACAACGCAACGCATGGGAAATGTACGTGGTATACTGGTACTGTATGTGATAAGCGTATCTTCCTCTTCTTTCTTGATGATGGGGCAAACAGTTGAACTGTTGGCGCACATGTGCGCCCATGGCACACTCCATGCAGCACAGTTTGAGTGGCCCTCTCAGCCGAGGCACACGAGTCCAAAGATCTCCAGCCAGCCTGAGCCTGCAAAGTCACCAGTCGTAGCAGGGAAGCAGTCGCGCAGTACTCGGGGTGATCAATGCGCGCCATGCATGGCCGGCAGCATGGGCGTACGATCACAGAATATGCACAGAGACACGCACACGCAGCAGAGAGGCAGAGACCAAAATTGACAAATTTAGGGCTAGTTTGGTTAGGCCAACTCCACCACGCGACCCCAAACGGATGTCCGTTTTATTCGGATTCTGTCCGTTTGGATAGCGATTTGGGTTCATGTCCGGACGTGTCCTGGGATGCGGTGGCCGTACGCCCAGCGCGCGGCCGCATCTATTTCCCCATCCTGTCCGCGTTTATTTAAAAAAGCAGAAGCAACGTTTCAAATGCCAAGCCCTAGTTCAGGCCAGCGGCCCCGGTTCATCACGCCGGCAACAGAGCCAGCGGCCTACACGTCCATCGCCGGCATCAGCCAGCGGCCGGCAACACAGCCAGCCTCCAAAAATGAATAGTTGTCCTCGCCGGCAACACAGCCAGCGGCCGGCAACACAGCCGGCCACCAAAATGAATGTTTTCTCGCCGGCACACAGCCAGCGGCCCAGCGGGCAGGCGGCACCCATGCCAGCCTCCAAAAAGAACGACCACCGCCGATCTGACGACCTAGTTCAGGCCTTCGGTTTCGAGCATCTCCTTTTGCTTGGCCTCGAACCAGACCCTCGTCTTGTCGCTCATCTTCGACAAGTTCACGCTCATGATCGCAAGGGCCACCTCTTTCGCTTTGGTGGCGGCGTTCGTGGCCTCGATGTCGAGCTGCCTCTGTCTGGCCTTGACGTTGTCGGCCTCGATGTCGAGCTGCCTTTGCCGGGCCGCCTCCTTCATGTCGATCTTCCTCCTCTTGGCCGCATCCTCCATCTCAAGCTTCTTTGTTTGAAGGTCTAGGTATTGCTTCATTTGCTCCTCCTTGCTTTCCCGCTTCTTCTCGTCCCTCACATTCTTTTGGGACATCATGCCATGCAAACTGTCATGCAATGCCATGGATGAGGCATCACGTATGTCATCAACCTTGGAGTTGGTCTTGCCCCTCGGCCTCTTCAAGGCCTCGCCATCTTCACCTCCGGCGTACTTGGCTGTCTTTAGTCCTCTCTTCCTTTGTAGTTCACGGTATTGGTCCTTGAACTTAGGACAATTGTTGATAATCGTCTAACAATGCGTAAGAGTGAATGGCTTGTCATTGTGCCGGGCCTTGAATGCCTCCAAAGATTGAAATGTCTAAATCACATGATCAACAACAAGTGAACATGCAAACATATACACGGCCGAAGTGTCATGGCCGTAGCAAGGAAAGGGCTAGGAAGAGGAGAGGATACCATGTCCCCAACGCCGAGACCACTCACGGGCCGTGCTTCAACGCTCTCAAATGCGGCGCAATACTTGTTGCACTCTTGTTGGATGAACAACCATCTCTTTTGAATCGAGCCGATGCCACGGTTACTTGTAAATTGGTAGGGCTCAAACATCTTCCTTTCATGAAATGTTTTGTGGACTCTCGTCCAAAAAACAATGCCCTTTTGTTGCGCGCCGGTCCTCGGATCTTGGCTAATCTCCATCCAAACTTGGCAAATCATCTTGTCCTCATCTTGTGTGTATGAACCCGTGCGAATGTTCTTCCTCTTCTTTTGTGCTTCCGCTCTTTGGGTGAGCTCGTCGATGAACAATGGCTCGCCACTAATATCAACGTCATTGCCTTCTTCTTCATCACCTTCGACATATATGTCATCGTCTTCATGCCACGAGTCACCATGGTCGTAGTCAGCACGATCGTCGGCCTCTTCATCGGGCACGTACTCGGCGCGGCCATCCTGACTTTGGGTCTCCTCGGGGTCGTAGGCACGGCCATGCCCACCCTCGAAGATCACGTCCTCCATGTACTGGTTGTAGAAGGGGTCGTCGACCGTTGGCGTTGGGGTTGGCATTCCGTCAAACAAGACGTGGGGGGCCGGCATGGTGCCCGTGAACGGTGCACGTGCCTGCTTTATTTGCATCTCGATGGACAGCCGCCTGCCGCTGCTGGACCCAGGCATGACGTTGAGGTCGATGACGGTCGCGGGGCGCGGTGTGGACGGCGCGAACAAGCCCACGTCCGGAGACGCCGAGAAACGGGTCTGGCCGTCGTGCCTTGGCGGAGGAAAGCCGGGCGACATGGGCGCGGCGCGCGACGTCGGCGATTGGCAGTGCGTAGGCTGGGCGACCGACGAGCCTGTGCTCGCCGGGCCGACGGGCGCTGCAGGGAACCCGGCCGAACGGCCCATGCCAAGCATGGGGATGGCGTGCGCTTTGTTGACGAGGTCCTCCTTCTCGTCGGCAGCGGCCTTGCGCCGCACGGCCTCCAGCTCCTCGCGCTAGGCGGCGAACTTGGCCGTGGCGGCATTGACCTTGACGGCCGCTCTCCGTTCGCTCCCCTTCGCCGATTCCGCGTCCAACTTGGCGATCTCCTCCGGTGTGCACTCCGACCGCGGCTTCCTTGGCACCTTCTTCTTCACCTTTGCGGGCGAGTCGAGGGCCAGGCCGCCGGAACTCGGCGGGGCGTTGGCGATGGCCTGGGGAGAGAGGGGCGGCGGGAGGGACGTGGAAGGGTTTGGAGAAAATGGCGGCAAATGGGCGTGGGGGGTTTTGGTTTCTCCCACCGACAGGCGGGCCAGGGGAGGACAAGCGCGCGCGTCTCGCCCGTCCGCGCACTGTCCGTTTCACACCAAAAACGGCGCAAACTTGGGCCGATGATGGGTCGAAAGCGGACACAAAGCAGACAAAAGTCCGTTTGCGCCCGCGTGCTGGGCCGTCTCGTTTGTCCCTTTTACCTCAAACGGACGGGGGCGGACAGGATAGGGTCGCGCGGTGGAGTTGGCCTTACTAGCCTGGAGACCATGCCTGAAGAGGCAAAATTTTGTGTTTTGACCTTTTTCTGAAACCTATTCGAAATTTGACCCTAATATAATTTTTTTTCGAGATCTGATCCTTTTACTACCGCCAGGATCCATGGCGGTAGGGTGTAACAGCCTACCGCCAGGTACCTTGGCGGTAGGAAACATCCCTACCGCCAATCATACTGGCGGTAGCATGTACAACCCTACTGCCAAGGTGCTTGGCGGTAGGCACGAGCACGCACTGTGTTCAACATTTAGAAGAATTTTGCGGTAGGGCATGCAACCCTACCGTCAGGGACCTTGGCGGTAGGCTGTTAGACCATATCCCATGGACCTTGGCGGTAGCAAAAGGGTGAGATCTCGAAATTTTATCAAACTGGGGCAGATCTCGAATAGATATCAGAAAAGGGTCAAAACACGACATTTAGCCGCCTAACGAATATAGTCGCCTGGACTTTGCCTGAGAATTTGATATTTCATGCCAGGAGGACGTATGTTTGATTACTGCCTGGCGGGGTGTACTAGTATCAATAAATAATTACAGCAAAAAAGCTAAGAAAAGGAAGGTATTGACCGGCACGAGTCCCCACACTAGCATTACGCGTTAGGCTGGTCATAGTGGGGAGTAACATATACTAGTATCATGCATATGATAGTAATGTATGATACTACATCCATAGTGCATAATATCATAAAGTAGTATCATAGGTGGTCTCATTTATTGTCATGCATGACACATAGTAGCATAACATTTATTATGTTACGGTATCTACCTATGTTACTATGACCTTCTCTCTCTTCTTTAATTTCGTGCCACGTAACCATGTTTGCGAGTCCCAAGTATATGATACTAGTTATGTTACCCCCACTATGGCCAGCCATAGGCAGTTGTTAGCCTGTGTCCAGGCATGGGAAATCAGAAGCCTGGCAGGCTAATGAAGATGCCTGGTTATCCAGGCCAGGCAACCGCTACTTTTTCCAGGAATCGAACCAAACAGCTCCCAGGCAGGTCACACGCATGGTCTAGGCCAGGCTTGAAACACTCAGGACGCAAACCAAACTAACCCTTAACCTCAGAGCGAAAGTATTTCACAAACAAAATTGTTTTTTAAGTATTTCACATATTTGATCCTAATGTGCGCGCCTTGCTATCAGGCGCTTGATACGTTCATTTTGCATCATGCTTTTATATCGATATTTATTGCATTATGTGTTGTTATTACACATTATGTCACAATACTTATGCCTATTCTTTCTTATTTTACAAGGTTTACATGAAGAGGGGGAATGTCGGCAGCTGGAATTCTGGTCTGGAAAAGGAGAAAATATTAGAGACCTATTCTGCACATCTTCAAAAGTCCTCAAACTTCACGGGAGCACGTTTCAGAATATATAAAAAATATTGGGCGAAAGAAGTTCCAGGGGAGGGCCACCCACCGTCCACGAGGGTGGGGGGCGCGCCCCCTGCCTCGTGGGCCCCCTGGTGGCCATCCGATGTCCATCTTCTGCTATATGAGGTCTTTCGTCCGAGAAAAAATCATAAGCAAGCTCACGGGACGAAACTCCGCCGCCACCAGGCGGAACCAATATAGGGCTCCGACAGAGCTGTTCTCCCGGGGAAACTTCCCTCCGGGAGGGGGAAGTCATCACCAACGATTCTCTCATCGAGAGGGGGCCAATCTCCATCAACATCTTCACCAACACCATCTCATCTCAAACCCTAGTTTATCTCTTGTATCCAATCTTTGTATCCAAACCTCAAATTGGTACCTGTGGGTTGCTAGTAGTGTTGATTACTCCTTGTAGTTGATGCTAGTTGGTTTACTTGGTGGAAGATCATATGTTTAGATCCATTATGCATATTAATACCCCTCTGATTATGAACATGAATATGCTTTGTGAGTAGTTACGTTTGTTCCTGAGGACATGAGAGAAGTTTTGCTATAAGTAGTCATGTGAATTTGGTATTCGTTTGAAATTTTGATGATATGTATGTTGTCATCCCTCTAGTGGTGTCATGTGAACATCGACTACATGACACTTCACCATTATTTGGGCCTAGAGGGAGACATTGGAAGTAATAAGAAGATGATGGGTTGCTAGAGTGACAGAAGGTCAAACCCTAGTTTATGCGTTGCTTCGTAAGGGGCTGATTTGAATCCATATGTTTCATGCTATGGTTAGGTTTACCTTAATACTTCTGTTGTAGTTGCGGATGCTTGCAATGGGGGTTAATCATAAGTGGGATGCTTGTGCAAGTAAGGACAGTACCCAAGCACCGGTCCACCCACATATCAAATTATCAAAGTATCGAACGCGAATAATGTGAACGTGATGAAAAGTAGCTTGACGATAATTCTCATGTGTCTCCAGGAGCGCTTTCCTTCATATAAGAGTTTGTCCAGGCTTGCCCTTTGTTACAAAAAGGATTGGGCCATCTTGCTACACCTTATTTACTTTTATTGCTTACTACTCGTTACAAATTACCTTATCACAAAACCATCTGTTACTGACAATTTCAGTGCTCGTAGAGAATACCTTACTGAAAACTGCTTATCATTTCCTTCTGCTTCTCGTTGGGTTCAACACTCTTATTTATCGAAAAGGGTACGATAGATTCCCTACACTTGTGGGTCATCAGCGCTGCACATTAGGATCAAATAGGTGAAATACTTTAAAAACAATTTAGTTTGTGAAATAGTTTCACACTGAGATTAAATTTGTGCCTTTTGCCGCCTCTGCATGTTGCGTTGTGCTCGTCCATGCGTGCGCAAGTCGGTGGGATCTGGCTGGCAATATAGCCCGGTTCCGCTAAAGATAGATTCCCCTTCTGGCTCAGGTTCAGATTCAGGTGTGCCTGTGTGCTTGACTTGGACCAGCAGCGCCGGTGTAGACCCCATCCGCGCATACATGTCCATGGCCAGCCAGCTCCCAACAGCAACTTGCCATGACATATTTTCTTCGATTTTTTGTCCAAAAGGACCCCCTGCCGAACGCTATTGACAAAAAAGACTACCTACGGATAAAATTCTCAAAAAAGACCCCCTCTCTAGTGGCGGCAGGCGCGGCAGGTGACACGTGTCACCTGCCGCCACACCACGAGGCGGCGGGCCCGGCCGCCACGGCAGAAGGCGGCCACGCGCGGTATAACGGATTCGGCACAGTGCGACGTAACGGGCGAGGCCAGGTGGGCCACGCCGCCACTGACTGAGGCGGCCGCTGCTGCCCATGCCGCGCCCAGGCCGACAGCAGCATCTTCACGGAATGCGAGGCGCGGGCCCGGCCGCCACCGGGTGAGGCGGCAGCGCGCATGCGGCCCGACAGCCCCTGTCGGCGCTGATTTCTATGACAGCGACCTGACGGCGCTAATTTCGACGGCCTGCTGCAGCGCGTGATTTCTGCAGATGCTTTGTAAATTGGAATCTGATTCCCGCAGCCTGCCTGCGTGATTTCCGCTTCTTGCCGACACCCGAGAGCGGTGTAGTTGCTGCGTGTGATGAGACACCACGATGCTGGAATCCGAGGCTGCGGTGGGTGAGTGTACCTCGTTCTGCCGACAATACAATGCTCCTCCTCTTTATATACGCACAACCGTGGCTGCGCATACACTCTCTCGAATATCTCTCGTTGCCTTCACTGCCTCTCTGCTCTGTCTAAGTCTACAAGAATACACAGAAGGAAATACTTGGTGGCCACTTTCACTCGTGATTTTGGCCGATTTAGAGTTGGTTTTTGAAGATGGTGAAGTTGAAGAAAAGATAGATTAAGGTAAGATCTATCCATTTTTGTTGGTTTTGTTTGCATGCATGATGTTTTTGTTCTGTTTGATTAGTTCCTAAGTGTGTACTCTATGTTGTTTTAGGCATTATTTCAGTACTTGGAGAAGTCATTTTGAGTTTCTGGAGTAGGATTTGCCGTGCTAAGTGAAGTACGAAGGGGGAGATCAAGGTATGAGCTTTGCAATACATGGATTTTTTTGTGATGCACGGTGGTAATTAGTTAGTCATTTAGCTCGTCATTAGCTATGTGATGTTAGTGCTTAGAGGTTAGGAAAAAATTCAAACGACGGATACAACATTTAAACTATTTTTTTGATAAGAGTAGGTTGAAGATATTGTATCAATGTTAGTTGCGTACATTTGTATTGACATGCGAGAAGCTCTTAATACGGTAATTAAGAAAAAAAAATTATATGTTCATTGCATGTGGTATGCTATTTCATGTGGTATGTTTATTAATAAGTCTATGGTTAGGAAACCGTAGGTCTACTTTGTTATGTCACAATAATCTAAATTTTATATGTTAAGATTAGGTGGTAATGTACTTAATGATATATGTAATTAGGTAAAATAATTCATCTTAGTAGCAAACAAGGAGGAGATGACGTGATTGAAGAAATTGTGTTACCATCTTCGCTATCCCTTTTGAGATGATGACCACATACATGCAAGTGCTATTTTCATACTTTTGATAGCAGAAAGAAAAATCCGTGTTTAATATTGATGTTCATGTGATAATAGGTTGACTCTGTTCATATATTACTGGTGACGGATATTTATTCGAACTATTTGGACGCTTAATTGCATTTGCAAGCACATCCATATTGGACCTAAGGTATAAAATGACGCCGTAATTTTGTTAATATTTTTTATATTGATGTACTGTCATGCCGCTGCAAATATTATTATTTGTAAATAAATGAATTTTATCGTATGATATGAAAAACATTATATCATGCCGGAAGAAATTAGATATTTTACTCATATGATATTAAAATGTTATTATCGTAATATTATGTTTAGTGGTTGTTTGGATAGCGAGAACTTACCCTCAGTTTTGTCATAACCTGCTGTAAGAAAATTATGTAGAAAACCATATTTTACTAATAGTCGTTTCTCCAGAAGCTATGTTTTTGCATGTTACGAGAACTATTTTAGGATATTTTTGGGGTAGTTAGAGAAAAGCAAACAGAGTTTAAGTTTGTTACGCTCGTAGACAAGTTTGAGAAAAATAGATCTTTAAATACCCGTTAACCAAACAACCCCTTAAAGTCTAAGCAAATGATTCTAAAAACAAACTGAATAATTATAACGAAAATACGGTTATTATTTTAGTCGTAAGATATGTAAATGTTGTCATCGTTACTAAATGTTCAGTTACTAATTATTTGAAATGTAAACATGTATGTTGGTTAGGTACTATGGAAAATTTAGTAGTGTACTATGGGAACGTCTTACGCGACGGTCCATTCGGGGTGGATGTGTCCTTGTGCGAGTCGACTACAGTTGTGGTGAGAGACATGGTCAACGTGGGTTACGCAGCTGTTAGAAGGTGCATCCGAGCGGTGTTTGGCCCAGTGATGCAGGAAAAAAATGATAATGGAGGCCTTCGTCGTTGACGGAGAAAATGATGGGACAGTTGCCCGTTGGGGTTTGCGGCCTGTCACAGGTGATCGGTCGTGGGGGTCGTACATGAGGTTTGCAAGCAATCCCAATAACTCAATGTATGGTCAGCCGATGGTGTATGTGGAGTTCATTTCAGTCACTGATGTTGCCGGATGCAGTAGCAGGGGTGGTGAGGTCGAGTTGGCCATCACATCAGCCCCTAGCATCGGCCCATCGGAACCGACGGGCGGCCAGCCTGTGTATGACACAGGATATTGGTCGGCGGCCGTTGACATGAGCGAACACGTGGAGGGATTGCCGGAGGCGCTAGATGATGATGATCATTCTTCTGCGTCTTCGGAGTCAAGCGGAGAAGAAGATGTTCCTCCTCAGAGGGCGGTCGCGGCGGCACTGCAACCTGGGTTTTTACAGGATATGAGCATCACCAACGAATTTCACTCTGCTTCTGGCCTAGGAGCGGGAATCCTGGAGGTTGGGCAAGTTTTCCCAGATAAGAAGTCTGCTTACCAGGCAATGGGTAGCTATACAATCGGCATCCACCGCCAGCATAGAGTGAAGCAGTCTGATAAAAAAGAGTTGAAGGTCATATGCATCCACACCGCAAAAGGTTGCCGCGGAAGAGTTCTCGCTAGACTGAAGCCTGGGGTATGTCAGTCATGGCATATCACAAAAATAGTGGAGCATACCTGTGAGCAAACTGGGACTCTTTCAGATCACTGCAATGTGACAGCAAAATTTGTGGCACAGACGATGGAAACAATTGTGCAGGGAAGTCTCAACATTAGTGTTAGGGCTCTGCAAAAAGATGCAGAGGATCTAATTGGATTCCCTGTTAGCTACAGCAAGGCTAGGCGTGCGAAGGAAAATATATTCAAGAACTTGTATGGTACCTATGAGGAGGCATATTCTTATGCCCCTAGAATGCTTCATCAAATAGCAAGTGCTAATAGGGGGACTCAAGTTTGGCGGAGAGAACGTCCAAACCCAATGAACCCGGATGAGCTAATCCTGGACCGCTTATTCTGGGCATTCGCCCAGACTATACAAGCCTTCAGGCACTGCCGCCCGGTATTATCTGTTGATGGTACCTTTCTCACTGGAAAGTACAAGGGCACACTATTGGTGGCGATTGCAGCGGATGCAAATAATCAGCTTCTTCCTATTGCATATGCATTGGTCGAGAGCGAGAACAAAGATAGCTGGTTGTGGTTCCTGAGCTGCGTGAAGATTGGTGTCGTGAAAGAGCGTAAAGGTGTTTGCATCATTTCTGATCGCAACACTGGATTATTAAGCGCTCTTGAAATAATTAAGGCATCGGAAGAAGAGTGGGGCTGGCCCGATCTAGAGGGAAGGTGGTGCATGAGGCATTTGGCAGCAAACTTTTACTCCAAATTCAAAAACAAGGATTGGTTCAAGTTATTCAAGAGGATGTGCATGCAAAAAACTGAAGCCAAAATGAATGCGATATGGGCAGGTATCAATGGTGAGATCGACCGCGCGGCCTTGCCGTATAGAGAAGACCAGAGGGGTCGTAGGACGGCCATAAATTTGAGGCAGTGGATCACCGAGAATTGCCCTCATTTGGAGAAGTGGGCGCAGGCTCACGACACCGGGGCTCGGTATGGAATAATGACCAGCAACATGTCATAGGTGTACAATGGTGTTCTTAAAGGGGTGCGAGCACTGCCTATCACAGCCCTAATTGAAGAAACTTGGAACCGGACCCTGTCGTACTTTGCAGACAGGGTCACCGTCGCCAAAGCACAAGTTGAATTGAACAAGCCATGGTCCGAGAAGATGCAAAGACATCTGGACGAGAAAGCAAAGAAGTCCCAAAGTCATGGCTGTAGGAAAGTGGACGCACTTAGGAATAAGTGGGAGGTCAATGTGCGAGCCAAGTACGTTAAGGGTCACCACAGAGGATCAAAAAAGCAAGCTGTCACCCTTGGCTCGACCTCCTATGAGTGCACTTGTAACAAGCCCAAGCTTGAGGGCTACCCTTGCAGTCATGTGCTCCGGGCGGCTGCTGTTCAAAAAATCAGCGTCGAGCAATACATATCGCCGTACTTCAACATGTACAATCTGTACAACACTTGGAACGGTGAGTTCTGGGCTTGGGGCATTGATATGAACTACAAAATGTTGTGGCCAGATGGGCCAAAATGGGTTCCGAACACCGACTTGATGAGAACCGCAAAGGGACGATGTCAGTCTAGGCGTCATCGCAATGACATGGACCATGGCCAGATGGGAGAACCAAGGCGATGCCGCGTTTGCAGGTGTCCTGGACATTCACGCAAAGACTGCCCATATCGAGCCAACAACAACGCATGATGTTGATATATATGTACTCGCCATGTCTATTTATATTTCTACCCGTTATGTGTACTTATATTAAATTTAAATTGATTCTCTTTGTATTATTGTACTCCTGATGTTAACTTCAGATAATTAATGTAAATCGTATCTCTTTGTATTTTTTAAGTTAATTTTGATTTGCATTTGTATTTCTGTCTTCCTCGTAATTTATATTTGTATGTTTGTGTGCAGGTTATGGGTGAAGTGCCAGTGCTTTTGCAGGGGCCCCATGACGCCGGCCACCGTTGCCACCTATTTTTGAAACCAAATAGTAAGCATGATTATGGGCCTTTCAGACTTCGAACCATAAAGAAAACATGGCCAATACACAATCAATTCCTTGCTCACCTTGACGCTTATGGACTACAAGGTTTTGCTAGGCTCACATCATGCAACGACCAAGTACGTTCGGACCCATCCCTTTTGACATCCCTTGTTGACCGGTGGAGACCTGAAACCCACACCTTTCACTTTCGTTTTGGGGAGCTTACACCTACACTAAAAGATGTTTCTATGATCACTGCTCTACCAATTAGAGGTGAGCCGGTAGTCTCTCCACGAGTGTCTCCATCTTGGGCATTAGATATAGCAGCCCGTCTTGGGATGGAAATGCCAGAATCACAACGTTCTGGTAACCCTCGGGGCATCCCACTCGTCTGGCTTCGTGATAACTTTCTTAATTTTTCTAGCTTCGCCAATGAGGAGACGAGAAAAAGACATCTGTTTGCGTATTTGTTGTGGCTCCTCGGGAATCTATTTCCAAATTCACATGGGGACGTTGTTGTCTCTGGTCTCATCTACATTGCAGAGAATATGGTAGATGAACCTTTACCCGAGCAGCCAAAATACAGCTTCGGTTCTGCCATGCTATCTCATACATACAGAGGCTTGTGTAATGCCACGCAAAAAACCTCTTTCGCACAAAAAGCTCCATTACTTTGTGTCGCCTATGAGTTTCTACAGTTGTGGTCCTGGGAATACCTCCCTGTAGGACGACCTCGTATAGTACAACCCATATACCCATACGACTTTAGCGAGGGTGCTTGCGCAACTATGGCCACTAGGTGGACAAAGGCACGGAAACGTTGGTCTCCAGATATTGCGAAAAATTGTTACCCTATGTACCACCAGCAGTTTGAGATACTTGATGAGGCAGAAGTCACATGGAACCCGTGGACTCAGGACCAGCTAAAAATGGTCTTTGATGCTCGACACTTCACACCAGGCATGTTGACCGATAGTGCATTCTGGCTGACTCGCTGCAACTTATTGTTCCTGTGGTGTGTTGAGCCTTACAACCCAGAGCGTGTAATGAGACAGTTCAGTCTCTATCAAGAAATTCCACCACCTTTTCCCAGACGTATCGACGAGGAAACACATAAGTAAGATGTGACATCCCTAAATAGTTAGTGTCATTTTTAATTTATTAAACTCACACTTTGTTACATAATTTGCAGGCTAACCAATATGGGCAGGGGTTGGAGTTTATACGATTGGAGGGAAGAGAACATTGAATGGGTACACAAGTGGGAAAATGAAGCGCTAGCAGATATAGTTCATCAACTTAGGTATATTTTATGTACATTATTTTTTTACGATGATCATACGATGCGTGAAGATGCTTTGCTTTCATCACAACGTTTTATGTAATTATTTAATTTTGTAGACCGTACGATGGAAGTACAGATGAAGCGTACAAGCAGTGGTACTGCATGAATACACGTGCTAGCTTGGCCAGTCAGCCAGCTAATATACCAACACATCTCACACAAGAGGAGCAGGCGCGGAGACATGTTGAGCTGCATGCAGCTTACTATCGTGACCAGATGGTAATCACTTGTAACTTTTTTAGGTCCATCATTTCATAATCATTTGAACTAAATAACATCCAAATATTGTTCAGCTTGAAAATGTCAACGAAGTAGGGCAGATGGCTACGGATAGCATGCCGGCCCAGGGCCCATATCGCAAGACATTCTAGAAACTTTTGCAACAATTCATGGCAAAGAAGTTCAGATGCGGTAGAGGCGACGACGTTGTCACTGGAGCATACATGCCGGTAGCGAGGTCAGCCAGACCGAGTGCGGCGCAGTCGTCCAGACCGAGTGCGCTCGTAAGGAAAGGCCAGGTGGTCGTCGTAAAGTAGGGTGATTCATCTATGCACGTGCGCGACCCATTGTACCGTTTAATTCAGATGTACTTGCATTATTAGTTTGTACTCTCTTATTGTAAGGCATTATGTTCTATCTTAATTTCATTTTATAGTTGTTGCACGATGTTCGATAATTAGTAGAGGGAAAGAAAATGCCACTACTTTATTCTAAAACTATATATTTTTTCCATCACGACAAGGTACAACTGAAAATAAGATACAACACGACAAAGTACAACTGAAAATAAGATACATCGTAGAATTTAAATAAAGCTACATTTAACTACTGAAATAAAGCTACATTAAACTGCAGAAATAAAGATACAAATGATTGCGAAATTTAAAATACTACCACAGGAATCTACTGAGTCCAATGTGGATATTTTCCTTTTCCATCGCCACCTTCTTCTGCTGCCTTGGCCTGACGAGCCCTTTCTTTCTTTCTCTGCCTCTCCGCCTCACGAGCCTCCTTTCGATGTCGTTCCTGCTCCTCCATGCGACGAGCCTCTTCCCTGTTTTTCTTTCCTAAATCCTGAAAAAACCGGTGTTGCTCCGCATAGTATTCTTTTAACTCTCTCCCTTGCTCTGCTTTCTCCTCAGCTTCCGCCTTCTCGCGTCGCTCTTCCGCATAGAAACTATTCCACGCACGGCGACTTCTTTCACGAATCTCAGTCACTGCCCAAGCCGGCATCTCCGTGTCAATCCAACGATAGTACATGCACAGAGGCGGAGGAGACTACAACAAAAAACCAGAATGTTATTAAAGAATCTATCAAAATACCAACAATATCTATTTGTGATGGTTAAAGCATACCGGAGGCTTGTCGTACTCTGAAATAGCTATGGGTGGATCTTCCTCATAATTGGCGCACATGAAAAACTTCATGCCCAACCAATCTAAAAAATCCGTAACCTCCTTCACCTTGCAAAGATCGCCACACCAACACCGCAGGACTGCCACCCCCGGAGGCAAACTTGCATTCTTCATTTTCCTCGGCCTAATGCTTTGATCCGAGCAAGGCAAACTCATACCGACTGAAAAAATGTGTTACACACTTTGCGCACTGCTGATTTCGAGGATGGCTGGACGAGAGCCTCGGTGTCTCCTTTTATAAGCTCAGATGATAAATGATGGCGAGAAAATTAAGCGGGGATATTTACGATCCCTGTAGTGTCGGCACAACAGCTTCCCGTAGGATTCCCAGTGCCATCGCATCCGCTGAGGCAAAAGAAGCAAAGGCAGGATTGGTTCCCGGGCGAAAAAACCAAAAGCGTCCATATTCCCGCGCGTCGGAGTCACAGCCGTCACTGTCGCGCCTCGGAATCAGCGCCGTCTGCGCACTGTCGCGCGTGCAGCAGCATAGGACAGGCCGCCACGGCAGGTGGCGGCGTGGCCCACCTGCTGGGCCCACGCGCAGCAGGCCTTGTCGGCCGGGTGGCGACAGCGGCAGCGGCGGCCGCCTCACCCGGTGGCGGCCGGGCCCACCTGGCGCGGCCCGTTCCGTCGCGGCACGCTGGCCTGTGCTGCCACCGTTCTGCCACGCGCGGCCGCCTCCTGCAGTGGCGGCGGGGCCAGCCGCCTCATGGCGTGGCGGCAGGTGACACGTGTCGCCTGCCGCGCCTGCCGCCACTTGTGAGGGGGTCTCTTTTGTCAATTTCGTCCGCAGGGGGCCTCTTTTGTTAATTCCAGTGGGCAGAGGGTCTCTTTCGACAAAATTTCTATTTTCTTCTGCTGCCAATGGCATCGATGAATCAGATCGGATCGGATCTCCTTCCTTCAATTTTGCATTTCCATTTACACTTCGTGCAGAAATCGTCAAACTCACACACGAAAGAACACGGTAAATAAAAATCACAGAATGAGAATACTAGCATGACAAACGAACTGTACTTCGATCACCAGGGCCCTCTCGCACACAAAGCATGACAGAGACAGACCATACAGCCCAACCTAATCATATCATTATCTTGTGGAAAATCACAGACTATAACACGGCGCGGCAAGGTGTTCTTGATTAACACTGCGTCAACATATGAGTCCTGACCGGACATACTATTGTTAGATATAAACATTTGCAACATCTCAATGTAGTCTCAACTACTTTTATCTCTATCCTCCCCCTGTATCTATCTCTTGTAACAGATTGTCGTATCTAAACGGTCGGTCATATCGGGCATGTAAAATGGTTGATAAGACAGTCTTATCTTAAGTCTTACATGTAATTTAGAGATGACAATAAAAACATGTCTATAATGGTCATCTCTTAGTTCTTATCTTCAATAACTAGTTATTCCTAAAAATATGATGAGATATATTATGCTAAGTGATCATACTTTAAATAAGAAAAGACATGCTTTTTTTAATGATTTCTACCTCCTCCACCCCAACATTTATCCTACATAGAGCTTCTAAGACAACCACCATTTTACATGCCCTTATACGCCACAACAAGGTTGTTTTGAAGAGATAAAATAAACCTCACATGGCTCTACGGAAAGTAGGAACACTTCTATCTACAAGTCATACAGAGCCATCCTCTTTCCATCGATCTAACTACCAGAAACCTATCCACCATCGTCATGTCTTCCACCTCGGTTGCCATCATCCCGTCTGGGCATATGATCTGCGCGCCTTGTAGGGCCGGCATGACCCGGGTCTTCCATAGGAGTAAATCTTTGTCACAACCTCTCGTGGAACCTGGGCCACCATCGTCACAACTTCGCGCGGCTACTACATTGGAACATGGTAAAATTTTGTAGTCCGATGACTTGTCCCAATTTAGTAGCTGGGCGATGTTGTTGCATCATTTACGTTTATGTCGCGTGTTTTTGTATGGATTAGAGGCTTGCTAATTAAGGTGTCTAATTTTGTGAAGCGAGATTTGAGATGTTAAGGTCAATGCCCGTGAACGCGCCCGGGCAAGTGCGCTGGCGTTTAGAGGTTCAAGTTAGCAAGTTGTGGCTGTAGATGCTCTAAGGAGCCATCTTTTCCCTTGTGGTTGTGGACGAATGAACCAAAATGAAAAAGGATTGTGATAAGATTAATTGGGTATGTATCATTAGTGGAGTAGAGCATGGAACTCGCTTGAAATAGCTTAGGTTAGCTTAGGTAGTAGGCTAGCTGCTAGCAGATTTGTTAATGAGGCCGAGCTAGATGACCTTAACAGCACTTGCGCACCCATCATTACCATCATGACAACTTCAATCCTTTATGTGTCACCGTATGTTCTCAACAGCGAATCATGCGTTCGTGTAGTTTTTTTTTTGGAACTGAATCGAGAATAGTTCAGTACTTTATTGCCACTCTCAAACTGTAGGCATTTCAGACTGGAGCAATCGATAGTACTACCTCCGTCCGGGTTTATTAGTCCCTATTGCATTTTGAGTCGAATTTTGACCTTTAATTTTACTATCAAAAATAAGTTCCATAAGATAAAAATAGTATCATTGTAAACCTCTTTCGAATATAAATTCAACAATACAAGTTTTGTGACATATAACTTAGATTTTGTTAGTCAAATCTACGGTCAAAGTTTGACCCAAAATACGAAGGGGGGCCAATAAATCAGGACGGAGATAGTATAAATTACCAAAGAGCACATAAAATGAATATGAGTGCAATAATGCATCTGCCTATTAGGATGCCAAGGATTCACCTCACCTGGTGTGGAATTTCATCTCTCAGATTAGTACATGTGGGCATGACTAGTATAGAATCTGAGCCTAGGGTGCAAAAATAGAAAAAATGGATGTGTACCATCGGATGGGAAATTGATGGCCCAGATTTGGGTGGGTCGTTGTGTGCGCAAAATTTGCAAGAAAGTCCCTCCCTGCAAGCTATTTAGTTCCCCATGCCCCTCGTCGTTCAAACCCAAATCCACTCGGCAGAGAGCTAGATACTACAGCGCACGAACCAAAATCTCCCCGACGGTGGCCGCGGCGGCAGCCCAGATCTCTCCTCCAAGCTGAGCGAGTACGCCTGGTAGAGGCGGCACAGATCCCTCTTCCATGTTGTTCCAACTCTTGACGGCTCCCTACCATTGTGTGGGTGGCGTCCCGGTTTGAGGCGGACCAGATCGGAGCTCGTCGGCAATCTCCGCCCCGCTGCTCGTCGCAGCCTCCCTTCTGAAGCTCCGGCGGCGGTGCCTTCGTCGCCTCTCTCGCGCGCTCTCTCTCTCTCTCATGCTCTAGTATTAGCTCGCATCCGGCATCCTCCTCCCTCACGTCGCGGCAAGCCGGTGGTGGTCTCCTCGGCTCCTTCCCAACCGGCCCGTGCGACGAGGTGGTTCACCTTTAAATACGTGCTAACTTTTGTTTGTTAGTAAATTTGTGCTACATCCCAATTTTATTATCTTGTAGATTTGTACTGCATCTCTCTAGTTCTGTTTTCTTGTTCATGTCGAGTGAATGATGCAGTTTAACAACTCCGATTTGATGGTGCATTGCTACTGTTTTAGGTGTTTTGGTAATCTCTTTGAACATTTTGATTCGCTGATTAGTATTCTGGAGGATCAAGTTGGAAGGTTGAGGATGGTTAGATAATCGCGCCGGCGTGAACTTCAGGAAAATTAAGTAAAAATATTAGTACCTGTAGTTCTTATACAGAGTCAATAGCTTGAAAAGCTAGAAAGAAAATAAATTGATTCTGCTAGGCAAAAAAATGAAATTGGTCCATTTGTCAGCATATCAAAATTTTGATTCATGTATACATGATTCACCGCTGGAAATTGATCCATTTAAATAGGGAATAGTAAGAAGTGTCCTAGTATATACTCCCTCCGTTCCAAAATAGATGACTCAACTTTGTACTAACAAAGTTGAGTCATCTATTTTGGAACGGAGGGAGTATGAATTATGATTCCCAAAGATGGTGGCATTGAGGGTCAACAATTTATGCATACAGGGCCAACAATTAGAAATGTCCTAGTAAATATTCTAATTCATAGACTGTTGCCCTAGGTTGCGTCCTTTATGTGATCTTTGTGCCTAATGTCTGAACTACAAAAGTTGATCTCATTTTTGACTTTGCAATTCTCATCTCGGGACAAGTGAAAAAATATCTCATCTGAGGATTCAGTAATGGAGGGGAGCAGCACTATTTCGCCATCAGGAGAGCCCATAGTTGCAATGGCCACAACATATGCACCAGCACTATCAGGTGAGAAATCCGTCTAAGAAAGTAAATAATCTGTTGAGGTACCTAACATTTTGTTAATCCCTTGTGTGATGTTGTTTCCTATAAAATTTTTTGCAGCCATGGAATCGGTCAATAGTGCTCAAAATCAAGATTTCAGCAATGGTACCTTGTTTGAAGAGATTAATTCCCCAATGCTTGTCATTACTGATTCCAGTACACTGGAAAAGAAACAATCGTTCTTTCAAGAGGTACACACACTTCTGGATTTTATGTACGTAAAAATTTCACTTCTGTCCATGTTCCATGATTTCATTAATATTTCATAGGAAAATATACGGCCTTATCATCTATCATGTCCATGCCAAATCATAGGTGCGGAACAAGTAGGCGCTAATGTGAACAACCGATAGATTTCATGGTTCAAACTACAAGGTCCTATAAATGTTCACAACCTGTGTTTAGTACTATTGGTCATGTTGTGTTATACTAGTTACTGCAAAGCATAATGTAATGCATGCCATCATTCTTTGTTTTGTACTGTTGAATTAGAATAATAATCTGCCTTTTTGTTCATTGCCATTTCTTCGCATTGCTATTTTTGCTTTTACGTGGTCCTTGAAACTTGTAATTTGCTTGAGCCTATGTTAAAACTTCATCAAGTGTGAACATATGACACTTGCATGGACCTGTGCTAACTTAACTTTATTTGTTAGGTTTGATCTCTCCCAGCACAAGAAGCATGATGAGCAAGAAGCACTAGAACTGGAGGCAAAAGGATGCAACTTTTCTGTTCTGTAACACCATTCTAGGAAAGTTGATGCAGTTTCTAATGGCACTGCTTGTTGAGTTGTGATTTATTTTCATCGTTCATAGTCAGTCTTGCCCATGATGTACCACAAATGATCCTCTAATCCAATGTAACACTTGATATGTATTCATGTCTCTTCTGTTGGCTCATGATTGTGATTGTGCAGTTTGGAATCTATGTTTGCTTGAAGATGAATTAATTCTCATGTACTGAAAGATGCTTCTGATGATGCTCACATACTTTTTGGTGACCAACATGTTTGAATTTCTTGCATGATTCGTGATAACACAAGTTACTGAAAAAATTAGGTACACAGAAGCTTCACGCAGTACATATGTGCAGATTTTTTATAAATCTAAGACGAGAGGATTTTTTATAAATCTAAGACGAGAGGGCATCTGTACAGATCTGAAAAGTAGTCTTATTAATGAAGAATTGTATGATTGATATATGAGAGCTTTGAGGTGGTTACTCCAAAAGTTATCTTTTATATGTAACTAGTTGTAGGGGGGTTTCTTGAAATGTACATTGAGAACCCTGCACCTCAATCTGTACCAATGATTCAGCATCTAATGGCTCAGGTTTGTTTTTCTATTTTTGCACCCTAGGCTCATTTTCTATACTAGTTGCTCCCAGTACATGTAGACACTTGTGCATGGCATGGGCAGCTTCACCTGTCTGAATTCTGAAATAAGTTGAGATCTGGTCAGCCTCGAATTCTCTCTCTGAAAGAGCTGGCTCCATCATTGCAAACCAGTAAAGCATGCATGGGCCAATTAATTAGGAATAAACAACTCTCAGGCAATTAAATGCAGGATAACATGTGCATGCATGTAGGCTGCATGCTTCTGTCCCTACGTACATACTCCATCAGTTCCATAATACAAGATCGTTTTTCAAGTAAAGATAGATTAAAAAACGATCTTATCTTATGATACGGAGGGAGTAGATTGCAGCTTAATTTCAGATTAGGTTCGCTTATTCACTGCAGAGGAGGTCCTTCCTTGTGCCTAACCAACTGTTATTTTTTCTACAGAGTGTATATATAATCTCACAAACAGACTGTACAAACAGCTTCTCAGCACGAACCACACCAGTAAGCACACAAGTCCAATTGATCATATACAAAAACAGTATAATCGGCTGAAAATGACACCATGCATGCACGAATCCTGGTTTTATTTTATCACTTACTAAAAACATATACTCCCTCCGTAAACTAATATAAGATCATTTAGAATACTAAAGTAGTGATCTAAACCTTTTTACTATATTAGTTTACAGAGGGAACAGTAACCCATGATTTGGACCACTCTGTGGATCTCAGGGGGAATTTAATTGGTTAACAACAACATAGGACCAAAGACCACCAGAAAATAATGCAAAGCGACATTAATGACAGAGACAGTAGTGCATGCCCTAATAGTATTTTTTTTTGCATGCAAATAAGCTGGGCCCAATCCTTGTGATGACACTATTGCAGTTGTTAATCACCTGGACATAGGTGCATCACACAAGCTGCTCTTTATAGAAAGTGTACTTTAGAAAATAAGCACTATTAGCAAGTACTGCTCGTACTATTATTGTATTACTGATTGCCCTGTGGTGGAGTGGTCTAGGCAGAGCAAAGCAGCGCGGAGGGGTGTCGATGATGATGATTAGGAAGGAATCAGTGTTCCCCGTGGGGCTCCTTTTTAATTGTGGGAACCTCATGCCGTTAAAGAGAGGAGACACACTATGCCGGCCCCCATGATGTGTCCGCTGATGCCACTCTCCAGGAGGCAAAAACATGCGGCCTGTCCAAAGCTAATCTTCACTTAGTCGTGCGTCGCGGCAGCAATTGGCCAATTGCATCATGCGTCGCATGCGCGTAATTAAACACACACGAGTACAGTATATGAGATCGAGTTACAGTGAACAGATCGTGTGCACTGTTGTTACCCATGGCACGCATCATGGCATGAGCAAGGTCGCGCTCGAGGGGCGAATTGGGCTTGTGCATGCATACATTGTGGTGATAATTAAGCATTCGAAAACACAACAGCAGCAGCAGATCGAGAGCAGCAAGACTGAATCTTCGAGCCAGCATACGGCGGCTGGTCTGTCAAGAGTGAACGGCCAATGGCCAATGGAAGTAGTCAGCATCGTCTCCTTGCCTGTCGTGTTGTCCACGCGCACGCATGCGCACTAGCAAGAATGACGGAGATGCGCGCGAGAGTCAAAAGGCAGTTGAAAAGAATGACGGGCCGCAAACACGACGACCATTGCACTGCAGTGCAAGCAAGATCTCCGTCCCCGATCCAATATTGGCGACTCGACTTTCACCCGTTCGTCTCCTCTGTCTTTCTGCCTGATACCGACGTGTGTATGATATCAGGGACGGGATCTTGGACAAGCGCGCGTTATAATACATGGGTGGCACGATATAGATAGACCCAGCGCGCGTTGACGGCGAGCTGCTGGCTGCTGCCGCGCATGCTTCCTCCATGCATGGCCAAGGCGCCGGTCCCTTGTACTATCTCGTGCCGTGCCTTGACGGCGAGCAGGCATGGTGCCCAGAGCACGGCATTCGTTTGACAGAGGAGGGCCGCGCTTGCGCTTGCACTTGCTGAAGGCTGAAGACCGAAACGGAGCAAGGGTAGCACTGTTCATTTGGTGTGTCTCGTCCTCACCGTCGGCGTTCCTCAAGGAGAGATGGAGCGCGTGCCGGGAAATACAGGCGCGAGCTGTCCGTCGGCACGCGGCGACGCAGGGACGGAGGCGCAGAGATTGTCAGAGGCAACTGCGAGTCGGCGTGAGTGAGGCGCGAGCTGTCCTTGTGTCGGTACGCAGCGATCGATGCACACAGATCGTCGCAGGCAACTGCAAGCCAGCGCGAGCGAGGATGGCGAAGCAATGCATGCATGCATGCATGCATGTGTTCAGGGAGACAGACACCGAGGCGGCGAGCAAAGCTACCTGCCGACAGGCGGGAAATTATCCCGTGGACCGGAGTTTGTGGTGTTATCGGTATATCAAATTCAAATTGTGCTTTTAAAATGTTTAAAAATTATGAAAAAAATTAGCATGCTTGCACAACATTAATGTAGATTGTCACAAAATTTCAAGTCAAAATTCAAAAAGAGAAGTCCCAAAACAAATATGACAAATTCAACACTGAATAGTACATAATATAACTTGGGCTTTAGATTGGTCCATTATCACAGTGATGTCAAATTCGTCATTTTTATATCTCAAAAAATATTTCAAATTTTTATATGAAATTTTGTGACGTCATATATTGATGTTGTGTTAACATGCTATAATTTTTTTCAAAATTTTAAATATATTTTATAACATCTGGTGCACCGGTAGCACCACAACTGCGAGTGCACCGGATACATTCCGCGGACAGGCAGAATGCCTCCTTATACAAAAAGAAAGAAAAAACACACTCGGAAACTCAGATGGCCGACATCGGAAACGCGCCGAACAAGGAAACAGCCACATACCCAAATCCGGAGCAGGCACCCCGCCCGCGATCGTGTAACCATAACACAACACCTCAGCAATGCACGCAGGCACGAATCAACCTGTGATTGAGATGGTTAGGTGGACAGTAATATCCCTAACCCATCAGGGTTCAAATCCTGATGCTCGCATTATTCTTGGATTTATTTCAGGATTTCCGGCGATGCGCTTTTAGTAGGAGGAGACGTTCCCGTCGACGATAAGGCGTCTACGGTGACTTCGTAAATTTCAAGATGATGTGCCGGTTCAGTCTTTCGAATGTGCTCATAGGGATAGGGTGTGCGTGTGTTTATGAGCGTTTGTGTCTGTACTGATATTAAAAAAAAAAAAAGCAATGCACGCAGGCAACAAGCAACAACAGGATATCTTTTATTTATTTCCTGCGGCCTCTACTTTGGACCGTGTACGCAGCACTGCATATATAATCTGTGATGATGTGCCCATGCCGCCGGCCATGCATGCCACGCATTCATCGTCCGGTGAGTACTGCTTCACAGCTTGGGTCGCAGGCTGTCTGGAGATCTCTGGACTCGTGTGCGCGTCTCAGCTGAGCCATGCAACGCACATGTGCATCAACAGTTCAACCGTTGGTTGCTTCATCATGAGGAAAAAGAGATACGTACGCACGTACAGTGATTATACCACATAGTACATTTCCATGCAGTTCTCTCTCCTCCTCGTGTGCCTTCCTTTAGGCTGACTGTGACAAGGTCATTGAAGGCAAATGCAAAATCAACTGGATGCAGGTCTGCAAGTCCAAGGTTCATGGGGCTATGCATCGTTTACGCTTCGCATCCGGTGGCTTTGGGCAGAATGGTCGGATCCGCCTAAGCCGTGGGTTCGCTTGGGCAACCCTTGCGACGAAAATGATAAAAACATTTTTGCGGCTGCCACCAAGGTGCTTCTCGGCAATGGTCTTCGGGCCTCTTTCTGGGAGTCCGCTTGGCTTGATGGTTTAAGGTCCAAAGACATCACCCTTCAAAAAGAGGGGTTGTTCAGTTCAAAAGGCATTGCAGAATAATTTCTAGGTCTATCAAATTAACATGGACGGGTTCACCTCCATTAGACATCTGACCGAGTTCGTCAACCTTTGAAAGAAGATTTCTACGGTGCACCTAAACCCCGAGATGGCTGATTCTATTTACTGGAAACTCACTAAAAATGGCATTTACTTTGCATCCTCAGCCTACAAGGCCCAGTTCCTGGGTTTGGTCGACTCGAACATGCAACAATTGGTGTGGAAGATCTGGGCTTCCCCAAATGCAAATTCTTTGCTTGGCTCGTTATCAATAACATGATCTGGATGGCCGACAGGCTTCAACATCGGGGTTGGCCTAACTGCGATCGTTGCCCACTATGCAAACAAGTTCAAGAATCCACGGCCCACCTACTATTTCAATGCCGCTACACGGTTCGGAATGATCAAGTATTGGTTCGGCTTGGTGGATGTGCACCCTTCTGCCTGGATGGCCATCCACTCGGTAAAGGCCTGATGGAACCTTATTGATTCCAATATGTCGCAATCTAGACGGCCGATGATGTCCCTCATGATGTTTATCTCGTGGAAAATTTGAAACGAGAGAAACGCACATGTGTTCCATAACACCGCGGTGCCGGTAGGGAGTGTTGGTAGAATCCAGGATGTATCCAAGCTATGATGTCTTGCAGGGGCATAGTATTTGAGTAACTAGATGATACCCGGCGCGTTGCTGCGGGATATTTGCTCACTCTTTTGGAGGCATGTATATAACAAAGAAAGAAGGCAATGATGAAACTTGGAAAAAAGGCATGAAACCAGGCAAGACATTGCTCGAATAAAGTTCTATGATGAATTTAAACTTTTAGTGTTTAAATGGTATAACTAAATTTTACACGTAGAAAATTGGGGGCTCGCAAGATACAATTACAACATTTTGGTTCTAATAATTTCTTGCAAAAATATGCAACAAAAAAGGTTACAGCGATCTGATAGTTTCACACCAAAAATTAATGTACACACATACAACAGGGGTGAAAGTACAATACATTCAATGGAAAGAAGTAACGAAAAGTTGCATAGTTGAACAGTTTCTGAAGTAGCCACGGATTCATTCCGATATATGCAAATATTTGTTGGTTGCGCCGAAGAGATAAACAATCAGCTTAATAGTCAAAGAACCTACCTGCAAGTATATATATCGGACAAAAATAATCATATTAGCATTGCAAGTATATACAGTCAAAAAACACTGAAAATGAATGTACACACACATACACTTAGTTAAAGCATCAGCTTAGTAGTCAAAGAGCCTACCTGCAAGAATATATATGAGATAATTTTGAAAACAACTTCAAGATGGAGATGAGAAGACCGTCATTAAAATTAGTGCTCCTTTTCCTGAAACAAATTTAACTGCGTGCAAGTATATATCTACTTATCTATCCGTCTCTTGTGGTGGAAATATGTTTTACTGAATCCTAAAATTGCGTACCATTTTACCAGCATGAATAAAGTAGGGATGCACTCACCTGTCCAGACAACACAGTTCTAGAAAAATGGAATTTCAGGTATTGATTCATACTGTGCGACGAAGCAAATCTGTAGCCTCTTCTTACCCCAATAGTTTCTTCATATATCAGGTCGAGCATGGCCAGGAACTCGTCATCTACCCTTTCCAGCTCCTGGTCCAGCTTTACGTGATCTTAATTGTCATTGTCAATGGTGCTGGTGAGGCCGTCGGGAAGGCGGCCACATGCGCTGCTTCTCTATTAATTAAGATACAGCCGGCTGATGATTCGTGGGCCGCTGAGTCGTAGGAGTTGATCCCCCGCCGTCGCTGTCTGCAGCCTGCTGGCAGCGGCTTGCATCAGTTAGGGCCATAGTAGGTTATCCTAGTGGGAGAAACTTGCGGTGGAGGTGACGTTGAGCAGAGCTCAGGCCGTGGTGCCCGCGAGAGGGTTGGTGAGGATGCCGCGTTGCTCGCCCACGAGATGCACCTGGAGGTATTGCTTCTTGTGGTGCCAGTGTCCTCGATGGCTCAGAGAGACGCTGACGATGACTTTGAGGGAGGAAGAAAGGGCACCGCAGTGGAGCAGGGAGGTCGTGGAAGTCGCCGTTGCCGCTGGAGGTAGGCTGTGGAAGGATTTATAGGGATGAAGCCCAAGGGAGATGAACCGAGGGGCTTCGTTGGGGAGGCCTGCGTCTGTTACCATCCACGAAGAAGGAGAAGAGACAGTAGTGGGATTTAATGTTGAGTAAAGAAGGCGAAGAGGGAGAGGAAAATCAAGTTTCGTTTGCACGGAGAATCCTCAAGGAAAAAAAAGAACGATGCCATACGTGAAGACAGGAACGCTAGGCCGCGGTTGAATCCTTTTGTTAAAAAAATAACATCAGCAAGGATGATAAGGTAGTGGGACCGTTGACGTGGATAGGTTGCATGTCAAGAAAATTAGTTTAGTGGAGATGATCTATTTAGATATTATAGATTATAGATGTAGTGCCGCGAGAGTAATGTACTGTAATTCGGCTTTTTAGCCAAAACCTTCAAACCTTCTTCTTAATCAATAAAAGTGGTAAATTTTTTGCCTAGTTTCAAAAAGAAAAACAGTACACGTACACGCATGCAGGGTATGCACGTATCCGTCAGTCTCTGGCCTCTGCGTGCGTGTGCTGTGCCTCTGCGTCTGCATGGTGCGTTGTGCGCACCCATGCGCGTGCAAGCTGGTGGGACTGTGAGAGCTGGCTAGCAATTGCCCAGTTGAGCGACGCTGCTGCACACGTTGCGCCAAAGATTCAGATTCAGATGCAGGCGTGTGTGCGCGCGCGCTTGACTCGGACCAGTCAAAGTACATGTACAGGGGCACAAGTGCAGATCCATCCGTGCACAAATGTCCATGGCCAGCCAGCGCCCACCATCAACTCGCCGTGGCATGTTCCTTTTCGCATGTGTGCTGGCAATGGCGTCGAAGATTCGGATCGGATCTCGTACAGAAAACCTTAGGCCCGGTTTGGTTCATGACTAACGTTCCCATAACTAAGCTTAGGTAAAATGTGGCAACCATAAAAGATGTGACTAACAAAATGATCACAAATGTGACGTGATTTGATAAAAAATTGAGCCTATGACATACGGACTATGTTGCTTGAAAAATGTGGCAAGCCACAAGTGTGTCAATAAACCAAATGCATGTCCAAAATGTTGTGGCACGACTAAACTTAAGCGTGACAACCTTAGGCTGTAAACTAGACATACCCTTAATATCAGACACAAAAGTGGTACTAGCATTTTTTTTATTTTCAGAAAGGGTAGCACAAGTAGTAATGAGAGGATGACATACATAATGGAAAAGTCATAGGAAACGAGATAACATACATCTCAAATCCTATGAATAATAATAGAAAGAAGATGTTCATTGATTCACATCATGTGATTTTCATTTCTCCGAGCCTAGGCTAATGTTTATTTTCCTATAAAATATGAAGGACACGGAGAATTCCTTTATAGAAATAAGATTCTGTTATATAAATCAAAGGGTTATAAAGGAATTTTTCTATAGAAATCCTATATGCAATTCCTACAAAATATCCCCAAACCAAAGGAAGCTTAAGAAAGTTAGTAGCACTGTAGTAGTTGGGCCCAATATTCATATTGTTAATCACCTGGACATATGTGCATCATACAAGCTGCTCTATATATTACTCCCTCCATATCAAAATAAGTGTCTCAAAGTTAGTACAAAGTCCAGACACTTATTTTGGAACGGAGGAAGTACTAGTATACTGCTTTAGAAAAATACTAGCCATATGCATGGTACTCCTAGTTGACGAAAAAAGGTTCCCCCGCTTTATATTAATAAAGCAACAACTAACCGATACAACCAACTCGCTGGGCGTAGCACAAACAAGCCCAAAACAAAAGAGAGAGAAAGAAAGAGAAACAAATGTCGACGCCGGCAGCTCAACTAAGCGAAGATGACCGACATTCGTTGCACCCTCCGGAGAAGTACCACCGCACACCTAGCACTCTGAAGCCTCGCGTACCAAGCAACACCTTTAGGAAGGAATGCGAGGACGACACCGCTGCTGTCCGGACAAGATCTAGGGTTTTCCCTGGTACGCGGATGGCAGTGGGGAACAGGTATCACCGACGCCCCTCAGGAAGGTCCAGCGACGCCGGTGGAGGACGAGCCACCAGGGATTTCTCCCGCCCCGAAAACAGCACCATCACCCTAGACAATCGGAAGTGCACCGCCCAACATGCCGCCCACTAACCTGTGCCACCACGATCACCGCACCAACTTCACCGTCTCACTGAGGCCACCAACACGAGACCTGGAGGGAGGACGAGGCGACACCAGGCTCGGGGGAAACCGCAACGTAGCCAATAGAAGGGGACAACCTCCACCGCCACGCGGAGCCAACCAGGCGTAGAGACAGGGACCTACCAGGCCTCCACAGGCCCGGCCGAACCCCAAAGGGTCCGGACCGTCCCTGTTGCCACGCTGCAGCCCGCCGCCCGCCCGAGCCATCACCACCTGCAGCCACAGACACCTCGCCGCCATCACCAGGGAGCTGCGCTGCCACACCCCTAACCGCCGACCCGCCCCAGCCCTAATGGGGCACGAAAGGGCCCAGATGTAGGTCGAGCGGGCGTCGCCCCGCAGCCAGCCGAGCGGCACCGTTGTCGGGCAGGATGGAGCCCCGACTCCACCTCCGAGCGCGGGAGGAAGGGACGTCCGTCGCCTGCGCCACCCAGGCTACGCCGGTGGCCTCTGCCGGCGGTGACGAAGGGGGATGGAGGAAGAGGTGGGAGGGGGGGGGGGAGGGGGGAGGGACGAGACGAGGTGGAGGCGCTCCGCCGCCTCGGGGGTGACGGGAATGCAGAGTCCCGTGACAGTACTCCTAGTTAGCAAAGCAGAGTACTCTCTCATATCCAATTTTCTTTTGTGGGAACTCTCATATACAAATTAATTGTCGTTGTTTTAGACTTTTAGTAATATATTTTGATTGTCCTGTGGTGGAGTGGTCTAGGCAGAGCGAAGCGAGCAGAGGGGTGGCCATGATGATGATTAGGATGGAATCAGTGTTCCCAATGGAGCCTTTTAATTATGGGAACCTCATGCCGTTAAAGAGAGAAGACACGTACATACGCGAAGGAAAGAATTAGAGAAGAAAGCGATGTACGTATGCAGGAATGCCATTGCCTGGCCTGCGCTCATCACATGATGTCCTCGTTGATGCCACTCTCCGAGGAGACAAACATGCGGCCTGTCCAAAGCTAAACCTCACTTACCACTAGCACTATAGTGGTGTTTGGTTCTCTAGTCTTAGGATTTTTTCTAGTCCCAATTAAAAAGTCCTTCCCTATTTGTTTTCAGAGACTGAAAAGTCCCTAGTCTCTTGCTAGAGGTTATTAAATGACCATATTGCCCCTGGTATATAGAAAAATAACAATCAAACAACACCATGGGGTGGCGGGCCAATGGGTGAATGGAGGGGCATTATTGAAAAAATCTCAAAAAGTTTCAAAAAGACTCTTCTTGAGTCTTCTTCATTTAATCCCAAATGCCTAGTTTAGTCCCTAAAAAGTCCCTCCCGTTTGGTAAAAAGGCCTCTAAAAGAGACTTTTTCTAATGCCTATAAAAAAAGTTCCTAGAAATAAACATCCCCTATATTTCATCATGCAATTCGTGCGTGCGTGCATGCATGCATGTTGGGAGTGCACGCGGTAACAATTAGCCAATTGCACGCGTCGCATGCGTGCAATTAAACACATTAGTACATGAGTATATGAGATCGAGTTACAGTGAACATATCATACGCACTGTTGTCATCCACGGCGTGCATCATGGCCTGAGCAAGCTCGCACTCGACGGCTAGCTAGTTGGGCTTGTGTATGCAGAGTAGCACGTAGTAATGATTAAGCATCCGAACACTACACGCCGGCAGATCGAGAGCAGCAAAATTGAATCATCCTTCCAGCATACGGTGACTGATTTGTCAAGGGGAAACGGCAATGGGAAGTAGTCAGCATCATCTCCTTTTACACCGACGGATCGATGACGGGAGGGCCGAGGGCGTGCACATCCGTTGTTGCCTGCCGACACGCGCGCATGCGCATTAGCTAGCGGCCGTGCGCGCGCGAGTCAAAAGGCAGTTGAAAACAATGACGGGCCGCAACCACAAGCAGCAGTGCAAGCAAGATTTCCCTCCCCGATCCAATTGGCGGCTGGCGACTGGCGACTGAGCTTTCACTCGTTTCCTCCTCTGTCTTCCTGTCTTTCTCCGTGATGCCGATATGTACGTGGCATCTGGACCTTGGAGACCCACATGGCTGGCACGGTACATAGCCGCGCATGCTTCCACCACGCGGGCCGTGCACACGATATTTTCTTTCTTTCTTTCCGCTGCATGCATGCATGCTCTTCCCGTCCGTGGCTCCACGGCCTTGCCGCCTTCCTTGTCACGGCACATGTCGTGGACGGCATCTTTGCGCTCGTGCGCACGCGCGCGTGCAGGAGAGAGAGAGCGAGAGAGAGGCAAGAGAGGATAGCTGTAGCTCACCTCCTGTCACTGTCGGTCAGATGAAAATATCGCCTCGTGTTGCGGCCTCTGCAGCATGCGCGCGCGGGGGGCGGGGCCAACCGACCGGCCATGCTAAGCTAGCTCGGCCACGCATGTGGGACAGGCCATACATAGCATTCGTTTTCGTACGTACGCCGAGGCCATGCATGTGCACGTATGTGTGGACGCCGTACCGGCGTTGGCTTGCACGCTAGAGGCCACACCTAGAGCTAGGGCAGCGCTTGCATTTGCTGAATTTCCAAACTGAGCAAGGGTAGCGCTGTGCGGCAGCGTCGGCGTTTCTGGATGTACTCCTACATGCGTGAGGTGTGTATGGGCACGCAGTGATCGAAGCACACGTTGGCGCAGGTAACTGCAAGCCGGGGCGACATGCATGTACTAGTATTCAGAGAGACAGACCTTCAGGCCAACTCCACCGCGTGATCCCATCCTGTCCGGCCCGTTCATTTGAGATAAACCGAACAAATGAGGCAGCCCAGCGTGCGACGGACCAGACACATCTGGTCCGTTTTGTGTCCGGGTCGACCCATTTCAAGCGCATCTTTGCGTCGGGTTTGGGTCGCCGCGGACACCGAACAAACGCGCCGCTCGTCAGCGTCTGGCCGCGTGGCAGGGCGGCCACCTACCTCCCGCCCATCAATATCAATGCGCACGGGTGGCCGACCCCACCTGTCATCGGCCCAGTGAAAGGTCGCCGTCCTTCTTAAATGGGGAACCCGTGGTCCGGTCGTCGTCCATACCGTCTCACTCCATCCAGCGGCCTCCTCAAAACCCGACCGCGCTAAACCCTAACCCTCCCTTGTCAAGCTCGCCGGTCGGCCATCCTCGACGCCATGGGCTTCTGGAACCGTAAGGGGAAGCACGACCGCGAGGCCGGCTCCTCGTCGGGGCACTGCGCCGGCTCCGTGAAGAAGAAGGGCACATCACCACCACGCCGGGCCCCCGCGCCGATCGCTTTCTCCATCGCCCCCACGTCTGCCGGCGAGCGCGACCGGCACTACGTCCGCGCGTCGGTGTGCCGCCGTTATTGGAAGACGAGGACGTCGCTCCCCTGGAGCGACGCCCACCTCCCCAACGGATGATACCACAGTGCCTACCGTGTGCCGATCCCGGCGACCGGCCGTGCACGCCGTCAAGAGATCAAGCGCCACCGCCGCCTCCTCCCCGATGACCTGTACTACGACGACAGGTACGCCCCGGACTCCTCCCTCTGGGATACCTGGCTCAGGGACGAGCACGACGTGCGGCGTGCCTCTTTCTTCGCCGGCACGGCGTCTGGGCCGCGGCGGCCACGTCGGGAGCGCGCAGCGCCTGCTCCCCAGGAGCGCGGGCGTAGGCTGGTGCGCAGCCTCACGCCCACGCCCTCGCCGTCGCCTTCGCCATCTCCGCCACCACCTCCTCGCATGACAGCGGAGAAGGAGGCCCGTCTCATGGCGCGTGTCATGGAGGACTCCATGTACACGCACGATGAGCGGCAATGGAAGGGCCTGAAGAAGATGATGGCCCGCTCCGCCGCCGGCGAGGTAGCCATCCCCGAGGAGGAGGCGATGGAGGAGGAGCCGGTGGTCGCGTTCCACCCGGGTCTGCTGGGCCAGGGGTGGGGCTGGTCCTGCACTGCACCGGAGATGGCCGCCGCCGTGGGCGTGGACTGGTGCGCCACTCCGCCGCGGTCACCGGAGCGGGAGGCGTCGCCACGTGAGGAGGTCGTGTAGGCACCTCCTGCCGTCCAGCCCGCCCCCGTCTACCACGCACCGCCGGCCCACCTCTGGACGCCGCCGGCCTACGTGGACCTCGTCAGCGACGACGACGACACCGGCGGGCACTGAAGACGGCGATGGCGACAGCATCGACGGGCACGAGCAGGAGCGCGCTGGCGGCGGCCGTTTTTTATTTTCTTTTTTATGTTTAATTACGTCAAGTTTGACGTGAAACTGGGCCGTTTTGTGACCGTGGCGGTCCTAACTAAGTTTTATGTTTGTTAAACCACGCTTATTTAATTTTTTTAGTCATTTTATTTATGTTTTTCTATTTTTTTAAATCATGCCCAACTCGAACGTGATTTGGGGTGCGGCCACACGATAGGCGCACGCACAACCCAATGGATAAGGTCAGACACGAACGAATTCATCATCACCCAAATGAACAAAATCTAACCAAACCAGACGACGTCCGTTTAAGATCGCACGGTGGAGATGGCCTCAGGCGGCGAGCAAAGCTAGCTGCAGACAGGCCGACACGGAGAGGTTTACAAAGACCACTTGGAAACAAAAGGCCGACCCCGAAGTCGACGCATCACGTACGCACTGAACAAGGAAACAGCCACATACCCAAATCCGGGGCGGGGGGCTTTAATTTACGTCCCTCAGACTGCTTTCAATGAACCGGTACTTAGCTAGCTTAGCAACCAAACTCCTTAATATATAGATGTTTAGTTTTTTGTAGTTAAGCTTCTTTCATTTAATAATTTAGCTACTAAACTCTCTCATACATTGGTCAGTTTGCTTCATTTAAATATTTTTATCTAGATTCGCATGCTTGGCGTTGATTCTTTTTAGAGTCACCAAACCCGTTTCTTTTCTCTTAATTGCCTTGCCACATTAGATTTTTCGTCTACATAGCATGCTTAGGGCCTGTTTGGCTCTAATAAATCACCTGACTTAAGTCAGCTGACTTAAAACCAGCGACTTATAAGTCACGCCTATTTGGTTGTCACCTATTTTTTCACTTTTCGACTTATAAGTTGGTGACTTATTTAGAACCAAACAGAGCCTTAGCACCCGTACAAGATGGAGTATTAGGCTGGTCATAGTGAGGAGTAACTTAGACTAGTGTCATACATATGACACTAGTATATGTTACTACCTTCATAGTGCAAAGTGTCATAGAAGTAGTATCATATATGATTTTTTTTATTATCTTATAGACTCAGCATTTCTTAGGAAGCGTTATGTGATGGTAATATAATATGTTACTCCAAACACCTCTCTCTTTATTAATTAGGTGCCACATAAGCAAACATGTATGTGTTATATTACTAGTTAAATTATTCCCACTATGACTAGTCTTAAGAGAGGCCTCATTCTGCATGCCTACGGGGAGCAGCCAGGATATCTTTTAGTATTACTGTATTTATTTTTCTCGGTCGGGCCTCTCCTTTCGACGTGTGCGTGCCTCTGTTGGCTTTGTGTATATTCTGTGATCGTGCGCCCATGCTGCCGGCCATGCATGCATGGCCCGCATTGCTCGTCCCGAGTACTGCGCGACTGCTTCCACTGGTGTCTTGGGCCGGCTGGAGATCTTTGGACCCATGCGTCTCCGCTGAGCATGCCTGGCAGCGCCTGAGAAAGGTCATTCGGACTGCAGTGTGTGATACGGGAACAGGCATGTGCACCAACAGTTCAACTGTTGCTCCATGAAGGAAGAAAGATTTCCGCGCTTTATCATACATTTCCATGCGCTGTCTTCTCTTTTAGTTTCTTCTAGTACTATATGAGATGCAGCACACGTACACGTACACATTGATAGGTGAGAGGGCCAGAGAGAGATGGCAGGAGATTGCATGCAGATGAACACTTCAGTCGTTCGGCTCGATCTGAATGGCAGATGAGAGCGTTTCGAGAAGTAACAGACGAGTGTGCCCTTCAAGACCTGGGCTGGACGGGTGTGCCATTCACATGGGACAATCGACAACAGGGAGGGGCAAATGTTAAGGCCCGGATTGATCGTGCTTTCGCGAACGAGCAGTTCAGGCAGATGTTTGGCTTCACAGGTGTTCGCCATATCAGCTCGGCTGAATCCGATCATTGTTTTGTCCGGCTTGAGTTTCAGAAATAGATGTGTGATACAACTGGCCGGTCAAAACCATTTAGGTATGAGAACGTATGGCAGACACATGTGGACTATGAACCAATAGTAACTGAGTGTTGACACAACCAGCAACACTCACCTGGTTTACAAGGAATCATGGAGTCGTTAGGCGCTTTGCAACAGCGGCTCGATCCTTGGGGGAAGAAAGAGTTTGGCTATTTAAGAACTGATGTGGACATAGATATCATATATACATCTACGCGTGTGAGACAAAGAAATGGCCAGGTACAATCGTTTCTTTGTACATATGATTTAACTGACGAGGATAAGATAGTACACTTATATTTTAATTTATTTATATTCAGAAATAAAGGAATTAAAAAAACAATTAAAGAAGAGCAGCACTCTTTGCATGCATGCGCTTTACTGTCCTTGCATGCATGGACTCCACCACCGAACCATCCATTCCATCCATCATGCATGAGGAGCAAAGGGCCAACGTCACAAGAGTCAGATAATTTTGTTTTCTCTAAATTAACAAGAGAAGTAACGTGATGAAGCCAAAGACTTGCACCAGGATGGGCCAACCGAAGCAACCGCAGCCGCTGTACAGCGTCAGGTCATCGTACGGCCCAACATCCTATGGAACGACGGACAGACTCGCCGTACGTCCACCTTTAATAAATAGTCAATCTAGATTAGGGTTTAGACTGGGGTTTTGTTTAGAGAAGTTTAGCTATTGCTACTTTTATTTGTCTTCACTCGTAGCGGCTAGTGCGACCGTCAAGACATCCTATCGGAACCCCATCTTGTGAGATTAATCCCATCTAGCATATTCGCAATTTTGAGATTGCTTGACTATTATTTTCTTGCATGTTCTTCGATTTGTTTGCAGGAAAAATCCTTCGTGGATAGGTCGATCGCGCCGTTGGCTCGGTCGATAACGCCGTGGAGTTGGTTCAGCGATTGCCGTGGATATCAGTCGTGTACGGTTCTTCCTGTACGGTTGGTAGCCGGATCGTGAGGGTCAAGTCCCACCCAAAATCGTAGTTATCCTCTCTCATCAAAAGATCGGGTCCTAGTTCACATCAAGTGGTATCAGTTTTCAGGTTCATCAGTGAGAGATCTATAGTTTTATTAGATTAGATTGATTTTAGTCTTACAACCCACAAAAAGCTAAAAAAAATTAGATTAGTTCATCCGCTGCACCTATCTTTTTAGCCTTTAGCAATTTTTATATCTAGTATTTGTGTAGTTGAATTTTTGGTTGCATTCATCTAATACTAGTGCTGGTCTAGATTAGTCCGAGAGAAAATTATCTACTAGATCGATCTGGTTTTTGTCCACCCTAAAGAAATCCCTTCCACTCAGCAGAAAAAACACAACAAGATTGCACCGGATTATTACTGTTTTGCCGATTCTTACGTGCAGCCTGAGTTCGCATCCTTCTCGTCCGCCGTTTCCCTCACGTACAAGTTTTTCTTTCTTTGCCGGCCGTACGTGTCTTGCACCTGTCTGCCGCGTACGCCGTCTTGCATCTACGCTTGACATCAGACACCAGCCCACCTGTGTCCGCTAAACCACGCCATTGTGTCTGTCATAGTGCGCTGCTACTCGATCAGTGTTTGGAGTTATCTGGCCACATCGTTCCATCAATATCTGATCTCAAGTAGTACACGATCTTGTAGCTTTTGGTAGCACTTGAGTTTGTACGTTTTCTTTTCTCCTGTTCTCTTCATACATGTGTATACACGTTGGTAACCAGCTTGGTCAAAGGAAAAAGAAAGGGAAAAGTAAGAAAAAAAAAGATAGTGAAAAAAAAGAAAAAACGGTGGGAAAAAAACAGAGAAGGAACAGTAAGAAAAAAAACAGAGAAGGCCAGTTAGCATCTTTTGGAATATCTCTTACTGTCCAGAACATTTACTTTGTTCATCTACGTGATATTCGCTGGACATTTTTTTTTCTGCTTTAGGTTTCCATATACTGCCATTTATACCTATTTAGAGCATTCATCTTTTCATCGGCTTCCACTCATTTGATTCAGTATCTGGGCTTAGATTGTTTTATCTCTTGCTAGTCGACTGCCAGCACTAGTTAGAAATTTGAGCAATTATTCAACTTGCATTGCTTTTTGCTAAATTGTGCCACTGATATTGTGAGTTGAGAAACCTTTGCCAAGCTACACTTTTTCCTACCAATAAGTACAGGTCCCGACACTACTGATTCCTGGTTATCGCTCCATCCAATCTTCATCGGTCGTTTGAAGCCAACACCAACGCGTCGATCACCACCTGTTGCATTGGTAAGAACAAGTAAGAATTTGATACTAAGTTTGAGTGTGAGCGAATTTTGTCCACCACATCCTGTTAGTTGATAGGGATTATACATTGTTTTTTTTCTCTTTCGCTAACAATGGCACAGGATCAGCCAACACTTGAGGGTCTCACCGTGGATGTGAAAGTCACTAGCGAGCGTCTTGCACAACTTGAGGGTGCTCAGATTGCGACCGAAGAAAGGCTCAAGGCCATAGAGGATGCACAGGGTGTTGCAAACACACAGCTAAAGGACATCTTGTCACGTCTTGACGAGTTGCGGACTGCACCCCCCATCAACAACAATGCTGATCCTCGCAACTCCACGGGTGGCGGCGCTATTTCGCGAGCTCGGCGTGTGCCCATGGGTCATCCACAACACCCAGCTACTGCCACTGATGCCGCCACCATAAACCAGCACCAACAAATTCCTCCCCGCGTCGAGCAACATGGGGACAACTACGAGGATTATTCTGGTGACACCGAAGACGACCAAATGGTCAACCACCACAATGACCGTGCTCATCGACAACTACGTTTCAACCGTCATGGTATGGCACGAGGTCAACCCAGGTATGATGTTAGAGATTATGAACACTCTAGTGCCAAAATCAAATTTACTATGCCTGCTTTCAATGGTAAATATAATCCAGATGTTTATCTTGACTGGGAACTTTCTGTTGAACAAAAATTTGCATGTCATGATATTCCTGAGAACCAAAGAGTTAGGGCAGCTGATGAAGACATGTACCTAGGGTAGGGACACGGACCTGACCAAAGATTCCTACCCTAGGACATCCCTAGGAGAAGTCACCTTTCAATCGACTTAGAGGTATCCCACTCGACGGACTCAAGACACTCGACCAGAAAGCTATCACTCGACCATGAAGCCAACCACTCGACCGCCAGGAGACCTACAATCACTCCGCAGGCAAACGGTCAGCTGTTAAGTAGTCTTCGTGGCCGTCATAGCACTTTATTAGGGGCGTTACCAGTAACGCCCAACCTTAAATGTACCTTAAACCCTGCGTTACTGAGGGCAGGAGGGGGCCGGCGAACTCTATATAAGCCACCCCCCTCCTCAGTATGAAGGGTTCGCACCCCCTGTTATTCACACGCCAGTAATCCAATCGACCGCCTCTGGGCACCGAGACGTAGGGCTGTTACTTCCTCCGCGAAGGGCCTGAACTCGTACATCTTGGTGTGTTTACAACTTCCCAATAGCTGAGATCTAGCCTCTCCATACTTACCCCCCTACATCACTGTCAGAGTTAGTACCACGACAGTTGGCGCCCACCGTGGGGCAGGAATCTTAGCGCTGATTGGGGAAGTTGCGGTTTTTCCGATCCCTTTGATCATGGTTTCGTGCGGAGTTTTGGCGGAGGGCCGCGAGATCTGTCTCGGCGCGCTCACGTTCATCGCCGATGACTCCGCCTGGCTTCAAGAGGCGCCACTCGACGTCGACGCGCTCCCCGTCCGCGGTGCGACGCATTTCCGCGCGTTCGTTCGTGGCGTCCTCCTGCGGCAGCCGTCGACCCAGTATCGGTCGGCCCCCGTATCGTCTCCCCGCTCTGTCTCCCACCGGCGCAAGCGCTCCGGTCGGTCGAGACTTCAGAGGTGGGTGAGGCATGCCGTGGCTCGCCAATCGGCCACCCCGCAAGTCGCGGCAATCGAGCCCGACAAATCCCTCTGCGGCTTGTTTGACCTGTCGACTGGCTCCGCGGAGACCGCATCTGAGTGCGACAGCAGCGACCCAGCGGCTGAGATCCTGGCAGTCGATGGAACGCACAGTCCTCCCGGTTTCCCTCGCGCTGATGGAGGCGCGGGTGGGGCGGCCCGTCGCATCCCCACGATGAGTATCTCCCCGAACCTCTCACGTCATCACAGCGAGAGGAGCTTCGCCGCCGGAACACGGACGCACTCCGCACCCCTATCGTCGGAGAGTCCCCCGAGGCCCGTGCCTTAGAGGACGCACGTTTGGCTATTGGCCGAGCGCACTCGACTGGAGAATCTCCAGCGAGCACTCGACGAGCGAGCGCGTCAGCGGGCTCCCGAGTCTAGTCGACGCCAGCTCTTCCCGCCGACGCAGGTATATCGAACCCCAGTTCAGAATTTGGCCGCTGCGGCTCGTATAGCAGAATCAATTCAGCCCTCCCAGTCGGAGGCTGGCAGGGGCTTGTTACAGATCAGAGCGTTGCTCCGGGCGGCGGGAAACCAGAATTCCGCTGTTTCTCAGTCGCGGAACAGGATCCACAGTCGATCCGTCGCAACCGATACAGTCCAGTCGGCTCACAGCCCGCGGTCGCCCCCGAGGCGTGAAGGACGTGGCGACCGGCATGATCAGTATAGAAGGAACGAGCAGTATGATCACCGATCCGATCGTGATGATCGACGTCGAGTGCCAACCCCTCCCCCGAGGAGCGGGTCATATGCGCCTCGACCTCGAGATGACAGGCGCCCTCATAGCGTTGGGCAGAGGGTTCCCGTCAACCCCAGGGACCCAGGCTTTGACGCGAGATCTGTCCTCGTTCAAGGCTTGGTTGACAGGAACAGGGCTCATCGGGAAGGCCAGAACAGAGATGCGCCCGCCAGCAGCAGAGTACATGCTTCAGGGCCAGAGTGTTTCAGTCGAGCCATCAGAGCCGCAGTGATTCCTCCCAATTTCAGGCTGGCGACTGGAATCAGCAAGTTCACCGGTGAATCTAAGCCTGACACTTGGATCGAAGATTATCGAGTGGCTGTACAGATTGGCGGTGGCGATGATGAGGTGGCCATGAAGCATTTACCTCTCATGTTAGAGGGCTCAGCCAGAGCATGGTTAAATCAGTTGGCACCCAGCAGCATTTACACTTGGGAGGATCTCTCCCGAGTGTTTATCACAACTTTTGAAGAAACATGCAAGCGACCTACAGGCCTTACAGAGTTGCGGTCTTGCGTGCAGAAGCCGAATGAAACCCTGAGGGAATACATCCAGAGGTGGATCACACTGCATCACTCGGTTGAGAATGTGCCAGACCATCAAGTAGTCTGTGCCTTCAAGGAAGGCGTTAAATACAGAGAGTTGAATCTGAAGTTCGGTCGAACTGGAGAGATGTCTCTGAATCGGATGATGGAGATTGCCACCAAGTACGCTAATGGTGAAGACGAGGACCGACTCCGGAGTGGCAAGCACAAGGCAGTCGCCCAAGAAACCGGAGGAAATTCCGATCGGAAACAAAAGCGTAAGGCCGAGCCGGCCGCTCCTGGGGAGGCCCTGGCCGTTGCCCAGGGAAACTTCAAGGGAAAACCCAAGGGCACCTGGAAGCCCAAGAAAGTCAAGGATCAGGATGGAAACGATGTTTTGGACCTGCCGTGTCACATCCACACCAAGAAAGATGAAGAGGGTAATTTTATTTACCCAAAGCATACCACTCGACAGTGCCGGCTCCTAATCCAGCAGTTTCAAGGCAAACAGTCCAAGGATAAGGAAAAAGAGTCAGACATAGTCGAGGACAAGGAAGATAGCGACGACGGATACCCCCAAATCAATTCCACCCTGATGATTTTTGCTGATGTCGAAAGCAAAAGTCGACTGAAAGTCATCAACCGTGAGGTGAATATGGTTGCTCCGGCAACACCCAGTTATCTGAAGTGGTCTCAGACTGCCATCACGTTCGACTAGTCTGATCACCCTACGCACATTGCCACCCCTGGGAGGCAAGCGTTGGTGGTCGATCCAATTGTCGAAGGCACTCGACTGACCAAAGTCTTGATGGATGGTGGCAGTGGCCTGAACATACTGTACGCCGAAACTTTGAAAGGAATGGGCATTCCGATGTCCAGACTGAGTACCAGTAACATGAGCTTCCACGGAGTCATTCCTGGCAAGAAAGCCGAATCACTCGGCCAGATTGCTCTTGATGTGGTTTTCGGTGATTCAAAGAATTACCGCAAGGAAAAGTTGACATTCGAGGTTGTGGACTTCCAAAGTGCTTATCATGCCATTTTGGGCAGGCCAGCTTACGCACGCTTCATGGCTCGACCATGTTACGTATACCTCAAACTGAAGATGCCTGGCCCTAAAGGGGTAATCACTGTTACAGGCAATCGGAAGAAGGCAGAAGAGTGCTTTCAGAAAGGCTCAAAGATTGCAGATGCTCAGATGGCAGTGGTCGAGCTGCAAGAGTACCAAAAGACTGCCAATCCGAGTGAATTGCTACGGGCCAAGAAGCCTGCTTCAGAGTCAGCTTTTCAATCGTCCGGTGAAACAAAGACAGCTCACATTCACCCGACCGACCCCGACGCTGCTCCGACTCACATCTCGACGACGCTCGACTCCAAATAGGGAGAAGCGCTCATCCATTTCCTCCGTGAGAACTGGGACGTCTTCGCATGGAAGCCTTCTGACATGCCTGGAGTTCCCAGGGGGCTGGCTGATCACCGTCTGTGAGTCGACCCGAAGTTCAAGCCCGTGAAAGAACATCTTCGACGGTCCACCGTCCAGAAGAGGAAAGCCATTGGCGAGGAGGTGGCTCGGCTCTTAGCAGCGGAGTTCATCCGAGAGATTTACCACTCCGAGTGGCTCGCCAATGTCGTCATGGTCCCCAAGAAGGACAAGACACTTCGCATGTGCATTGATTTCAAACATATCAATCGGGCCTGCCCGAAAGATCATTTCCCTCTCCCCCGCATCGACCAGATAGTGGACTCGACCGCGGGATGTGAGCGTTTGTCTTTTCTAGATGCTTATTCAGGGTACCATCAGATCCGTCTATATGGACCTGACGAGATCAAAACGGCTTTCATCACCCCATTTGGGTGCTTCTGTTATGTCACCATGCCCTTCGGCCTCAAGAATGCTGGAGCCACGTTCATGAGGATGATTCAGAAGTGTTTGCTCACTCAGATCAGTCGGAACGTAGAAGCATACATGGATGATATTGTGGTTAAGTCACGGAAAGGTTCTGACCTACTGACTGACCTTGCTGAAACCTTTGCTAACCTCAGGAGATATGATATCAAGCTCAATCCATCAAAGTGCACATTCGGAGTTCCAGGTGGAAAGTTACTCGGTTTTCTCGTTTCCGAACGAGGAATCGACGCTAACCCCGAGAAAGTTGGCACCATACTCCGTATGAAGCGCCCCGTGCGTATACACGATGTCCAGAAGCTTACAGGTTGTTTGGCCGCTCTAAGTCGATTCATTTCTCGACTCGGTGAGAAAGCTTTGCCTCTTTACCGACTGATGAAGAAGTCTGACAAGTTCAAGTGGACTCCAGAAGCTGACGCAGCGTTTGTAGAGCTCAAAGCTCTGCTCTCCACCCAGCCGGTGCTTGCCGCCCCAATCAGCAAAGAGCCTCTGCTGCTGTACATTATGGCCACGGGACAAGTTGTCAGTACAGTACTCACGGTCGAGCGAGAAGAAGAAGGAAAGGCCTTCAGAGTTCAGCGCCCAGTCTATTATCTGTCTGAAGTTTTGACCCCTTCAAAACAAAGATACCCTCACTACCAGAAGCTTGTATATGGGATTTACATGACCACGAAGAAGGTTGCACATTACTTCTCTGACCACTCCATTACAGTCGTCAGCGACGCCCCACTGTCAGAGATTCTGCACAACAGAGATGCAACTGGTCGAGTGGCCAAGTGGGCGATTGAACTCCTTCCCTTAGATATCAAGTTTGAAGTAAAGAAGGCTATCAAGTCCCAAGCAATCGCAGATTTCATCGCCGAGTGGATTGAACAGCAACTTCCGACTCAAGTTCACTCGGAGCACTGGACCATGTTCTTCGATGGATCTAAGATGCTGAATGGTTCCGGTGCTGGGGTAGTTCTAGTCTCTCCCCGAGGAGATAAGCTCAGATATGTTCTCTAGATTCACTTCGATTCCTCCAATAATGAAGCAGAGTATGAAGCACTTTTGTATGGGTTGCGCATGGCCATTTCACTCGGCGTCCGTCGCCTCATGGTCTATGACGACTCAGATTTGGCGGTTAATCAGGTGATGAAGGAGTGGGACGTCAGAAGTCTGGCCATGACTGGTTATTGCAATGCAGTGAGAAAGCTAGAAAAGAAATTCGAGGGATTAGAGCTTCATCACATCCCCCGACTGAAAAATCAAGCAGCTGATGATCTGGCAAAGATAGGCTCCAAGAGAGAAGCCATTCCCAGCAATGTGTTTTTGGAGCACATCCGCTCGCCGTCAGTCTAGGAGGATCCTTTCACAGAAGAAGCCCCACAACCGAAAAGTGCCACAGATCCGACTGAAGTCGAAGTTCCTGCTGTGGTCGACCTAATCATGGAAGTCTTGGCAATCACTCCCGGCTGGACGATACCGTACATCGCGTATATCCTAAGGAAAGAGTTCCCAGAGGACGAGGAAGAGGCTCGACAGATCGTCCGCCGATCCAAGGCCTTCACGGTCATAAAGGGGCAGTTGTATAGAGAAAGCGCGACTAGAATCGGTCAGAAGTGCATAACACCAGAAGAAGGTCGGATAATCCTTGACGATATCCAATCGGGGACCTGTGGCCACCATGCGTCCTCTCGGACCATTGTGGCTAAAGCATACCGAGCGGGATTTTACTGGCCTAGAGCAAATGAGATGGCGAAAGAGATAGTCGACAAGTGTGGAGGCTGCCAGTTCTACTCCAATATGTCACACAAGCCTGCATTAGCCCTGAAGACCATTCCGCTCGTCTGGCCCTTTGCTGTCTGGGGACTGGACATGGTTGGTCCACTGAGAACAGGCAGGAGCGGATTCACGCATGTGCTTGTGGCGGTCGACAAGTTCACCAAATGGATTGAAGCCAAGCCCATCAAAAATCTTGATGCTAGCACTGCTATCGGTTTCATCAGAGAGTTGATATTCAGGTATGGGGTCCCGCATAGCATCATCACTGACAATGGGTCAAACTTCGATTCAGACAAGTTCAGAGCTTTTTGCGCCTCTCAAGGCACACGAGTCGACTACGCGTCGGTCGCGCATCCTCAGTCGAATGGACAAGCTGAAAGAGCAAATGGTCTGATTCTCAAAGGACTGAAGCCTCGGCTGATGCGTGATCTCAAGCACGCGGCAGGTGCTTGGGTCGACGAGCTTCCGTCAGTTCTGTGGGGATTGAGGACCACCCCTAACCGGTCGACTGGAAGAACTCCATTCTTTCTGGTTTATGGAGCCGAAGCGGTTCTGCCAAGTGACCTTCTTCACAACGCGCCCCGAGTCGAACTTTACACCGAAGATGAAGCAGAACAGGCCCGGCAAGACGTAGTTGACCTCCTAGAAGAAGAGAGGGAGATGGCCATGATCAGATCGACCATCTGTCAGCAGGACTTGCGTCGATTCCACGCCCGGAATGTGAAGAGCCGAGCCTTCCAAGAAGGAGATTTGGTCCTCCGAGTGGATCAACAGAAACCACACAAGCTTGCTCCTACTTGGGAAGGCCCCTTCATCGTTACCAGAGTCCTTCACAACAGAGCATATCACCTCTACAATGTTGATCACCAGATCGACGAGCCACGAGCTTGGAATGCGGAACTACTCCGCCCCTTTTACACTTGAGTTCTCCCTTGGCAGAGATGTAATAAGAAAAATTTCTGCAGTTCATTTTTATCAAAGGCAAGAGTGTTCCAATAATTGTTGTCACTTTTTACATACGAAATCCCCCAGTGGGTGACTTAGCTGCGAATCCGTTTCGCCTAAGTGCTTAAAAATCCTACCGAGTGGGGAGCAAACCTCCCACTCGGGGGCTTAGCTGCAGCCCAGGACTCGCCTAAGTTCTCCCACTAAGAGACTTAGCTGCAGTCAGTGCTCGCCTAAGTGCTTAAAAATCCTACCGAGCGGGGAGCAAACCTCCCACTCGGGGGCTTAGCTGCAGCCCAGGACTCGCCTAAGTTCTCCCACTAAGAGACTTAGCTGCAGTCAGTGCTCGCCTAAGTGCTTAAAAATCCTACCGAGTGGGGAGCAAACCTCCCACTCGGGGGCTTAGCTGCAGCCCAGGACTCGCCTAAGTTCTCCCACTAAGAGACTTAGCTGCAGTCAGTGCTCGCCTAAGTGTTTAAAAATCCTACCGAGTGGGGAGCAAACCTCCCACTCGGGGGCTTAGCTGCAGCCCAGGACTCGCCTAAGTTCTCCCACTAAGAGACTTAGCTGCAGTCAGTGCTCACCTAAGTGTTTAAAATCCTACCGAGTGGGGAGCAAACCTCCCACTCGGGGGTTTAGCTGCAGCCCAGGACTCGCCTAAGTTCTCCCACTAAGAGACTTAGCTGCAGTCAGTGCTCGCCTAAGTGTTTAAAAATCCTACCGAGTGGGGAGCAAACCTCCCACTCGGGGGCTTAGCTGCAGCCCAGGACTCGCCTAAATTCTCCCACTAAGAGACTTAGCTGCAGTCAGTGCTCGCCTAAATGTTTAAAAATCCTACCGAGTGGGGAGCAAACCTCCCACTCGGGGGCTTAGCTGCAGCCCAGGACTCACCTAAGTTCTCCCACTAAGAGACTTAGCTGCAGTCAGTGCTCGCCTAAGTGTTTAAAAATCCTACCGAGTGGGGAGCAAACCTCCCACTCGGGGGCTTAGCTGCAGTCCAGGACTCGCCTAAGTTCTCCCACTAAGAGACTTAGCTGCAGTCAGTGCTCGCCTAAGTGTTTAAAAATCCTACCGAGTGAAGAGCAAACCTCCCACTCGGGGACTTAGCTGCAGCACGACGCTCGCCTAAGTACAGGACACAACCCAATTCGCGAATCGACCGCTACCTTCTCCCTCGGAGCTACGTCGCAAATACAAGATTATTTCGAGTGAAGATCCAGTTCCACTCGACGAATCAAACTGTGAAGATATCCAACGAGAAATCTAGTTCAGAAAAAGCCTAAAAGGTCCCAGACCTCAAAGTACTCGAGCCCTCGGCTCGGCAGAGTTTAACCGGTTACAAATTCGCTCGGCATTCCGAGGTAAATTCAAAGTTTTTTACTCCTCAGGAGGAGGACTGGAAGGGGCGACGAACTCATCCAAGTCGATCCCGTCAGCAATTCGGGTGGCAGCGGCGATGAAAGTCTCCATGAAGTCTTGAAAGCTGTGCTTCCTAGTATTGGCAACTTGGATGGCCGCCAGCTTTTCTTCTCGTGCCTCCTTGCAATGGACGCGGACCAGAGACAGAGGAACGTCAGCACCACATCTAGCAGAAGATTTCTTCCATTCCGCCACTCGACCTGGGACTTCGTTAAGTCGAGCCATCAGAGACTCGAGGTCGTTCTGAAGCGTCGTCCCAGGACAGAGTGATGTGTCGATCCGTGACATCGCCACTTTCAGCCGAGCCAGATAGTCAACGACGCTGGCAGTACGAGACTCCAGACGGAGCACGTTCATGGCAGCCTCGTCCTTCACAAGAGAGTTAACAGGGTCCAAGCTTGGCTCCACTCGACTGGTCTCCTCTTCAAAATTCTGGCAAAGTTCTGCATACACGATCCAAGGATAAGTCAATTTTCATAGACTGAGTCGACACAAAAACCAGTCGGAACTGAATGTGCACCTTCAAACTTAAGGTACAACTTCTTGGCGAGGCTCCCCAAGTAGCTCTCCAGGTCGTCCCTCCTACGAGCGATGTCTTCCAGCTTCTCGCTCAGGGTGAGGTTCTCCTTCTTCCAACGTGAACACTCCCTGTTGGCTTCATTCAGAGCGGTCTTCAGCTTGGTATTCTCTTCTTCTAAGTGGTAGACCGAAGCCAGCTTCTGTGCGACCAGAGCGGTCTTGTCATCAGCCTCCTTACGGGCAACAGCCAAGTCCTGATCCTTCTTCGCCAGAGCTTCGTTCAGTTTTTCTGCGAAGAAATGATGATTGAATCGGAAATAACAAAAGGGTACTCAAGCCCAAAGACTAACCAATCGACAAAGCCGTCTTACCTGCGGCGCCGTCTCTGACCTTCTGCAGCTCTGTTCTGGCCAGCTCCAGATCAAGGTTCAGTTGAATCTTCTGCTTCTCCAACTCAGTATAGCGAGCTGCGAGTTCGCAGGATTTCTGTAAAAGCAAAATCAGTCGACAGACGTCCAAGATAAGTTGCTTCCGAGTAACTAAGAGACAATGACGACGTTTCTAAGACCACAGCCGAATCAAAAACATTCGACAGTAGTCTCGGGGACTACACCCAGTGGGTGCACTCAGCGTGCCCCCACTAGTTCGACCAAAAAAAAGAGAGAGAGAGAGAAAAAGTCGACTGCCCGCAGTCGACCGGATACAGTTCCACTCGACCTAGCCCGACCAGACCGAGTGAAGAAATACAGCTACAGCAAACACAATGAAAAGACTACAGTCGACTGCCAGCAGTCCACCGTAGTCTCGGGGACTACACCCAGTGGGTGCACTTAGCGTGCCCCCACTCGTCCAAGGATTGGCAGACACACCCACTGGGTGTACAAATACAAAAGATCTTCGGAAAAGAGACTCTTCAAACAGCATATCATAACAGACCAAGTGTTGAGCCGACTAACCTGGACGTTGCTCTGAAGAGCCGAACTCGCGTCATATGCTGCTTGGCTGGCCTCCCGAGTCATCTTCACTTGCTCCATCATGATCCCCGCCTGGCGTATAGCCTCCTTTGCAGCAGCCACTTGGTCCTCAGGGACGGGGTATGCGGCAAAAAGTGAAGACGGGTCCGCAGTCGACGACGAGGGCTGCGCACTCGCCAGGGGAACGGCGAAGGTCACAGAAGCCCGAGCGGTGTCACCACCATCCCGAGCCACGGCCTCGGACGCCGGAGCGGATTGGGAGGTCTTGTCAGCCGACGCCCTCTTGTGCCTCCTCACTCTCAACGGACCGTTGTCGTCGTCATCCGGGAGGTCGATAACATGAGGAGGGGCTGCAAAGGAAAAGTTCAATCGACCAGAGTTGCAGTAAATGATCAGTCGACTCAATACAGAACGTCAGTAATCGTACCAGGGTTGGAGGTAGCAGCATCCTCCATCTCCTGGTCGTCACCCTTGGCGGAGACCTCAGAAGTAGCAGCACTGCAAAAATCGAAAGTCAGTCGGTTGGCTCAATGAATCGACCAAGGATCTGTCCGTGGTCGACGAAGGGAAACAAGTCTTATTATTACCCAGAAATGGTAGGGACAGCTATCTTCATCTTGGGTAGAGCCTTGGGCGGCTTGGACAGCGTCGTGCGTGGGAGCTTGGGGACTTTCCCAGACGGCGTAGGAGAAGAGGTCCGAGGGCGTTTCGACGACTGCCCAACAGAAGCAGTCGCCTTGCCACGTTCCCACGCTGGGTCGTGTGTGTGCTTGGACCGCCCCTCTGGGCGAGGGGGTTCGGCCTCCTCCTCCTCCTCCTCTTCGCTGGAGTCGACATTGTCGTCTCCCTCTCCTTCACCGTCGGACTCCCACTCGCCTTGGTCGTCCCCGCTCTCACCTCCGCTCGCCTCCCCTTCCTCAGTTAGCCCCTGAGCCCCGTTGGGCGTCGAGTACATCTCGGTGGTCGCCTGGAAAACAATAGACAAGACAAAAGTCAATCGACCAACTCAAAGAAGACCAATGCAGAAAACAAGATTTCAGTCGGGAGCATTTTCAGTCGGAATGCAAAGAACAAGACGTACCTGGTCCACTCATACGAGTTGTCGAGTGGAATAACCCTCCTGGCTCCTCGGGGGTTGTCTTTGTTCCCCGTGATGCTCGACAGCCACCCCTCCAGCATCTCGTCGGTGACCTCCTCCGGGTGGATCCGAGTGGTGTCATCAAGACCAGAATACAACCACATCGGGTGGTCACGGGCCTGGAGCGGTTGGATGTGCCTCTGGAGGAAGACCTCCAGTAGGTCCATCCAGTCACACCCTCACGGACAAGCTCGACCACTCGACCGGCCAGCACTTTGACTTGGGCCCTTTCCTCCGGCGTCACTTTCAGAGAAGCGGGTTTTTCAGCTCGGTCGAGGGAGAAAGGAGGAAGACCAGTCGACTGTCCTGGGGTCGCCTGGTCCTGACAGTAGAACCAGGTCGACTGCCAACCACGGACCGACTTCGGGAAAGTAATGGATGGAAAACAGCTCTTCCCCCTCGCCTGGATCGTCAAGCCCCCGCACAACTGGATCACCTGCGTCCTTTCGTCACTCGACTTAGCCTTCTTGACCGATTGAGAACGGCAAGTAAAGATGTGTTTGAAAAGTCCCCAATGGGGGCGGCAACCCAAGAAAGCCTCACACATGGAAATGAAAGCAGCAAGGTAGACAATGGAGTTGGGGGTGAAGTGGTGGAGCTGCGCTCCGAAGAAGTTCAAGAAGCTCCGGAAAAAAGGATGGGGCGGCAGAGAAAACCCTCGGTCGATGTGGGTGGCTAGGAGCACACACTCACCGTCGCGGGGCTGAGGCTCGATCTCTCCCCCCGGAAGACGCGCAGCTTGGTGAGGAATGACTCCCCCCTCGACCATGTCGTCGAGATCCTCTTGCCGGAGCACCGACGGCATCCAGTCGCCCTGGATCCAACCTTTGGGCAAAGCAGTCCTAGAGGAAGATCCGCCCCGGGCTGACCTCTTCCCTTTCCCCGCCGCCGCCGCCTTCTTCGCACGCTCCAGGGCGGAGGTCTTGCTCTTCGTCATCGTCGCCGGCGAAGTCTCGCACGGGCCTGCTGCGCTGGGGCGGGAACGGAGGTGGCGGAAGGACTTGCGAAGGGGGAGAGGCGGAAGAAAGGAGGAGAAGAGAGCGCACTGCTTGGAAACCCCGAGCCGGCGATTTATAAGGGACCACTTTCGAGTGGCTGACTGGTAGGCCCAGGCTATCCAGTCCAATCCCGCAGCAGACGCGCACGCAGTACGTGGCGAAAAAGGCGACGCGGGGATCGAGGAACTTCCGCTTTATCGCTTCCGATTACTGCGGCCGCTCCCGTCCCGCGCGCTTCCCAAAATCCGAATCACGCGACATCCGCGGGCCACAAAACAACTTGTCAAAATAGAAGACCCCGATCGCGCCGGCGCTCGGTATGTCACAAACAAAGAAATTCACTCGACGGAAGGCCTCGAATGGATCAAGGCGACTGAAAAAGGTTGGCAACGTCATCCGTGACGATTGACCCAAAACGAGGCGCTCACGTAGCCCGAAGAACCAGTCGGAAAGATCTCCAACTCTTTCCCCACTCTAACCTCGATCCATTCGGGGGCTAATGATGAAGACATGTACCTAGGGTAGGGACACGGACCTGACCAAAGATTCCTACCCTAGGACATCCCTAGGAGAAGTCACCTTTCAATCGACTTAGAGGTATCCCACTCGACGGACTCAAGACACTCGACCAGAAAGCTATCACTCGACCATGAAGCCAACCACTCGACCGCCAGGAGACCTACAATCACTCCGCAGGCAAATGGTCAGTTGTTAAGTAGTCTTCGTGGCCGTCATAGCACTTTATTAGGGGCGTTACCAGTAACGCCCAACCTTAAATGTACCTTAAACCCTGCGTTACTGAGGGCAGGAGGGGGCCGGCGAACTCTATATAAGCCACCCCCCTCCTCAGTATGAAGGGTTCGCACCCCCTGTTATTCACACGCCAGTAATCCAATCGACCGCCTCCGGGCACCGAGACATAGGGCTGTTACTTCCTCCGCGAAGGGCTTGAACTCGTACATCTTGGTGTGTTTACAACTTCCCAATAGCTGAGATCTAGCCTCTCCATACTTACCCCCCTACATCACTGTCAGAGTTAGTACCACGACAGCAGCCACTAGTGAATTTACAAACTTTTCTTCCATGTGGTGGAGTGAATATTGTCGTATTAATGTAAATAATATACCTACTACTTGGGATGCTTTAAAACGAGCTATGCGACAGCGTTATGTTCCTTCATATTATGCTCGTGATAAACTAAATGAATTGCAACGTTTAAAACAAGGTAGCAGCTCTGTAGAGGATTATTATCAAGAATTGCAAACTGGCTTAGTGCAATGTGGATTAGTTGAAACCAACGATGCTATGATGGCTAGATTTTTAGGTGGTTTGAATCGTGATACTCAGGATATATTGGACTATAAGGAGTACAATTTTATTACTCGTTTGTTTCATTTTGCTTGTAAAGCTGAAAGGGAAGTACAGGGACGACACAACAAGGGACGAGGTAACTTTTCTGCAGGTCGTCACTCATCATGGACACACTCTCCAACTATCCCACCCACTACCGAGGCAACACCACATAACTCGAACAATGGTGCATTCCCAACAAGTTCAAAATCAGCTCCACAATCCTCTACGGCTTCGAAAGCAATATCTCTAGCACCCACCACCTCGTTTGGATGCACAAGAGACATGAAGTGTCATATATGCAAAGGTGGTGGGCACTTGATGAAGGACTGTCCAAATAAACGAACATTCATTGTGCGGGAAGATGGTGAGTACTCCTCTGCTAGTGATTTGGATGAAGATACACGTGCTATGCTTGCCACTAATAATGCAGGTGACACCAAGGAGCATGACACAGAGGAGATACATATTAATGCTGAGATGGCAGATCAATACCCAAGCCTTGTAACCATGCGAGTACTTAGTGCCCAGGTGGGGCATACTGAGATGCCTCAACGTCATAATCTTTTTCAAACTAAGTTTGTTGTCAAAGGGCATTCTGTTCGTGTGATCATTGATGGTGGAAGCTGCAACAATTTGGTGAGTATTGAGATGGTAGAGAAGCTTTGCCTCACCACTAGAAGACACCCCCATCCATATTACATCCAATGGTTTAACGATTGTGGTAAGTTAAAGGTAACGCGTCGTGTGAGAGTACATTTTACACTTGGTTCATATCATGATTATGTTGACTGTGATGTTGTACCTATGCAAGCTTGTTCTTTATTGTTAGGTCGACCATGGCAATATGATAATAGTGTTACCCATCATGGTAGAACAAATTCATATACTCTCGTGTTTCAAGGAAAAACTATTAACTTGCTTCCTATGACACCTACTGAAATAATGAATGATGAGAAAGCTAAATCAACAGATCGTACAATGCATAGTATGCTTGCTTTCAATTCTGAAAAAAAATCCTTTGAGTGTCTCAACATCTGATCTATACATATCACATGCTCAAATAGTTCATTTGCGTCCCCATAATTTATATACAAACTCTTTGTGGGATAAAATGGCTTTGCCTGTGGCAGCGTATATACCTGTTGCACCTATTTTTGCCCTATCGTATGATAAGTTTCAGGTAGATAAAAGTCGAGGACGACTTTGTTTTCAAGGAAGGGGGGATGATGTGGACATAGATATCATATATACATCTACGCGTGTGAGACAAATAAATGGCCAGGTACAATCGCTTCTTTGTACATATGATTTAACTGACGAGAATAAGATAGTACACTTATATTTTGATTTATTTATATTCAGGAATAAAGGAATCAGAAAAACAATTAAAGAAGAGCAGCACTCTTTGCATGCATGCGCTTTACTGTCCTTGCATGCATGGACTCCACCACCGAACCATCCATTCCATCCATCATGCATGAGGAGCAAAGGGCCAACGTCATAAGAGTCAGACAATTTTGTTTTCTCTAAATTAACAAGAGAAGTAACGTGATGAGGCCAAAGACTTGCATCAGGATGGGCCAACCGAAGCAACCGCAGCCACCGTACAGCGTCAGGTCATCGTACGGCCCAACATCCTATGGAACGACGGACAGACTCGCCGTACGTCCACCTTTAATAAATAGTCAATCTAGGTTAGGGTTTAGACTGGGGTTTTGTTTAGAGAAGTTTAGCTATTGCTATTTTTATTTGTCTTCGCTCGTAGCGGCTAGTGCGACCGTCAAGACATCCTATCGGAACCCCATCTTGTAAGATTAATCCCATCTAGCATATTCGCAATTTTGAGATTGCTTGGCTATTATTTTCTTGCATGTTCTTCGATTTGCTTGCAGGAAAAATCCTTCGTGGATAGGTCGATCGCGCCGTTGGCTCGGTCGATAACGCCGTGGAGTTGGTTCAGCGATTGCCGTGGATATCAGTCGTGTACGGTTCTTCCTGTACGGTTGGTAGCCGGATCGTGAGGGTCAAGTCCCACCCAAAATCGTAGTTATCCTCTCTCATCGAAAGATCGGATACCAACCGTACAGGAAGAACCGTACACGACTGATATCCACGGCAATCGCTGAACCAACTCCACAGCGTTATCGACCGAGCCAACGGCGCGATCGACCTATCCACGAAGGATTTTTCCTGCAAGCAAATCAAAGAACATGCAAGAAAATAATAGCCAAGCAATCTCAAAATTGCGAATATGCTAGATGGGATTAATCTCACAAGATGGGGTTCCGATAGGATGTCTTGACGGTCGCACTAGCCGCTACGAGCGAAGACAAATAAAAATAGCAATAGCTAAACTTCTCTAAACAAAACCCCAGTCTAAACCCTAACCTAGATTGACTATTTATTAAAGGTGGACGTACGGCGAGTCTGTCCGTCGTTCCATAGGATGTTGGGCCGTACGATGACCTGACGCTGTACGGTGGCTGCGGTTGCTTCGGTTGGCCCATCCTGATGCAAGTCTTTGGCCTCATCACGTTACTTCTCTTGTTAATTTAGAGAAAACAAAATTGTCTGACTCTTATGACGTTGGCCCTTTGCTCCTCATGCATGATGGATGGAATGGATGGTTCGGTGGTGGAGTCCATGCATGCAAGGACAGTAAAGCGCATGCATGCAAAGAGTGCTGTTCTTCTTTAATTGTTTTTCTGATTCCTTTATTCCTGAATATAAATAAATCAAAATATAAGTGTACTATCTTATTCTCGTTAGTTAAATCATATGTAGAAAGAAACGATTGTACCTGGCCATTTATTTGTCTCACACGCGTAGGTGTATATATGATATCTACGTCCACATCAAGAACTGTCCGAAAATTGCAACAAAGGTTGGACAAGTTACGGCGTCAGTCTGTAGGGCGCGGTCCAAATGAGGAGGAAAAGAGTACAGTCATCAAGTTAAGAGAAGCTCTCCGGCAGGAGGAGATTTGGGTTCGACAACGATCTCGAGTTCTTTGGCTTCGGGATGGTGATAGAAATACAGAATATTTCCAGGCGCAGGCTAAGCAGCGACAACGCATCAATAAAATTGTCGGGCTTCGCCGGATGGATGGGTCGTTTTGTGCTGATGGAAACGAAGACAAAGTGGAGATACAGAACTTCTATCAGCAATTATACACCTCGCGAGGGTCGACGGACGCGACTGAGGTGTTATCGCATGTGCCTGTACATATCACTCCGGAAATGAACGAGGTTCTGGATGGACTTTTTACTCTGGAGGATGTGCACAAGGCTCTTTTTCAGATGGCGCCATCAAAGGCACCGGGGGTCGATGGATTCACAGCGGGTTTTTTCCAGAAGCACTGGGAGTTGTTACGGCATGATATAACTAGTGCGGTTCTTGGATTCCTTAATGGAGGGGATCTGCCTTTGGGCTTGAACGATACGTCTATAACACTTATACCAAAGGTACGAAACCCCCAAAATATTACTCAATTCCGTCCGATCTCTCTATGCCCGGTCTTGTATAAGATTGCGGCCAAAGCTGTCACAAACAAACTGAGAGATTTTATGGATGAGATTATTAGCCAGGAGCAAAGTGCTTTCATTCCAGGTCGCCTCATCACTGATAACATATTGGTTGCATTTGAAAGTGTGCATGCCATGAAACGGCGGAAGAAGGGGAAGAACTTTGCATGTGTGGTTAAATTGGACATGATGAAAGCTTATTATAGGGTGGAATGGAGCTACCTCGAAGCAATTCTCCTTAAATTTGGCTTTGGCATCAACTTAGTGAGATTGATCATGAAGTGTGTCACTTCGGTTCGTTTCTTGGTATGGGTAAATGGTGAACAACTACCCTACTTCACGCCCACGTGTGGATTAAGGCAAGGTGATCCCATGTCACTCTACTTGTTTTTTATATGTGCAGAAGGTTTTTCTTCACTATTGAAATATTATGGGCAGATCGATAGAGGCATTCGAGCCAGTTTCAGAGCTCCATGGGTGAATCATCTGCTGTTCGCGGATGATAGCCTTATTTTCATGACAGCTGACAGTCAATGTGCAGGAAGATTAAACCGCATTCTGCAATTATATGGGGCTGCATCGGGCCAGTGTGTTAACCGGGAGAAGAGCTCAATTTATTTCAGTCCCAACACGCCGGTTGCTACCAGGCAGATTATCAAGACTACGCTCGATGTGCACGTCGAGGCGTTTAGTGAACGTTACCTTGGCCTACCCACGGTTGTGGGGAAGATTACCAGTGGCACTTTCGATCACATCGGTGAACGTTCACGAAGCAAGATGCAAGGGTGGTCGGAGAGATTGTTTGCTTGTGCAGGGCGAGAAACTTTGATCAAATCAATTGCCCAGGCAATTCCAACTTTCAGCATGAGTTGTTTTCTTCTGACCAAGAAGGTGTGCAAGAGTTTGACATCCAATATGGCAAGATACTGGTGGAGTAGTTCAATCGATAAGCGTTCTCTGCACTGGATGTCGTGGAAGAAACTTGCAACGCCTAAGTGTAGTGGAGGTATGGGCTTTCGAGACCTACATCTTTTCAACTTGGCCCTTCTCGGTAAGCAGGGATGGCGGCTGTTGACAAGCCCGGATTCGATATGTGCTCGAGTTTTAAAGGGCAGGTATTTTCCGGACTCGGATTTCATGCAGGCCTCAGCTCCTAAACGTTCATCTGCAACTTGGAGGGCCATTATATCTGGCCGGGAGGCTTTACTCACCGGACTAATCAAGAGGGTGGGCGACGGATCATCCATTGCGGTTTGGGATGACCGATGGATTCCATCTACAACAACAATGGCGCCTTTGTTCAGGCCTCCAAATACCGATATTTCTTGGGTAAGCGATCTCATTGATACCGAAAATTGGACATGGCGGCGGCAGTTGGTTCATGATACATTCATCTCACCAGACGCGGAGGCCATCCTCAATATCCCACTCCGGTCTGGTGGGGGTGATGATTTCCTTGCATGGACACATGAAACTTCAGGTAACTACACCGTTAAATCGGCGTACCGTGCTCTTATGATTCGCAACGAGTGTCAAGCTCTAGAAGAAGGGACGGATACCGGATCCTCGATTGATAATCAGCGGCTGTGGAATGGTTTGTGGAAGTTGAATGTGATGCCAAAGGTGAAGATGTTCTTCTGGCGGGTGCTAAGGGGAATTCTGCCTGATGAGTGTACCCTTAAGCATCGGCACTTGAGGCAGGTAGGACTTTGCAAAATCTGCATGGCGGTGGATGAGGATATGGAGCATGCTCTGTTGATATGCTCACACGCACGCCAATTCTGGGATGAAGCGCAGCAGCTTTTTGACTTCCATATGCCGCGACTACACCCAGATACTTGGGCGAGAGATGTAATCTGTGATGACAGATTCACGAGTAGAGACCGAGCCATCATAGTTTCAGTTATGTGGTCGGTTTGGCACTCTAGAAATAAGCTGACGCATGGGGAAGACAAGCTGGATCCTGCTTTTTCAGTTCGCAGAACCAGGGAAACACTCTCACTTCTGGAAATCCCTCGGCGTCACGCAATCTTGTTGCCTGGACATGGATGGCGCCCCCCGGACATGGAATTTGTAAAAATCAACACCGATGCTGCGATCCGTAGGGAGGACGGCAAGGGTGGCGGGGGCGGAGTTGCTCGATCAGCAAGTTCCTTTCATGGTGCTTGGAGCAAACCATACCCGGGTGTGACTGACCCCCTCATCGTGGAGTTGATGGCAGTTCATGACGGCGTCATCTTCGCCAAGCTACGGGGTTTTTCGAAAGTCGTGCTCGAGACAGATTGCTTGGAGGTAGTCAACCTTTGGGCCGCTCGGCATGATTCTCGCTCTATTGTGGCACCTATCTTAATAGAAATTGGAGAGCTAGCTAGCACTTTTACTTCTTTTATAATTCAGCATGTATCTAGGTCAGCTAACGGTCCAGCTCATATCTGTGCTAAGCATGCTTGCACGATTGATGGAACCGAGAGTTGGCTTGACAACACTCCTAGCTTCCTGATCAGCAGCCTGTTGGCTGAACGCCTTCGTTTAATAAAGCTCCCAAATTTTCCCCCGCAAAAAAAGGAGATTGCATGCATGCAGGGTATGGTAGGAGTATGGACATATCTCTTCAGTCGGTCTCTGGCCTCTGCGTGCGGGGTGATGCCGGTGGTCAGTGGGTGCCGTGCCTCTGCATGTTGTTGCGCTGTATGCGCCCATGCGTGCGTGCGCAGGCCAGCGGGAGCTGTCTACCAATGGCCCTCTTGCGCTAAAGGTATATTCCTTTCTGGCTCGGGTTCAGATTCAGGTGTGCGTGTGCGTGCTTGACTTGGACCAGTCAAAGTACATCGCACAACAGCGTAAGTGCAGGTCCATGGCCAGCCAGTCCCCGTCGTGAACCTGCCATGCCACATTTCCTTCGCATGTGTGCTGGCAATGGCATATTTTGCAATCTCCATTTACACTTCCTAAAGAAACCATCAAGCTCAGACACGTAAAAAGATGGTAACAAGCACAGAATGAGAAAACTGGTAGTATTAAGAACGAACTGAACTTCACTCATCAGGCCCATCTCGCACACACATCATGAGAGACAAAGACAGAGACAGACCATATAGTCCAGCCTAACCATGTCACAATATCATCCAAGTCACGGACTATATAACACGGCGCGGCAGGATGTTCTTTAAGTAACACTGCATTTGTCATATGAGTCCTAATTGGATATATTATCAACCAACCCGATCAAGCGATCAATCTCAACATGTCACAAAATTATCTCTCACGGTCTTGCCGCATCAGTATAAACACTCAATGACCACAACACGGGTGGGGCAGACCACCCAGCAACCAGAGTCGACGACACCATCCGGTTCTAATCTGAGTATAAAACAAATATGTAACAACAGACAACATCTATTGCTCCTGTTCGAGCTCGCTTCTCAGTTCACGGCAGAACTTGTCTCGGCGGAGAGGAGAAGATGATCAGTCTCCACGGATCAAAGGTTGGTTTCTCGAGCACTCGAGTTTGCCGCCCTATCGCTTCCTTGACCGCCTGGGTGCCGCCTCCTCGTCGCTCTCGCTGTCGTCGTCCCGGAAGGCGCTCCTGCCAAACCTGTCCCCAGACTGGGACCTGTTCCCGTCTGCTCCGGAGTTGCCAGCATTGTTGTCATGGCCCCTGCTCCCCTGGTCAGACCCTGTCTCGTACCTGTCACCCCTGTTGTCGCCGCCCGGCCTCCTCTGGTCCCGTTTCACGGGACGGGGTGGCGGCGGCGGCATGAAGGGGGCCATGCCGATGGGGCGGTTCGGCCGTCCTGGCCCGCCCATTCCCATGAGCGGCCCTCGGCCGGGACCCATCATCATCTCGAGGCCCATGGGGAACATGCCGCCGGGCTGCGGAGGCCTTCCGGGGAAGACCATGCCAGGCATGGGACCTCTGGGGAAGTCACCGGGGAACCTTGGGCCACCGAATGGTGGGAAGCCACGCGGCATGCCGAACGGATCGGGCATGCCAAAGCCGAAACCACCACCAAAATCGCCCATCATGTTGGGAGGGAAGCCGCGCGGTCCCATCATTGGTCCACGTGGCATCTGCATCTGAGGCGGCCACATCATTCCCCTTCCCCGCCCCCTTCCCTGGGATTCTTGGCCATTGTTTTCGTCTTCCTCCTCACTTTCCTCTTCCTCCTCTTCTTCATTGTCCTCAAACAGCACAATATCTTGGTTGTCAGCTGCTTCGTCGGCACTGACTCCCTTCGCCTTTTCCTCTTCTCTCTTGGCCTCTGCTGCAACTAGCATAGCCTGAAAAATCCCATGTTCAAGCATCAGACGGTACACATGGCATCACCTCAAAACAGTGAAAAGGAAAGGGATATGCAACATGTGATTGCCAAAAATTGTTGAAACAAGAAAATACAAGTGGGTTAGACCTTTCAGCAAAGGAGCCAGCCAGTTACCATTCTATCATACACAATTATTCACATGTACCAGTACCACAAACTATCTTCAGGCAAAAACAGTACCGATCACCACAAAATAATGGTGCTGCACCCTGTTGCTTCTACAAGAGGTCATCATGTGTGCAACCATACACAAACTCCAATTTTATCATGTGTGTACAATATTACAATATGCCGCTATTAATTTTCAGTCAATTTTAAAACTGCAAATCTATTATGACCTTTCATCAATGATATGTATCCCTAGTACTTACTGACTTTGTAACAAAATATTATAAATGTTGGTAATATACTCCACATCCTGACACCTTAAATCTTATATGTGCACTTGTACAGATCCTAACATGTGGCTATTGGTTACCCATCATGATTTAACTGGTAACTAAAAGAACACCAGTCTGTCTCCAAGTGCTGAATGAAAATGGTTAAGCTATACATGTAAATTCTTCTGCAGTAAGAAACATGGTGGTGTGATGCTACTTCTTCTGCAGTTTAAATCACGTTTAGTGAGCAGGAATACTAGCTCAAAGCAAATCCGTTAGTATACCCACAATGGTACATTCATACTTGTGACGGCTCAAGCTGACATGCCCACCAATAAGAAACAAGCCAATGGCAATATCGAGCAACATGGTAATAGGCAAGAAATATGTTGCATACCGTAAGTTCACTATCTGGCTCCAGATAAAGCAGAGAAGCCAATTGCTCACCAATGAAAGGTTCTAATTCCTGGCAATCTCGACTGATCTGCAAAAGTCAAAGGTGAATTAAATAGGTAGGAATGTAGGAGATATCAAACAGCCCAGGCAAACACACATTTGGGACAAGGTGATGCTCTGAAATAGTACCTTGACAGGGAGATTGTCATTGTATGGGTTGCGAAGATGATGAGTTTTCTGAAACGACAATTCGCAAAGCTGCAGTGCAAAAACTGGTGTAAATATACACATACCAAGATGGTAGGAAGACAGGCTGGACCCAAATTAAGGCAAAATATTTCCACGTGACATGGTACAAACTATCAACTATATATTGCGCTTGTCAGCTCTAGTAAGGTCCTGGAGAGGACCAAGCGGCAAAAAAAGGTGATAGCCAACACCAACACAGAATGTATAAGAAAACATGTACCTTAAGCCACTGTAGTGAGAAGTTCCGACCATAATGTGCTGTTCCGTTAGCAGATTTCCAGTTTCCGCCACCAATGTAGCCACCAATCCTAGAAGTCATCTTTGCACAACCCTTGAAAAACGTAACAGTATTAGAGCTAAATATGCATCTCTTACTGAATGGCCTCGAAATAGTATTCTCAACTCTCAACAATGAGTTTGAAAAAAATGTCAGTCAAGAAAAATAGCAAAGATGAAACCTCAGTCTTACCTGGAAATTACGTGTTCTATTGATTGAGAATATTAAAATAACATTGTCCATGGATTCAAAAGCTTCATTTAGTTTAGCCTCATTACTCCTTTGAGTAGCCCAGATTCCCTGCTGAACTGATATTTCCAGGTTCTCCCGATTGCAACTCTTAACAATGAAGTACCTGATTTTTCAAGTTTACAAACCCGAGACTAATTAGAGAACTGTTATAGTATCAGAAGACACCTCATACTACGAAACAACAAAGAGAACTTCTAACAGAGGAAACACTGTGTTCTGGGTGATGGAGTTATGAACTATGGGTGCAAGATTATCCGGTATCCCTTAACCATAACAATAGATCAGATAACAAGTACTGGAATAATTTATCCATAAGAATAAGATATGTATCAATCAACAATTGAAAAATGACTATGAAGCACAACATCAATAGTAGAAGGTCAACCTGTAGTACTGTATTCATGAAGCACACTAACCCCAAATACAACAATTGATGCGCATTTAGATTTACTTATGTCAATTGTTCTGTATGGTTTTGCAACTATAATATCACATAATCGTGTGAAATCTTGGCTGCTTAAGTATTAGAGCACATCACCTAGAGATGATAAAAACTGAAACACATACATACAGTATTCTTTTAGAACAAATACATAAATAATGTAGTCAGCGAGAAACTACAAGGAGTTCATAGAAAGTATTCGAATGACTCAAAGAGATACATAATTGAGTTATATATATGTGCGCACTACCCCCTCCAGGAACTGCAGAGGTATGCTCCTTACTATGTACACTTTGTTATCAAATGTCAGAACATATAACATAATGTTTGTATTTTATGATATATATGCTATGGGAGCTGAAACTATGTATATTGTTTTCACAGAGTATGCTAAAAGCTTTACAAGATTGACTAGAAACTCCACACACACCTAGACGACCCTTGCGGGAGGGGTGTTGCAAGTCTGGTGGGTTGATTAGAGGAGCCATTTGGAACACCTTGAACCTGGTCGTTTGTATTTGGCTTCTGCTGCTGCTGCACCTGCTGCTGCTTCTGTTGGGGCTGTTGATTCATTGTTTGAGCTTGTTGCCCAGCAGCTGGTTGCATTGTTGAAGCATTGTCTGTCGAATTTTGGTTAGGTAAGCCTGAACCAGGTGGAGGTCGAGGCCTGTCCCCCTGCTGATTATAATTATTGTTCCTGTGCTGATTAAACTTGTTGAAATTGGAAGACCGCATCTGCAAAATCTTCGCGAGAACTTCCTCGACAGGAGGTGGTGGTCCAGGTAACTTGACATGCTTGTATCGGCAATTTGGGCCATTAGGGCAAAATCCCATCTTATACCTGCGAACCACCATGAGATACGCAATGTCAGATTGGGTGAATGCCTATAATGAACCGTTTTTCGCATTTTAACAATATACTCCCTCCGTCCCACAATATAAGAACGTTTTTGCTACTAGTGTAGTGTTAAAAACGTTCTTATATTATGGGACGGAGGGAGTATATGACTACACAAAACAGCTCATTAGTGTCACAGTACATTTGAACTAGCATCTTGCATCAACCATGGTCTACAAGTCATACTATGGTCACTCTCTGTTGCAACCAACTTCATGTACAATGTGTTTCGATATATATTATCAGTAGGTTCAATCAGCAGCAATCAAAACCACATTCTATACACTAAATTTCCTCATATTGAATTGAACTACAGGATAACAATTGAAGACCGATCCATGGATTTTGGTCACAGCAATCTCTAAGCCTAAATTCCCCAATCAACCAATGAATTGAACACCCTAGTAGGTAGCTTGCCAGGTTAACAAATCCTAATCGCCAAATTCGACCAAAATTGGTCAGCCATACATCTCCAAGAGCTAGAACGAACCCATCAGAGTGACAAAAATTAACTACTTCCCGACCAAATTAGAAAAAACAATAGCTTTGGGGGTGCAGAGCGAATTGGGGATCTCACATGTTGCACTCCTTGACGTCGTCGTAGGAGTGCTTGTAGGCGCAATCCGGCTCGCGGCACTCGCCGTAGTCGCGGAAGAAGCGGCACACGGGCATGCGGGCCTTGTCGAACTGGTGGAGGAACCCGCACGCCTCGCCCTTCATGCACAGCCCGCGCAGCCAGTGCCGGCACACCGTCTGCCTGTAGCTGCCGCGCCCGCGGCCTCGCCCGTGCCCGCCCCCATCTCCGCCGCCGCCGCCGCCGGTCGCGCCGGAGTCGGCCGAGGACAGCGCTAGCCCGCCCGCCGCTGGGCCCGTGTCGAGGCCGCCCTCGAAATCGAAGCTGAGGCCGCCGTCGCCGTCGTCCATGAGGAGCTGAAGCTAGGGTTTGGCAATCTATTTTTTCCTCTCTTTCGACTAGAGAAGGGTTTCAAAGTTTGGCAGCAGGAGTATTTGACTCGGTTTCTTCTCAGCCGTCCGATCTTTCATATCCGTGATCTCTGTTTTCAATCATCAATAGAAAAAAAAGGGCGTATTTTTAAGGCGTGGTAGGCGTTGGTCGGATGATTTTTTTTCACCTAAAGTATTAGGTCCGTACCTAATGTTGGTCGAAAAATATTTTCGATCAACATGTGTATCCCTATCATTAATTATTTTAAAATGATAATATGAATCTTCCATCAGCACGACTTCAAACTCCTGCACGCAGTGTCTTTTTATTCATACATAGGGGTTGTTTGGTTTGTGACTAACTTTGCCAAAAATTATCATACCTAAAGTTAGACAAGTTTGACCAACTTAGATGAGTGTTTGGTTCAAGCCACACCTCAGGCAAGCCATACTTGAATCCACATGGCATACACATAAAAAGTGCGGCAAGATTCCCTGGCTTGCCAACTTGTGGCTCTTATTTTGATGAACTAACCTTAGTCAAGTTTGACAAAAATGTGTGACAAAGTATGTCAATGCTAGTCCTAAAACCAAACAGCCCCATAATACGCTTGCAACATCTCTTCTCTCCGACCCTACAGTAGCGGAGGGAGCAGAGAAAGAGCCCCTGCCGTGGATGAGGAGCACAACATCTTTATGTAGAGAAGAAAAGGTCAAAAAGCTCGAGAAAGATTCGTTCGGCCGTTTATATGGCCGCAAGCATTCGAGAAATAAGGGATCTTATGAAAAACAAGCTCAAACACATTGTTCAAGAAAACCTATGTGTTGGGACAATTATTAAATGTATGGGATCTTATGAAAGGCTATCGTTTTCGACACAGGTGGCGTGGCGAAGCCGATTGTTAGCAATCGATCGTTGAGGCAGCTTGCTTATCACCTGAAGGATGGCGAACAACGTCCGGTGGCGCGTGACTTACGCGTCGGACTTCAAATGCGCCTGTCTCGTTACCTTCGACGATGACGAGCTCTTCCTCCGCCGGGAGGCGCTCCGCCTCGTCCTCTTCAACGCGACGAGTAGGGGTGGTGGATGCTCGTGCGCTACGCAAGCACGAGTTTACCGATATTGGTCAAATCGTTTCATTCTTGTGTTTTTTGCGAGGATTTGTGACATGATCCCAGTGATCGCCGCTGCTGATCCACGATGAGACCAAGGAGATGGTGGTGCTGGTGCAAGTCGTGGTGATGCGGTATGATGTCTACTACACAACCTTCTTCTTGTAGACGTTGTTGGGCCTCCAAGTGCAGAGGTTTGTAGGACAGTAGCAAATTTCCCTTAAATGGATGACCTAAGGTTTATCAATCCGTAGGAGGCGTAGGATGAAGATGGTCTCTCTCAAGCAACCCTGCAACCAAATAACAAAGAGTCTCTTGTGTCCCCAACACACCCAATACAATGGTAAATTGTATAGGTGCACTAGTTCGGCGAAGAGATGGTAAAACAAGTGGTATATTGATAGTAGATAAAGGTATTTGTAATCTGAAATAATAAAAACAGCAAGGTAGCAAGTGATAAAAGTGAGCGTAAACGGTATTGCAATGATAGGAAATAAGGCCTAGGGTTCATACTTTTGCTAGTGTAATTTCCCTCAACAATAATATCATAATTGGATCACATAACTATCCCTCAATGCAACAAAGAGTCACTCCAAAGTCACTAATAGCAGAGAGCGAACGAAGAGATTATGGTAGGGTACGAAACCACCTCAAAGTTATTCTTTCCAATCAATCCGTTTGGGCTATTCCTATAAGTGTCACAAACAGCCATAGAGTTCGTACTAGAATAACACCTTAAGACACAAATCAACCAAAACCCTAATGTCACCTAGATACTCCAATGTCACCTCAAGTATCCGTGGGTATGATTATACGATATGCGTCACACAATCTCAGATTCATCTATTCAACCAACACATAGAATCTCAAAGAGTGCCCCAAAGTTTCTACCGGAGAATCACGATGAAAACATGTGCCAACCCCTATGCATAGGTTCATGGGCGGAACCCGCAAGTTGATCACCAAAACATACATCAAGTGAATCACGTGATATCCCATTGTCACCACAGATATGCACGGCAGGACATACATCAAGTGTTCTCAAATCTTTAAAGACTCAATCCGATAAAATTACTTCAAAGGAGAAACTCAATTCATTACAAGAGAGAAGAGGGGGAGGAGAAACATAAGATCCAACTATAATAGCAAAGCTCGCGATACATCAAGATCGTGCCAAATCAAGAACACGAGAAAGAGAGAGAGAGAGCAAACACATAGCTACTGGTACATACCCTCAGCCCCGAGGGAGAACTACTCCCTCCTCGTCATGGAGAGCACCGGGATGATGAAGATGGCCACCGAAGAGGGATTGCCCCCTCCGACAGGGTGCCGGAACGGGTCTAGATTGGTTTTCGGTGGCTACGGGGGCTTCTGGCGGCGGAACTCCTGATCTATTGTGCTCACGGATGTTTTTAGGGTATATGGAGATATATAGGTGGAAGAAGTACGTTAGGGGGGCCACGAGGGGCTCACGAGGGTGGAGGGCACGCCTAGGGGGGTGGGCGCGCCCCCCCTGCCTCGTGACCTCCTCGCAGATCCCCCGACGTGCACTCCAAGTCTTCTGGGCTTCTTTCCTTCCAAAAATGAGTTCCGTGAAGTTTCAGGTCAATTGGACTCAGTTTGATTTTCCTTTTCTTCGAAACCCTAAAACAGGGTAAAAACAGAAACTAGCACAGGGCTCTGGGTTAATAGGTTAGTCCCAAAAATGATATAAAAGTGTATAATAAAGCCCATAAACATTCAAAACAGTAGATAATATAGCATGGAGCAATCAAAAATTATAGATACGTTGGAGACGTATCAGCATCCCCAAGCTTAATTCCTGCTCGTCCTCGAGTAGGTAAATAATAAAAGAAAGAATTTTTGATGCGGAGTGCTACTTGGCATAATTTCAATGTGATTCTTATTAATCGTTGCATGAATATTCAGATCCGAAAGATTCAAGACAAAAGTTTATATTGACATAAAAATGATAATACTTCAAGCATACTAACTAAGCAATTATGTCTTCTCAAAATAACATGGCCAAAGAAAGTTCATCCCTACAAAATCATATAGTTTAGTCATGCTCCATTTCCGTCACACAAGAATGCTCTCATCATGCACAACCCCGATGACAAGCCAAGCAATTGTTTCATACTTTAGTAATCTCAAACTCATAAACCTCCACGCAATACATGAGCGCGAGCCATGGATATAGCACTATGGGTGGAATAGAATAATGAGGGGGTTATGTGGAGAAGACAAAAAAGGATAAAGTCTCACATCAACGAGGCTAATCAATGGGCTATGGAGATGCCCACCGATTGATGTTAATGCAAGGAGTAGGGATTGCCATGCAACAGATGCACTAGAGCTATAAATGTATGAAAGCTCAACAAAAGAAACTAGTGGGTGTGCATCCAACTTGCTTGCTCACGAAGACCTAGGTCACTTGAGGAGGCCCATTGTTGGAATATACAAGCCAAGTTCTATAATGAAAAATTCCCACTAGTATATGAAATTGACAAAACAAGAGACTCTCTATCATAAAGATCATGGTGCTACTTTGAAGCACAAGTGTGGAAAAAGGATAGTAGCATTGTCTCTTTTTTTATTTGGCCTTTCTTTTTTTATTTGGCCTTTCTTTTTTTCTTTTTTTTCTTTTTTTGGCCTTCCTTTTTTTCTTTGGCCTTTTTGGGACAATGCTCTATTGAATGATGATCATCACACTTCTATTTATTTACAACTCAATGATTACAACTCGATACTAGAACAAAGTATGACTCTATATGTATGCCTCCGGCGGTGTATCGGGATTGCGATGAATCAAGTGTACATGTATGAAATAATTATGAACGGTGGATTTGCCACAAATACGATGTCAACTACATGATCATGCAAAGCAATATGACAATGATGATGCGTGTCATAATAAACGGAATGGTGGAAAGTTGCATGGCAATATATCTCGGAATGGTTATGGAAATGCCATAATAGGTAGGTATGGTGGCTGTTTTGAGGAAGATATAAGGAGGTTTATGTGTGAAAGAGCGTATCATATCACGGGGTTTGGATACACCCGCAAAGTTTGCACCAACTCTCAATGTGAGAAAGGGCAATGCACGGTACCGAAGAGGCTAGCAAGGATGGAAGGATGAGCGTGCGTATAATCCATGGACTCAACATTAGTCATAAAGAACTCACATACTTATTGCAAAAATCTACAAGTCATCAAAAACCTCGGCACTACGCGCATGCTCCTAGGGGGGTAGATTGGTAGGAAAAGACCATCGCTCGTCCCCGACCGCCACTCATAAGGAGGACAATCAAATAACACCTCATGTTTCAAATTTGTTACATAACGTTTACCATACGTGCATGCTACAGGACTTACAAACTTCAACACAAGTATTCCTCAAATTCACAACTACTCAACTAGCACGACTTTGATATTATTACCTCCATACCTCAAAACAATCATCAAGCATCAAACTTCTCTTAGTATTCAATACACTCATAAGAAAGTTTTATTATTAATCTTGTATACCTAGCACATTTGGATTTTAAGCAAATTACCATGCTTTTTAAGACTCTCAAAATAATCTAAGTGAAGCATGAGAGTTCATCTATTTCTTTTAAAATAAAACTACCACCATGCTCTAAAATATATAAGTGAAGTACTAGAGCAAATGACAAACTACTCCGAAAGATATAAGTGAAGATCAATGAGTAGTTGAATAATTATGCAACTATAAGAAGACTCTCTAACATTTAAGAATTTAAGATCTTGGTATTTTATTCAAACAACAAGCAAAACAAAATGAAATGACATTCTAAGAATAGCAAACATCATGTGAAGAAGCAAAAACTTAGGATCAATCGATACTAACCGATAGTTGTTGAAGAAGAAAGGTGGGATGCCAATCGGGGCATCCCCAAGGTTAGACGCTTGAGACTTTTTGAAATATTATATTGGAATGCCTTGGGCATCCCCAAGCTTGAACTTTTGCGTCTCCTTAATTCCTCTCATATCACGGTCTCCCTAAATCTCAAAAGCTTCATCCACACAAAACTCAACAAGGACTCGTGAGATAAGTTAGTATAAACCATTGCAAAAACCTTATCATACTCTACTGTAGAAAATCACTAAAATTATTATTAAACATTGCATACTAAATTCCTCTGCATATTTAATAGTCCTATCCTCAAATAGAATCATAAAAGAAGCAAACATATGCAAACAATGCAAACATAACAGCAATCTGCCTAAACAGGATAGTCTGTAAAGAACGCAGCAACATCCATACTTCCCTAGCTCCAAAAATTATGAAAGAAAATTCCCACTGTAGTAAATTTATCAGAGCTTAATATGCAAAAGGTTTCAACATTTTATCACATTCTGACTTTTCTAGGGAATTATTACAACAGCGGTAAACTTTCTGTTTTCAAACAACAACATGTATACTTGTAACATAGGCATAGTAAAGGCTATCAATGCCACTTTTATTGAAATAAATGATGCAAAAAATTGTTCTAAATAAAAGCAAGCAAATCCTAACAAAATAAATTGTCACTCCAAGCAAAACAAATATCATGTGGCGAATAAAAATATAGCTCCAAGTAAAGTTACCGATGAATGAAGACGAAAGAGGGGATGCCATCCGGGGCATCCCCAAGCTTAGACTCTTGGTTGTCCTTGAATATTACCTTGGGGTGCCTTGGGCATCCCCAAGCTTAGGCTCTTGCCACTCCTTATTCCATAGTCCATCAAATCCTTACCCAAAACTTGAAAACTTCACAACACAAAACTTAACAGAAAACTCGTAAGCTCCGTTAGTATAAGAAAATAAATCACCACTTCAAGGCACTGTAATGAACTCATTATTTATTTATATTGGTGTTAAACTTACTGTATTCCAACTTATCTATGGTTTATAAACTATTTTACTAGCCATAGATTCATCAAAATAAGCAAACAATACATAGAAAATAGAATCTATCAAAAACAAAACAGTCTGTAGTAATCTGGATCAAACGTATACTTCTAGAACTCATAAAATTCTGAAATAAGTTGCTGGACGTGAGTAATTTATCTATTAATCATCTGCAAAAATAATTAACTAAATAGCACCCTCCAAATAAAAATGGCAGCAATTCTCGTGAGCGCCAAAGTTTCTGTTTTTTACAGCATGAACAACAAGACTTTCCCCAAGTCTTCCCAAAGGTTCTACTTGGCACAAACACTAATTAAAAGCATAAAACCACATCTAAACAGAGGCTAGATGAATTATTTATTACTAAACAGGAACAAAAAGCAAGTAATAAAAATAAAATTAGGTTGCCTCCCAACAAGCGCAGGGCCGGCCCTGAGGGGGGGCAGGGGGGCGGCCGCCCCGGGCCCCCGAGTAGGAAGGGGCCCCCGATTGATTGGTTTCCGTATATAGGTTGATTGATTAGCCTGTAATAGGTTGATTGATTCTTCAAAAGGAAACAAAAGTTATTTGATCAATTAGCACGCCGTGCAATCTTCTCAGCTTATACTCCTCCTCCCCGATTGGCAACAAATCAGCCATACCATGGATGATGCCGTGTAATTTTTAGTTGTTGGGCGTCATTAGTGGAAGAAGGTACGCGATTTTCATATTCCCATCAATCTTCACTTCAACGTAAAATTCTCTTTCTTTATTCTTGTTAGATCGTCCGTTCGTTTGCTGAAGATTATTCTCTCGTACATATCTCTTTCTCACACTCCAATTTCTTCTATTGATTAGGAGCAGAAAAGAGAAACTTGGACTTCTATTCGTGACGCAGCAGCAAATTCTTGCGATTTCGAATTTTCTAGCCATCCAGGTACCTTGTTCCATGCCTTTCTTAGCACTTTTATTTAATTAGCAACACTCTTAATTTCTTGTATCATATATTGTGTGCTGATCAGCAGGATTGCTATTCATTTAGCAAGATGCTATCTAGAAAGAATCCATCTGATAATGGGGAAAAACATGCATATGAGTTTATCGAGTCCCACATGAGTTGTTGGCAATTTTTTAGAGAAGATACAAGTGCTCTACCGATTCACTGCAAAAAGTTGTTAGCTTTAGTTGTTATCAAGAACAACTAGTGAAAACTGCAGGAAGATAAAAAAATAGTAGGCATGAAAGTGCTACTAATTCACCTAACAATACAAATATATATAAGGGTAGATTGACAAGATTGATCAACTTTTACTGTGAATGTTTATGACCCCTGTTTTTTAATAGTCAAGAAGACAAGGCACCATAAAATATAGCCTGCCAAATATTTATTTGCGGTTGAAATAGAAAGGAAAATGTGAGTATATATATGTTTATTGTGGCTTTAGGGCCCCTCCGCGTTGTCTCGCCCCGGGCCCCAAAAATCTCAGGACCGACCCTGAACAAGCGCTATCGTTTAACGCCCCTAGCTAGGCATGATGATTTCAATGATGCTCACCTAAAAGATAAGAATTGAAACATAAAGAGAGCATCATGAAGAATATGACTAGCACATTTAAGTCTAACCCACTTCCTATGCATAGGGATTTTGTGAGCAAACAACTTATGGGAACAAGAATCAACTTGCATAGGAGGGCAAAACAAGCATAACTTCGAAATTTTAAGCACATAGAGAGGAAACTTGATATTATTGCAATTCCTACAAGCATATGTTCCTCCCTCATAGTAATTTTCAGTAGCATCATGAATGAATTCAACAATATAACTAGCATCTAAAGCATTCTTTTCATGATCTACAAGCATAGAAATTTTATTACTCTCGACATAAGCAAGATTCTTCTCATGAATAGTAGTGGGAGCAAACTCAACAAAGTAACTATCATGGGATTGAAAATTTAAATCAAGATGACAAGTTTCATTTTTATCATTATTCTTTAAAGCATATATGTCATCACAATAATCATCATAGATAGGAGGCATGCTTTCATCATAATAAATTTGCTCATCAAAACTTGGGGGACAAAAAATATCATCTTTATCAAACATAGCTTCCCCAAGCTTGTGGCTTTGCATATCATTAGCATCATAGATATTCAGGGAATTCATACTAACAACATTGCAATCATGCTCATCATTCAAATATTTAGTGCCAAACATTCTAATGCATTCTTCTTCTAACACTTTGGCACAATTTTCCTTTCCATCATACTCACGAAAGATATTAAAAATATGAAGCGTATGAGACAAACTCAATTCCATTTTTTTGTAGTTTTCTTTTGTAAACTAAACTAGTGATAAAACAAGAAACTAAAAGAATCGATTGCAAGATCTAAAGATATACCTTCATGCGCTAACCTCCCTGGCAACGGCGCCGGAAAAGAGCTTGATGTCTACTACACAACCTTCTTCTTGTAGACATTGTTGGGCCTCCAAGTGCAGAGGTTTGTAGGACAGTAGCAAATTTCCCTCAAGTGGATGACCTAAGGTTTATCAATCCATAAGAGGCGTAGGATGAAGATGGTCTCTCTCAAGCAACCCTGCAACCAAATAACAAAGAGTCTCTTGTGTCCCCAACACACCCAATACAATGGTAAATTGTATAGATGCACTAGTTCGGCGAAGAGATGGTGAAACAAGTGGTATATGGATAGTAGATAAAGGTATTTGTAATCTGAAATAATAAAAACAGCAAAGTAGCAAGTGATAAAAGTGAGCGTAAACAATATTGCAATGATAGGAAATAAGGCCTAGGGTTCATACTTTCGCTAGTGTAAGTTCCCTCAACAATAATATCATAATTGGATCACATAACTATCCCTCAACATGCAACAAAGAGTCACTCCAAAGTCACTAATAGCGGAGAATGAACGAAGAGATTATGGTAGGGTGCGAAACCACCTCAAAGTTATTCTTTCCAATCAATCCGTTTGGGCTATTCCTATAAGTGTCACAAACAGCCATAGAGTTTGTACTAGAATAACACCTTAAGACACAAATCAACCAAAACCCTAATGTCACCTAGATACTCCAATGTCACCTCAAGTATCCGTGGGTATGATTATACGATATGCGTCACACAATCTCAGATTCATCTATTCAACCAACACATAGAACCTCAAAGAGTGCCCCAAAGTTTCTACCAGAGAATCACGACGAAAACATGTGCCAACCCCTATGCATAGGTTCATGGGCGGAACCCACAAGTTGATCACCAAAACATACATCAAGTGAATCACGTGATATCCCATTGTCACCACAGATACGAACGACAAGACATACATCAAGTGTTCTCAAATCTTTAAAGACTCAATCCGATAAAATTACTTCAAAGGGGAAACTCAATTCATTACAAGAGAGAAGAGGGGGAGGAGAAACATAAGGTCCAACTATAATAGAAAAGCTCGTGATACATCAAGATTGTGCCAAATCAAGAACACGAGAGAGAGAGAGAGAGCAAACACATAGCTACTGGTACATACCCTCAGCCCCAAGGGAGAACTACTCCCTCCTCATCATGGAGAGCACCGGGATGATGAAGATGGCCACCGGAGAGGGATTGCCCCCTCCGGCAGGGTGCCGGAACGGGTCTAGATTGGTTTTCGGTGGCTACGGAGGCTTCTGGCGGCGGAACTCCTGATCTATTGTGCTCATGGATGTTTTTAGGGTATATGGAGATATATAGGCGGAAGAAGTACGTCAGGAGGGCCACGAGGGGCTCACGAGGGTGGTGGGCGCGCCCCCTGCCTCGTGACCTTCTCGCAGATCCCCCAACGTGCACTCCAAGTCTTCTGGGCTTCTTTCCTTCTAAAAATGAGTTCCGTGAAGTTTCAGGTCAATTGGACTCCGTTTGATTTTCCTTTTCTTCGAAACCCTAAAATAGGGTAAAAACAGAAACTGGCACTGGGCTCTGGGTTAATAGGTTAGTCCCAAAAATGATATAAAAGTGTATAATAAAGCCCATAAACATTCAAAACAGTAGATAATATAGCATGGAGCAATCAAAAATTATAGATACGTTGGAGACGTATCACGGTACGAAGCTGCGGTAGACGGAGTGGGCGCACCGTTGCGATGCGCGGGCGCTTCCCTGGATGCGGGACCTGGGTGGAGGAGAGGGCCAGCAATGGCGGATGCACACCACATGGATGGTGATCCAGGCCTTAGTGTGACCCGCTGCGACAGCGTAACTAGTATAAGACCCAAATCCCATTCCCCAATTGACCTAGAAGCCGCTCTCTCCCACCCGTGGGCTGCGCCTCAAAACCCTAGATCAATCTCTCCTCCATCCTTCTCCTGGCTGAGAGGAAAAATCTACGGCGAGTGCAGATCATTCACGGAGGTGGCTGCCTCCCCTCCATGATCCCCAGATACCATGGTGGACAAGGCCGAGCGTGGGTTCCGTGGGGACCGTCGAGAGGGTTTCGGTGTTGGGCGAGATGGCTGTTGGGCTGGCCGTTTTGACCACGGTAAGGGCCAGTTCGACCGTGGCGCTGGCAGATCTGAGCGTGGCGGCGACCGATTCTCATGGAGGAGAAGCGGCATCGACAACTCGTACAAGGCAAACTATCCTTTCTCTTCCGACATGTCACGCTAGAAGACGGCGGCGGCGGAGCAACAAAGCTCAAGTACGGGGGGCGTCGGGGTGCAGAAGGCCCAGAAGTCCTCTGGATCTGGTGGGGGGAGCAACGTGCGACAAGATCAAGGCAGAGATCCAAGCCCAGCTAATTTTCAAGTCAAGCAGAGAACCGTTGCTAAAGATCAGGTGCCTTCTACCAATGCTAGCGACTCTTGCCTTATGTGTAAAATTGTGGGTCACCTTCTGGTTCATTGCCTGCGTGCTTTTTGTGAGAGATGTAGTAATCTAGGACACTTAGCTCCTGTGTGTGTGAAATTCCTTCCATGGGAGATCATTGCTCCAATGTGTGCCTTCCAGGCCTGTAATCAAGGGTTTTACTACATTCATGATATTTGCACTGTGAGGCCGGCAAATGAGCGTTCATTTTTTGTTGCTGTCACGGTCCTGGAAGGATATCCTACTGCCAAAATGATGAATGATGCATTCTTTTTGTATCTAGGTAAAACTTAGAGATGCGCAGCTAACTTGATAGGCCATGTGGTGTTTTTGATGAGGTACCCTAATACTAGAGAGGTTGATAAAGCTTGTCACAATGATCGTATGACTATGAAGCCTTGTGTACTGTGGTGAGGGTTACTAGATGTGGGCAGAATGTGGGAGCAAAAGGGTTATTGAAAAAAACTTGGGTTAAAGTCGGTAACATACCATCTGATAACGTTGCGAAAGAAATGTTGCTTTTGTTGCCTCTCTTGTTGGAGTCCCTCTTGAAATTGATATGTCTACTTTATACCGTCCAGAATTGGTGAAAGTAAAACTGGGATGATGCAATGTGGAGGAAATACTACCAGCGGCTGAGCCAGTCCCAGGGGATCACTTCTTTGATTTCACTTATGAGGTGGATCAGGTTCTTGCCAGAGATCCTGATAGAGAGAAAAATTAAGAACAAGGCTGAGACAGGAAACCCACTCCAAAAACACAAAGGAGGCTGGGCATGGGTAGCTCCTCGAATAGCAAAATGACTTGGGAGGGAAGCCCTCGATGGGGAAACAGTGCATACCTACGCTGCCTGAATCTCCCGCATCTGTGAACTCCGTTAGTTCAAACCACAACACTTTACTTATTCACAGCTTGGAGCTAGAAGCTCTTATTGCTGCTGCTGATATCCCCGATGATGATGTGAGTGATTTCTCTTTGGTGAAAAAGTGGTTAAAATTGCAATCATCTATATCATTGAAGATGTTGGGGCTGACTCTTATGATACTGTGATGAGGAAATCCATTCAGGTGACCGAGCTGGTGGGTCATTTGGAGAAAAAGAAGACCATGCAGTTGAGTATTGTGTTCAATATCCTGACTCTTCCTTTGAGCACTGTGGTGAAGTGATCCCCACACCGTCTCTTTTATCTAAGAATGCTCTCAGAATCAGTGTGAGGAACGTGCAAATCAACTTAGAGAAGATAGAGGACAAGGCTATGGATGCCAACAAGAAGAGATATCTGGAAGGTATTACCTCCTCATCTAATTCCTTTGTTGTTCTTTCTGATAATGATATTATGCTTAGGACCATAAAATGGGTGTGATTATTCCCGATTAAATTTTAATAAGATTGATGTGCTGAAGACACTAGGTGTAATAATATTGAGAACAAAATTCCTGCTGTCTCCATATGTTTATAACAAATGAGAAAGAGGATGAGACACCCCTCAATCTGAATTGGGGGGGGGGTGATTGTGTTGATAATGATATAACTGATTTCACTGTTGTTGGGTTAATAAAAATAAATTCTAAGAAGGTAGAAGTTAATATTTCTAGGCCCAAAACTAGAAGTCAAAAAAATATGGTGGAGCCCACCATTGGAGCTGGTAATGCTGTTGAATCTCCTAGCAGAGTGACCAGGGGGGAAGAAGAAAGAACCACCTTTAAAATGAATGGTATCTTTTGGAATTGTAGGGGAGCAGGAAAGAAAGGAATGCCTTCATGTTTCTCTGACCTTATCGAAGATCACTGCCTTGATTTTTTATGCCTCCAAGAAACTATGAAAAAGGATTTTTCCTCTAGTTTCTTGAGAAAAATTGATGTTCATGATGTTTTTGAGTGGGACTGGATACCCTCGGTTGGTTAAGCTGGTGGTATACTTTGTGGAGTTAGAAAAGAAAATTTTGGAGATTATTTTCTGGTAGAGTGGTAAATACATCATGCAGATTACTTTTTTATGTCAAACTCCAAAAAGTTTGGGCTCTTTTCTCTACTCCTAATGGAGCAGTTGGCAGGATTGCGTCCAGGTTTTTTTCGCCCCACCACTTTCCTCCGGGTTTTTTGACTATGTTTTTCGTCCCCCCCCACCGGTTTAGGTTTGCGTCACCCTCTCACACAACGGAAAAAATTGGAACGGATCAGAACTTTCCATGCTGGCGCAAGTTATTTAGTATATCTTTATATGAAAGAATCAATCACGATCAATTTCTAAAGATCAAATCTAAACCAATTAACCTTACCTTAAATCTCTCGGCCAGATCAAATCTAAATTAATTAGCCTTACATTATTTAAATCTAAATTAATTAGCCTTACCTTAAATCACGACCAATCACGCTTTATTTTTATACGGTTTTATCTCATCCCACCTCCCACCACCTCTCCCACGGGGTTTTTTCACATCCCGCATGATGTCTACGACGCAACGTTATTCTTGTAGACACGTGTTGGGCCTCCAAGTGCAGTGTTTTGTAGGATAGTAGCAATTTTCCCTCAAGTGGATGACCTAAGGTTTATCAATCCGTGGGAGGTGTAGGATGAAGATGGTCTCTCTCAAATAACCCTGCAATCAAATACAAGAAATCTCTTGTGTCCCCAACACACCCAATACAATGGCAAATTGTATAGGTGCACTAGTTTGGTGAAGAGATGGTGATAAAAGTGTAATATTGATGGTAGAAATATATTTTTATAATCTGAATAAATAAAAACAGCAAGGTAGCAAATAGTAAACGGGCACAAAAATGGTATTGCAATGCTTGAAAATGAGCCCTAGGATTCGTACTTTCGCTAGTGCAATCTCTCAAATAATGCTAATATATTTGGATCATATAACCACCCCTCAAAGTGCGATGAAGAATCACTTCAAAGTTCCTATCTAGCGGAGAACATAAGAAGAAATTATTTGTTGGGTATGAAACCACCTCGAAGCTATTCTTTCCGATCGATCTATCCAAGAGTTCGTACTAAAATAACACCAAATAATTTCATATTCATAATACTCAATCCAACACAAAGAACCTCAAAGAGTGCCCCAAGATTTCTACCGGAGAAGCAAAGACAAAAACGTGCATCAACCTCGGGAATCCGCGAGTTGAGTGCCAAAACATATATCAAGTGAATCAATACGATACCCCATTGTCACCATGAGTATTTATATGCAAGACATATATCAAGTGCTCTCAAATCCATAAAAGTATTCAATCTGATAAAACGAAATCTCAAAGGGAAAACTCAATTCACAACAAGATGGAGAAGGGAAAACACCATATGATCCGACTATATTAACAAAGCCCGCGATACATCAAGATCGTGACATCTAAAGAACACAAGAGAGAGAGAGAGATTAAACACATAGCTACTGGTACAAACCCTCAGCCTCGAGGGTGGACTACTCCCTCCTCATCATGGTGGTCGCCGAGATGATGAAGATGTCCACCGGTGATGATTCCCCCTCCGGCAGGGTGCTGGAACAGGGTCTAGATTGGTTTTTGGTGTCTACAGAGCCTTGCGGCGGTGGAACTTCTGATCTAGGTTAACCCCGAGGGTGTTTGGAATATTTTGGATTTTATAGGGCAAAGAGGGGTGCGGGAGGCCACCGAGGTGGGCACAACCCACCTGGGCACGCCTGGGCCCCCAGGCACGTCCTGGTGGGTTGTGCCCACCTCGGGGCACCCCCCAGGTGATGCTCTGGCCCATCGGGAATCTTCTGGTCCATAAAAAATCCACAAAAAGTTTCGCGGTGTTTGGACTCCGTTTGATATTGATTTCCTGTGATGTAAAAAACAAGCAAAAACAACAGCTGGCATTGGGTCAATAGGTTAGTCCCAAAAAATGATATAAAGTTGCTATAAAATGATTGTAAAACATCCAAGAATGATAATAAATCAGCATGAATACTTCATAAATTATAGATATGTTGGAGACGTATCACCGCACAACAACAACAACAACAACAAAAAGTACACCCCGACGCCTCCTCACCCTTCTCTCTTCCTCCCAACCCGATTAGGGTTCCCATCCCTCTCCTCCGCAATCGTTCCCTCCGCCATGTTGTTTCCTAAAAGCCGCCGCCATGGGCTACGTCACCGTCTGCCTCTCCTACCCAATCACTTGTAGCGACGGGTCATGCCCACCCCCTTCCCCGCGATCTACTCCTAATGGAGCAGTTGGTAGGATTGCCCCCTGGTTTTTTTGGTCCCATCACTTTCGTCCGGTTTTTTGACTGGTTTTTTGTCCCCTCCCCTGATACGTCTCCAACGCATCTACTTTTCCTAATGCTTTTCCTCCTGTTTTGGACTCTAATTTGGATGATTTGAATGAAACTAACCCCAGACTGACGTTGTTTTCAGCAGAACTACCATGGTGTTGTTTTTGTGTAGAAATAGAAGTTCTTGGAATGGAACGAAACTTTGCGAGGAATTTTTATATAATATATAAGAATTTCTAGAGCCAAGACCTACCGGAGAGGGGCCCCTGGGTGGGCACAACCCACCAGGGCGCGCCCCCTCTCCTGGCGCGCCCAGGTGGGTTGTCCCCACCTGGTGGCCCCGCAGACCCTGAAACCAACGCTATAAAATCCTATTTTCGGAGAAAAAAATCAGGAAGAAAGAATTATCACGATCCACGAGACGGAGCCGCCGCCAAGCCCCGTTCTTCCTTGGGAGGGAAGATCTGGAGTCCGTTTGGGGCTCCGGAGAGGGGGATCTTCGTTCTTCGTCATCACCAACCCTTCTCCATCGCCAATTCCATGATGCTCCCCATGGGAGTGAGTAATTTCTTCGTAGGCTCGCTGGTCGGTGAGGAGTTGGATGAGATTCATCATATAATTGTTAGGGCTTGATCGCTAGTATGCATTATGTTCTTAGATTGATGTTGCTATGACTTTGCCATGCTTAATGCTTGTCACTTTAGGCCCGGGTGCCATGATTTCAGATCTGAACCGTTTATGTTATCACCATTATATCCATGTTCTAGATCCGATCTTGCAAGTTATAGTCACCTACTATGTGTTACGATCCGGTAACCCCGGAGTGACAATAACCGGGACTTCTTTCGGTGATTACCATAGTTTGAGGAGTTCATGTATTCAGTATTTGTTAATGCTTTGTTCCGGTTCTCTATTAAAAGGAGGCCTTAATATCCCTTAGTTTCCAATATGGACCCCGCTGCCACGGGAGGGTAGGACAAAAGATGCCATGCAAGTTCTTTTAATAAAGCACGCATGACTATTTACGGAATACATGCCTACATTATATCGATGAACTGGAGCTAGTGCCGTATCGCCCTAGGGTATAAATGTCTCATGATGAATATCATCCAACAAGTCACCGATCTAATGCCTATGAATTTATCTTATGTTGTTCTTGCTAAGTTACTACTGCTATCGTTACTGTTACACTTGCTACAAAACTATTGCTATCACTATTATCGTTACCGTTACTGAAGGAAATATGCCCTAGAGGCAATAATAAAATTGTTATTTATATTTCCTTATATCATGAAAAATGTTTATTATTCATGCTAGAATTGTATTGACCGGAAACTTGATACATGTGTGAATACATAGACAAACAAAGTGTCCCTAGTATGCCTCTACTTGACTAGCTCGTTAATCAAAGATGGTTAAGTTTCCTAACCATAGACATGTGTTGTCATTTGATGAACATGATCACATCATTAGGAGAATGATGTGATGGACAAGACCCATCCGTTAGCTTACCATTATGATCGTTTAGTTTTATTGTTGTTGCTTTCTTCACGACTTATACATGTTCCTCTGACTATGAGATTATGCAACTCCCGAATACCGGAGGGACACCTTGTGTGCTATCAAACGTCACAACGTAACTGGGTGATTATAAAGATGCTCTACTGGTGTCTCCAATGGTATTTGTTGAGTTGGCATAGATCGAGATTAGGATTTGTCACTCCGTGTATCGGAGAGGTATCTCTGGGCCCTCTCGGTAATGCACATCACTGTGAGCCTTGCAAGCAATGTGACTAATGAGTTAGTCATGGGATGATGCATTACGGAATGAGTAAAGAGACTTTCCGGTGACGAGATTGAACTGGGTATGATGATATCAACGATCGAATCTCGGGCAAGTAACATACCGATGACAAAGGGAACAACGTATGTTCTCATCGGGTTGACTGATAAAGATCTTCGTAGAATAACTAGGAACCAATATGAGCATCTAGGTTCCGCTATTGGTTATTGACCGGAGATGTGTCTCGGTCATGTCTAAATAGTTCTCGAACCCGTAGGGTCTGCACTCTTAACGTTCGATGACGATTTGTATTATGAGTTATGTGATTTGATGAACTGAAGTTTGTTCGGAGTCCCAGATGAGAGCACGGACATGACGAGGAGTCTCAAAATGGTCGAGAGGTAAAGATTCATATATTGGAAGGTTACATTCGGACACTGGAATGGTTCGGGTCGTATCGGATGAGTTTCGGAGTACCGGGGGTTACCGGAACCCCCCGGGAAGTTAATGGGCCATACATGGGCCTTAGTGGAGGAGAGAGGGCTGGCCAGGGAGGTGGCGTGCACCCCCCTTGCCCATTCCTAATTGGACAAGGGGTGGGGCGGCGCCCCCTGAGGGAGTCCTGGATTAGGGGGTGTTCGGGTAGCCGGACTATACCTTCAGCCGGACTCCTGGACTATGAAGATACAAGATTGAAGACTTCGTCCCGTGTCCGGATGGGACTTTCCTTGGCGTGGAAGGCAAGCTTGGCGATGCGGATATTCAAGATCTCCTACCATTGTAACCGACTCTATGTAACCCTAAACCCTATCCGGTGTCTATATAAACCGGAGGGTTGTAGTCCGTAGGGAATCGACTCCATATACAACAATCATACCATAGGCTAGCTTCTAGGGTTTAGCCTCCTTGATCTCGTGGTAGATCTACTCTTGTACTACCCATATCATCAATATTAATCAAGCAGGATGTAGGGTTTTACCTCCATCAAGAGGGCCCGAACCTGGGTAAAACATCGTGTTCCCTGCCTCCTGTTACCATCCGGCCTAGACGCACAGTTCGGGACCCACTACCCGAGATCCGCCGGTTTTGACACCGACATTGGTGCTTACATTGAGAGTTCCTCTGTGTCGTCGCCTTTAGGCCCGATGGCTCCTTTGATCATCGACAATGATACGGTCCAGGGTGAGACTTTTCTCCCCGGACAGATCTTCGTCTTCGGCGGCTTCGCTCGGCCACCTGGAGCAGATCGAAAGCTATGCCCCTGGCCATCAAGTCAGGTTTGGAAGCTTAAACTACACGGCTGACATCCGCGGAGACTTGATCTTCGACGGGTTCGAGCCACGGCCAAGCGCGCCGCACTATCTCGAGGGGCATGATCTAGCTCTGCCTTCGGACAGTGTCCTGGAGGCCGCACACGCATCGGTTCCGACCCCTAACTCGGAGCCTATTGCGCCAATCGAGGATGAGCGGTTGGACGTCACCTCGGGGGCTTCGATCTCAAAGGCGATCGATCCGAACGCTAGCCCCGCACTCTGCATGATCCGTGACTCCGAGGATCCGGACTCCTTTCCGAACTTCGAACCCCCCGCGCCCCTGCCGATCGAATCCGATTGGGCGCCGATAATAGAGTTCACCGCCGCAGACATCTTTCAGCACTCGCCTTGTGGCGATATCCTGAACTCTCTCAAGTCTCTCTCCTTATCAGGAGAGCCCTGGCTGAACTACGGTCAGCGAGGATGGGATACGGACGATGAAGAAATTCAAAGCCCACCCACCACCCACTTGGTAGCCACTGTTGACAATTTAAACAACGTGCTCAACTTCGACTCCGGAGACATTGACAGCATGGATGACTATGCAGGAGATACCGACGAACCAACGCCCATAGGGCATTGGACAGCCACCTCATCTCACGATGTGTACATGGTGGATACCCCTAAAGGAAGCTACAACGAGGAAAAAGGGGATGGGACGGGAGATCGACCCCCTGAAAAGCAATCAAAGCGTCGGCGTAAACGCCGACCCAAGCCCCGCCTCGACAAAAACCCAGCCATAGAGCAGGACGAGCCGGTAGACGACAAGCAGGCCTTAGAGCAACCGTCCGAACAGGGCAACACGGATAGAGAAAGCGAACATCCCTCCTCCGGCGAAAACGGCATTCCGGACGACCTCACGCCGAATAAACCTATGGAGCAGAAGAATCTCCACGAGAGGCTCGTTGCAACTGCACGCAGCCTAAAAAAGCAGAAGCGGAAGCTAAAAACAGTGGAAGATGCACTCCGGATGAGATGGAGCAAAGTAATCAATACCACAGATAAGTACGGCGACAGTCGCCGCACTAAAAGCTATCCAAAAAGAAAGCTACTGCCCGAATTCGACGAAGAGGCCCTAGAGCCCTCGCATTCAAAAAATGAAAAAGCCACATGGTCGGATAGACGACCCCATAAAGCGGCAAGCGGCGCCGCACCTAAATCGGCATGCGACCCACTTAAGGATTCGCATCATGGCCCAGTCGGGTCCATTTATGGGCCAAGAAAGCAAGCTCTCGTAAGCAACGCTATGAAGCCATCATCAGGATCCGGCACACCCAAATACAGGGGCGCCGCACACCCCCTATGTTTCATCGATGAGGTCCTGGACTATGAATTCCCAGAGGGATTCAAACCCGTAAACATAGAGGCATATGATGGAACAACAGACCCTGGAGTTTGGATAGAGGATTATATCCTCCACATACACATGGCTAGAGGAGATGATCTCCACGCCATAAAATATCTACCCCTTAAGCTTAAAGGGCCAGCCCGGCATTGGCTTAAAAGCCTTCCCGAAAACACAATTGGAAGCTGGGAAGAGCTCGAGGATGCTTTCCGAGCAAACTTTCAAGGGACCTATGTCCGCCCTCCGGATGCAGACGATCTTAGTCACATAACTCAACAACCCGGAGAATCAGCTCGGCAGTTCTGGAATAGATTCCTCACTAAAAAGAATCAGATAGTCGACTGTCCGGACGCCGAAGCCTTAGCAGCTTTCAGGCATAACGTCCGAGATGAATGGCTCACCAGACACCTCGGCCAAGAAAAGCCAAGAACAATGGCCGCACTAACAAGCCTCATGACCCGCTTTTGTGCAGGGGAGGACAACTGGTTGGCAAGGTGCAGCCCCAGCAACCCAAGTACATCCGAAACTAGGGATGGAAACGGAAAACCGCGACGCAACAAGGACCGTCGTTGGACTAAGGACAAAAGTCCGAAGAACACGACAGCCAATGCCGTATTCAAAGGCTCACGACAAAATCAGGAAAAATCGCCCCCCCAGGATAACAGGGATGATCCATCCAACCTAAATAAAATCCTGGACAGGATATGTCTGATACACAGTACTCCCGGGAAGCCTGCTAACCATACCCACAGAGACTGTTGGGTTTTCAAACAATCCGGCAGACTCAATGCCGAACACAAGGGGCTCGACACACCAAGCGAAGACGAGGACGAACCCCAAAAGCAGAGCACCAGGAAACAAAAGAACTTCCCACAAGAAGTAAAAACGGTGAACTCACTTCACATAACAAAACGTGCGGCGCCCGTAAAGGTACGCACCACACGGCCCATCCCCAAAGGGTCCTGCCACTGGTTGTCAAAACCGATCATCTTCGATCAGCTAGATTATTCTAGGAATGTCAAGAATGTAGGATGGACTGCCTTGATACTCGATCCAATAATTGGCGGACTCCAGTTTTCAAATGTCCTTATGGACGGCGGCAGTGGACTAAACCTGATATATCAGGATACAATCCAGCACATGGGGATAAATCCAGCAAGAATCCGCCGCATCAAAACCTCCTTTCAAGGGGTAATACCTGGTCCGGACACCCATTGTATGGGTTTTCTCCGGCTCGAAGTCATATTCGGCTCTGCCGATAACCTCCACCGTGAAAAGCTGACCTTCCATATCGTCCCGTTCTCAAGTCGCTATCAAGCACTACTGGGACGCGAAGCTTTCGCTCGCTTTAACGCAATACCGCATTATGCATCTCTTACGCTTAAGATGCCCGTTCCACGAGGCATCATCTCTTTGAAGGGGAAGCACTAAAGTGCGCCTCCCCAAGCGGAGGACATTGCGGCCGCTTTGACATCCCCACAGCAAAATGGCCTCACCGGCCAAAAAACTTCGAAATAGGTCATTCAAGACCACGAACGCGGATAGACGAGTTCGGTGCAAAATCATCATTGATGCAGGCCTAGAAGCCATATACCCCCGCACTAGGGGCTCCACGCATATACAATAAGAGACAATAAAGCTCAATCTTATATGTCTTACTTTATACTTTGTTTATTTTAAACTTTTTCGGCACGACCCATTTTCAACTCAGTTCCTCTCTTTTACATATGAACGTCGTGCGGCGCCCGTCCAGGATACGGCACAACAGAGACACAGGCGCAGACTTGCAGTAGGGACCTGTCCTAAAGGATTCTTTTTAGATTAAGACCCTGCGTAAACCTTTTTTACTGTCTCTTGTTGCTACACATCCCCTGGTTTTTTCTTTCTGATATAACCAAGGAGGAGGCTGGCGTCTTGGCATGTGGCCACGTCAGAATTTTTGCACGTACTTGGACACTAGGGGCTTTTTTAATAAAGAGTGTTGTTTCGCCCGCACTCATAAAGACCGAACACCTTAGGGAGTGTTCGGCGTCGTGAGTTTTGGCATTATGTGCATCAGCTCCGAATCATGTCTTTGGTCAAATGTTGGGTTGCCCAGCTCCTGAGTTCGGCTACCTTACGTTCCGCTCTATCGGCTAAGGTAGCACCAGGAGAACTACTGCGATTGTGCCCCGGTTCGGCCGGGCGAGCACCTCAGTAGAGAAAGCCGAAAACTGACTGTCATGATGTAGCGTGAGACTGGTCAGCCACTCGATGACCTATCGGAATCTATCGGATTCCTCCGCTTTAACGAAGGGCCGCTTCCCGGTCAGGCACATACGCGCCCCGAACTCGGACGAGCGCAGTTGCCACCAAGGGGCTACCTAAATAGTCTCACTATCAAACTCCTATGGCTAAGTGAAAATGTTAAAGCATTATAGTCTGGTTGCCTGGCCCGCTGCGCTATCACCTCCTTTGTAGGACCAAGACGTTGGGTTAAGTGTGAAAATGCGTCTTCTGCGAGCACCCCCGCACTATGTGCGTGGGGGCTGAAGCCAACGACTGCCATCTTTCAGATTCCATATATATATATATATATCTTAAAATGGCCGCACAGGAGGTGTTCCTAATACTTGGAGGCACAAGTATAAAAAAGGCCACTACAGTTTATCAAAATATTACTTTATAATTACATATGCTATCATAACATAGCATCTTTCAGGCACTGCATCTCTATTACACGAGCGCCTTCAAGAACTTCCTGAAAATAGTGCTCGTAGGGTACTCGGCTTTTGTCCGAATCTCGGGACGCAACAACGGTGGTCTCCATCTCTGCCCAGTATGTCTTAACACGGGCAAGAGCCATCCTAGCGCCCTCTATGCATGCTGACCTCTTCATTGCATTTATACGCGGCACCGCGTCAAGGAATTGCTGCACCAAGCTGAAATAACTCTTCGGCTCTGATCTCCCCGGCCACAGGTGACCCATGCCTTACTTCATGGCGAGTCCAGACAACCTATTCAGTTCGGCCCATTGAGCCAAATGATCATCCACTACCAGTGGACGCTCTGGATTGTGAAACTGCGACCAGAAAAGCTTTTCCACTTCGCGATCTTTCTGATCTCGAAAGTGTTCGGTCGCATCAGCAGCACTCGCTGCCAAGTCCAGATAGGTATCCTCCACACTCCACATCCGGTCCAACGGAGCAAACTTCGGATCACAAAATTTCCTTCGCAGCATAAAGGGCTTTCCAGCCACAATCTGTTCGGCCTGACGCAGCTCCTCCTTCGTAGCTCTCATCGCAGAGTGCGCATCCTTGGCATTGGCAACGGCCTTCTCTAAGTCCGTCTGTTTTGCCTGGTCTTCTTTTTCAAGAAGTCCGTAACGGTCTGTAGCGCTTTTTAACCTTTCGGCCATCTCGGCCATCTCTTCCTTGCTTCGGCAATGAGCAGCCTGTTCGGCTCTCAGCTCTTCAAGGGCTTTCCTGGTGGCCGCATCACTTTCGCTGGCTTGTTCTTTAGCTCGGGCAAGTTCTGCCCTAAGACTCTCCACGGCGGTCGCACCATCTGCGTCAAGCACACACATCGTAAGACACAGGCATAAAACTGTTCTTACCTAATGCCGCCCAAGGAATTACATACCTTGAGCCTCATCAAGCCGCTTATTGACAAGCGTGATGTCGGCATCTGCCACGTCTAGTTGCCGCTTTAGTTTGGCAAAATCGTCAGTTCGGCTCGATTCCGGACACCCTGCCGCCTACATTCAAAGGCGACATCTTAGACCTGGGATTATGATCCTCCGCATGCCGTCATTTCTTGACGACGCGCAGAGTCTCAGGGGCTACTATCTACACAGGGCGCATCTTACTCATGCGCAACTGACAAAAGTATACATTATCTAATGTACCTCGAAACCCGTTAGTAAACTTTTGACGGCCTCATACAATCCGCTCTCTACGGATGAAATCCTTTCAATCACCGTGCCCATCAATGCGCGGTGCTCCTCTGAGATAGAAGCTCGCCCCAGCAGAATCTTTAGCTCCTCCGGCCGAGCACCAGACGGTGCCGGGCTCGTCCCATGACCTCTTTCGAAGGCCGGACGCGGAGAACCTCGGGGGGCCGCATAGCCACCTTCCGCCCCTGCCGGATTTGGAGAAACCCTCCGCGACGACACCTCAGGGTCGCCCGCCTCGCTAGGCGGCACGGCAGGGGGAGGCGTCCCGCTCTCCATCATCTCCGGAAGGAGATCCCCCGAAGACGAGCTCTGCTGAGAAGGGCTGAGGTCCGAGCTACAAGATAAAGGTTTGGTTAATCTTCTTAGATATAAATCAAGGACTTCCCTCATCCCTCAAAAGGAAAATCTTTTCTCCACTTACGGCTCGCTAGAGGGCTGATCCCCTTGAGGGCGTTGAGGGAGTCCTGGATTAGGGGGTGTTCGGGTAGCCAGACTATACCTTCAGCCGGACTCCTGGACTATGAAGATACAAGATTGAAGACTTCGTCTCGTGTCCGGATGGGACTTTCCTTGGCGTGGAAGGCAAGCTTGGCGATGCGGATATTCAAGATCTCCTACCATTGTAACTGACTCTATGTAACCCTAACCCTATCCGGTGTCTATATAAACCGGAAGGTTGTAGTCCGTAGGCAATCAACTCCATACACAACAATCATACCATAGGCTAGCTTCTAGGGTTTAGCCTCCTTGATCTCGTGGTAGATCTACTCTTGTACTACCCATATCATCAATATTAATCAAGCAGGAGTAGGGTATTACCTCCATCGAGAGGGCCCGAACCTGGGTAAAAAACATCTTGTCCCTTGTCTCCTGTTACCATCCGGCCTTGACGCACAGTTCGGGACCCCCTACCCGAGATCCGCCGGTTTTGACACCGACATTGGTGCTTTCATTGAGAGTTCCTCTGTGCCGTCACAATCAGGAAGGATGCCTCCTCCCGTCTTTAAAGACGGCGCTGTTGCTAAGAGAGCCTTGGCTGTCGGCCAAACCCTCTGGCTAGGTGGTTTCCTCATGACCGCCTGTTCGGCTGTTGCGCCGACGGTGACCTCTCGGGTCATCAAAAGCAACCTACACGTCAACTCGGAGCTCGTCAAGCAGCTAGATCCAATGGAGCTCTCTTCCGTAAACGAGCTCTTGGATCGCATCGCCGCCCTGGGGGTCGCTACGGATTACGACCAGGTTGGGCTTAAACCCGATCTAAGAGAAATTAACTCTCCCCAAGTCACCCACCATGTTGCCATGGTAGAGGCGCAGTGCGGCGACCCTTCATCTATTTTAAGGACTAGCTACGTCCGAATTCCCGACTCCTCCAAGCCGGATACCCACGGAGAGGAGGATGTAACTCAAGACCTGAGCTTAGGATCAGGCAACGGGCTAGATTCGTTGGACAACATCCAAGAATCCGAACTTCAGAGTTCGGAAACTCTTCGGCCTCCGAATCTTGGATTGGGTGAGGTTTCAGATTCAACGACACCCGCCCACCCGAACATAAGCGATCTCTCCCAAATCAGCCAGAGGCCCGAGGAAATAGTACATCATTACTGGGCCAGATTCCTCCTGGTTATGAACAGGATAAAGGATTGCCGCGAGGGAGACGCAATCTCAATTTTCTGCAGTAATTGCACGGACGAGGGAATCCTTAACGCCGTAAGTCTTCGTGATATTACACGCTTCGCTGACTTGGCGTCCATAGTACAAAAATACTGTGCGATGGAAAGCGCCTGGAAAATCGAAATAAAGTTTTGGGATAATCCGGCCTTGAATAGTAATCCCGTCCGAACTAAGAGGGTGCATCATCATAGGACACCCGGGATAAACACCAAAAAACCAAAACCCTCTACAGGGCATGGAACCGTACTGGAAAGGTGGCTTGATGGACCCTATAGAATTCATAGTATAGAGGACGCCACACCAACTCACAGCCTTAGAGCATGTTGGATACTCCGGCAGGTGGACAAAATTGGCGAGGACCTCTTAATTCTGGAGGCCGCAGAAAGCCAGCCCGAGGACACCAGTACGGTTCTCACAGTCTTCGAGACTTTCGCATCAAACAATATGCGAAAAAGAACACTCCGCAGCCTCGCCGAAGTCTATCAAGTTGCAACAATAAATCCATGGAGCGACACTGCTATTACCTTCAACGCAAGTGATGAACCTAGATTCCGAACAGCCCGAGCACCAGCCGCATTGGTCCTCAGTCCCATAGTGGACGGCTTTCGCCTCACCAAGGTGCTCATGGATGGAGGCAGCGGACTGAACCTCATTTATGAGGAAACCCTTCAAAAAATGGAAATAGACTGGAACCGCATCGAGCGAAGCAGCACAACCTTTAGAGGAATAATCCCTAGTCGGGAAGCGCGCTGCACAGGAAAAATCACACTAGATGTGGTGTTCGGCATGCCGGATAATTACAGGTCCGAAGAAGTCACGTTTCAGGTGGCCCCGTTTAAGAGCGGATATAACGCTTTATTAGGGCGAGAAGCATTCACAATCTTCCAAGCAATACCCCATTACGGGTACATGAAGCTTAAGATGCCCAGGCCGAATGGAATTATCACTCTAGCTAGTGATCCAGACATAGCACTCCGCGCCAAAAACAAGACGGCCGCATTAGCCCTTGAGGCGCTATCCGAAGCCTTAGTGGCCGAGGAACCGACTGCGCTGCGCTCCACGGTTAACAGGGATGATGTGATACTCGATAAGAGATCCAAATCCACATCCTTCAAGCCAGCCGACGAAATAGTCAAATTCCAGGTCCATCCAACGGACCCCAATAAAACAGCTTCAATCGGGGCACGGCTGAACCCTGATGCAGACACCGCACTACGAGAGTTCCTACGAGAGAACTGGGACATCTTCGCCTGGCACCCTTCAGACATGCCAGGGATCCCACATAGGCTGGCCGAACACAGCTTAAATATCCTAAAAGGATTTAAACCTGTCAAACAAGCCCTTCGGCGTTTTTTCGAACCCAAGAGACAGGCTATGGGAGAGGAGCTAGCCAAGCTATTGGAGGCCGGATTCATCAGAGACATAAAACATCCGGACTGGCTAGCAAACCTGGTGATGGTACCAAAGAAGGACAAATCCTGGCGCCTGTGTGTCGACTTTAAAGACCTTAACAAGGCTTGCCCAAAGGATCCCTTCCCCCTCCCCCGCATCGACCAAATTATCGATGCCACCGCAGGACACGATTTGTTGTGTTTCCTCGACGCATACTCCGGTTATCATCAAATCAAGATGGCAGAATCAGACCAAGCTGCAACAGCATTCATCACACCATACGGCCCATTCTGCTTCAACACAATGCCCTTCGGGCTAAAAAATGCCGGCGCAACATATCAGCGCATGATCCAGACATGTCTGGCAAATCAGATCGGCAAAACAGTGGAGGCGTATGTGGACGATGTGGTCGTCAAATCAAGACATGTCGAATCTCTAGTAGACGACTTGAGGCTTACATTCGATAACCTCCGAAAATATGACATCAAGCTCAACCCGGAAAAATGTGTCTTCGGCGTTCCAGCCGGAAAGCTCTTGGCCTTCATTGTATCCGGTAGAGGAATTGAAGCAAATCCAGCCAAGATCCGAGCTTTGTCACAATTGGATATCCCAAAGGACCTCAAACAAATACAAAAATTAACCGGATGCGTGGCGGCTTTAAGCCGCTTCATCTCCCGCTTGGGAGAAAAGGCACTACCCCTCTATCGCCTCCTTCGGCGCACCAAACACTTCGAGTGGACGGAGGCCGCCACGGCCGGACTTGATGAAATAAAAGCCATATTGGCAACAAACCCAGTCCTGGCCGCGCCGAACACCGGCGAACCAATGTTATTGTACATTGCAGCAACACATCAAGTAGTCAACGCAGTACTCGTTGTCGAGCGGGAAACGGATGGACATAAATTCCCCCTTCAAAGGCCGGTCTACTACGTATCCACCGTCCTCACTCCATGCAAATCACGGTACCCGCATTATCAAAAGATTGCATACGCGGTATTCATGGCATCCCGGAAGCTACGACACTACTTTCAAGAGTGTTCCATAACAGTAGCCTCGGAAGTACCACTCAACGATATTATCAACAACCGCGACGCAACGGGCCGGATTGCAAAATGGGCCATCGAGCTTCTCCCATTCGATATAACCTATAAGCCACAGCGAGCTATTAAATCGCAAGTTTTGGCCGACTTCGTCGCAGAATGGACGGAGGCCGAGCTCCCTAAAGAGTACGTCACATATTCAAACTGGATTATGCATTTTGACGGCTCCAAAATGTTGGCCGGACTGGGGGATGGCGTCGTCCTGACGTCCCCCACAGGAGACACAGTCCAATATGTGCTCCAGATCATGTACATGGATTCCAACAATGCAGCCGAATATGAGGCCCTCCTACATGGCCTCCGGATAGCAGTATCCATGGGTATCCAGCGCCTAGAGGTACGCGGGGATTCAAACCTCGCGATATCCCAAATAAATGGAGACTTCGACGCCAAGGACCCAAAAATGGCAGCTTACCGCAACGCCGTCCTAAAAATGTCAGCTCGGTTCGAAGGGCTGGAGTTTCACCATATAGCCCGAGAAAACAATCAAGCAGCGGACGTCCTGGCACGCATCGGAGCAAGACGTGATGCAGTCCCTCCCAACATCTTTTTGGAAAGATTGTTCAAGCCATCCGTAGCATGGGAGGGGGAACCCGCAAATAATAGCCCGGACCCAGCCGCACCACTCGACGCCGAACAATCTGACACAATTGGAGGCTCTGCCAATGAAATTACACCTTCAGCCCACGTAATAATGGCGGTCATCGCCCCGTGGACAGAACCATTCCTAGCCTACCTTACTAGGCAGGAACTCCCGGAGGACCAAAACGAGGCCCGCTGCATAGTGCGGCGATCTAAAGCCTATAGAGTCCATGAGGGAGAGCTTTATAAGAAAAGCACTACCGGATCCTTCAAAGGTGCATCTCCGAAGAGGAAGGGCGGAACCTTCTGGCTGAAATTCATGCCGGACTCGGTGGTCACCACGCCGCTGCTCGGTCCCTTGTTAGCAAGGCTTTCCGTACATGCTTTTATTGGCCGACGGCCCAGGCAGACGCTCAGGACCTAGTCCAACAATGCGCTGGTTGCCAACTTTTTGCCAACCAAAGCCATATGCCACCCACCACACTCCAAACTATATCCATCACCTGGCCTTTTGCGGTCTGGGGGCTTGACATGGTCGGACCCCTTAAAGGTGGGACCGATAGGAAAAAATACTTACTGGTCATGGTGGATAAATTCACCAAATGGATAGAAGACAAGCCTGTTAAAACGGCCGAATCCGGACCTGTGATAAACTTCATATCCGGGGTTGTACACCGTTATGGCGTCCCCCACAGCATCATAACCGATAACGGTACAAACTTTACCGCCGACGAGGTAAAACTTTGGTGCAAAAACATGGGCATCAAGCTCGATTATGCTTCTGTCTATCACCCACAAACCAACGGCCAGGTCGAACGTGCAAATGGTCTTATCATGAGCGGCATTTAACCCAGACTGGTGCGGTCCCTCAAGGAATCTAACACGCACTGGGTAGATGAGCTCGACTCCGTGCTATGGGGGCTGCGGACCACGCCAAATCGCACCACCGGATACACACCATTTTTTATGGTGTACGACGCAGAGGCAGTTCTGCCCTGCGACATAATTCAGGACTCACCTAGAGTGTGCATGTACGAAGAAAGAGAAGCCGAGCTCGATTGGCAGGATAACTTGGACGCCCTGGAGGAGGAGCGTGACGTGGCAAAAGCCCTTTCCGCATTTTATCAACAGCAGGCCCGAAGATATCAAAGCAGAGAAGTACGGGCCAAAAATTACAATGTTGGCGAACTAGTTCTACGCCTGCCGGATAAGAAAAAGGACAAACTCAAGCCCAAGTGGAAGGTCCATTCATAATCGACCAAGTCCTGACTGGCGGGGCGTACCGCCTGCGAGATGCGTCGGATAACCGACTCGAGCCGAACCCGTGGAACGCCACCCGTCTCCGAAGATTCTATGCCTAGCGCCGGACTCTGTGTTCGTCTCCTTCCTCTGTCCATTTTTTGCATTTTTCTGTCTTACATTTCTCTCCTTCCCCTCTTTTCTTTTATAGCCCTTAAAGGCTCATCTAATGACACGCCACTCGCGCTCATTAAACCTGGGGGCTTCTTTAACAGAAGCTTATTTATACGGGCTTCACGCCCAACACATGCGTCAAACTTCTGCATGTACCCCTTTTTTTCACCATTATATTCATCGATATGACTTAAGTTTTGGCCAAGCTGGGTTGCCTGGCTCCTGTGCTTACCCCTACGTTCCCGATTGTTCGGCTAGGCGGTAAAGGGAGCACCTCTGCGATTGTTACTGCCGGGTCAGCCGGATGTGTACCTCAGACTGGGTGAAGCCGAAAGCTAGCGTTCTTAAGGGAATATTCGGTCGGTGAGATAAAAGATGATCTTTTAACTCATTCTATGCGCCCCCAGATGCTTTTTTCTGCGTCTTTTTACGCAGTCCGGACATGCACTTTAGGGCATGCCTCCCAGCGAAAGGAACCCCTAACGGAACTATTCTCTCTGGAAGATGTTTCTTACTAACCATGTAATATAACATAACAAGTTGGGCACTTGTCTGATAAAGCACTAATGACCCCTACGCCTGGTCTCCACGCATACCACGGTTCTTATATAACCGCTATGGTATTCGGACACACTCCGGACCGTCAGGTCCCGAGGTTGAAGCGAAAAGGTCAGCAACGACAAACGATCTACAATCCGGCTAGAAGGCATTACACATGTCAATTCAAAATTACATAGTCATTCTGACTGATGTATTCCTCTTCTATACCATCTAACAGGCTGTCTAATTTACAGTCCTGCTGGGAATACTTCGCGGCCAACTCTACTTGGCCATATACTAAGCTCACAGGGATCTCCTTCCCGTCAGGCCCCATTGGTCCGACCTCGGCCATGTGGTTTGAGTCAGACTTCGTAAAACGGGTCTTCACCATGGCCCAGGCTTCCCTAGCGCCTTGTCGGCAGGCCAATATCTTCCACAACCGGAAGCGCCGCCGAGCTCCCTTCAGCTTCTCCGCAAGCTCTCCAAGGCCCTCGGGCATGGAGTGGGCATGCCATAAGGCTTGGGCAACACCTCGCATCGCCTGCTGAATTCGCTCATGCAGTTGCATGAGTTCGGGAAGAAGGTCACCCGTAGAACCGGGCATCTCCTCTGCAGGACGACCTGTGAGCATACCTACAGACATTACTCTGTTAGTCGACTTCCTCGCCGAACTCTTTTTTCAAAGTTCGTTCAAGCACTTACTAAATATGCCGCGTCGAAGCCGCTGATTCTCCTTCGTGGAGTCCGATAGCTGGCCACGAACATCTTTAAGTTCAACGTCCAGCCTGGTGTTGGCATCCTGAAGATCATTCTTCTCTCGCCTCACCTTTGTCAACGTACTCTCACCGGCCTTTAGCCGGCGTAAGAGTTGTTGCTTTTCCGGATCGAGTCCGGCGCCATCTGCAACATGATTTGTCAGATTTGCACCCACACCGCACAATACTAATCTTTCGAAGTGTATCTTACCTGAGGGGGTCTCTTTGGACTCCCCTACTGCGGCTAGTGCGGCCTCTAGTTGGGCCTTGCACTTTTCCAGCTCCTGGGACAGTACAATATTCTTCTCTGTAAGAACCTAAATATTAAATGATCCTTAAATCAGTTGCTCTAACTGTTTCAAGTCTCGGGGTCTACGGGTATATATATATTTGACCAAAATTTTCTTACCCGTATGTCTTTTACATACTGCTCCGTGGCTCTGGCTAAACCATTTTGAGCAGCACAGAGGTACGCATCTCCCGAATTAAAGGCATCTAAAGCCTCTTGGGAGAAACAAGTGTCGCGTAGAACTGTCCGACGACGCATGTGGTTCATGGCACTCTCCACTTCAGAATTTGTGGCAGACAGCCTGTCCGCATCCTCTGTCGGAGGAGCGTCCGGTGCGCGCCTTGTGCTCGCCTCCGCTTCCTGGCCAGATGTTGGAGCCTGGCTGGTGGAGGCGCAACTGGCAACCTCTCCGGATATAGTTCGGCGAGGTCTCTTCGTTCTGAAGATAGCACGAACGTTAATATGCCCGGACAGAATAACACCAGGGAAGCAGAGGGTGCGCTATACCTTTGCGCCGGCATCTCAGTCCGGACTACATTCCTTTTTGCCCCACGGGGCCCTGCGGCCCCTCGTTGGCTAGCCGCCGCAGGTTCGGCCTCCTGCCTCGGAAATCTCCCCTGCAAAACACGGTTGTCGTCAGAAACACCGGAATACGTGAGAGTGGAATCTCTCTCAAGGGAATGAGACTCCGGTTTCTGTCACCTGGGAGGCCGGGATTAACCCTGGGTAATCAGCCGTGATGGCTACCAAGGTATTGTCCTTGCTTAGCTGATGGAACACCCTGTCGATAAGCTCCACCGATATGTCCAGATCCTCTTCGGAGTCCGGATCGAGGGACCGTTCTGGGTCCTCGGGTTGTGGAGGGCGGCTGTTTATATCCTTTACCACCTGTCGCAGTTCCTGCATTGAAGTCGTTAGACTACATATCTAACCGTGGGAGTACAAAACAAACGGGCAAGCGCAGTTGTTCACTTACCCAACTTGGAGGATCGTACATAGTAAATCCGGCCTGCGGGTTGACGCGGAGGAATTCCTCCTTTTCTCCCTTGTACAAAGAGGATAAGATCTTTACTAGGGCGGCAGCTGAAGCCGGCCCCTTACGACCGTAACGGGTGGCGTCATCCTCCTCGTTGAAATCCCACATGGGGTGGCCTCTATATTGAAGTGGCTGCACCCCCCGCATAATGCATGTGGCCATGACTCCAATCATGGTTAGTCCGGAATGAGCCAACAGTCTTATCCGACCCATCAGGTAAAGGACGTCTCTGTCGCTTTCTCTCTGAGAGCTCCGCGGACGCCAGCTCAAGCGTTTCTTCAATGGAGCACTGTTGAACTTAGGGAGACCGACCCGGATAGGGTCCGGTAGCGGGACGTCATATATATAAAACCATTCCGAAGGCCAGTCCTCGGACGCCTTCTTCGGGGTTCCGGATAGGTATCCGGTCCCGGTGATGCGCCATACTTCGGCTCCGCCCACTTGGTATATAGACCCCTCTTTAGAACGGGGCACCAGGCAGAATAACCTCTTCCACAGCGTGAAATGAGCCTCAACGCCTAAAAATAGCTCGCAAAGGGCGACGAAACCCGCAATATGCAATACAGAGGCGGGCGTGAGGTTGTGCAGCTGGAGGCCGTAGAACTCCAGAAGCCCGCGGAGAAATGGGTGAATTGGAAATCCCAGTCCCCTTATTAGATAGGGGACGAGGCACACCCGCTCTCCTTTAGAAGGATTGGGGGTGCTCTCCGCTTGTTTTCCGCCATTATAGGTGGCGAGACCGGCTCGGACCGGGACCATGTATGCCTGAGGGAGAAATCCCTTGGCCTGAAGTGATGCTAACTCGCTATGCGGGATGGTGCAACTCTCCCAGTCCCCGGGTTTGGGACCGCAGGGGCGAGGGGAGGAGCTGCGACGGCTGGTCATGTTGGAATGGACCTTTGCTGGAAGCGCTCTGATGATAACTCGCGGAAAGGAGAAGATGTGGTTTGGACCTAAATCCCCGTCCCGTTAAATAGGCGGCTCGTTTATACGGCTAGGGGTGTGGATGTAAAAACACCCCGACTTTTTCGCATTCGTTTCAACACGTGGAAGACGGCCATTACTGGGCATGGAAGCTGAGGAGCACTACATTACAAAAATCGGACATTATTCCTACAGGTACACAAGATTTGGAGAGGAACCCGCCTTGCAATGCCGAACAATCTGCGCGCCAGACTCATCGTCATTGAAGCCTGGTTCGGGGGCTACTGAGGGAGTCCTGGATTAGGGGGTGTTCGGGTAGCCGGACTATACCTTCAGCCGGACTCCTGGACTATGAAGATACAAGATTGAAGACTTCGTCCCGTGTCCGGATGGGACTTTCCTTGGCGTGGAAGGCAAGCTTGGCGATGCGGATATTCAAGATCTCCTACCATTGTAACCGAATCTATGTAACCCTAACCCTATCCGGTGTCTATATAAACCGGAGGGTTGTAGTCCGTAGGCAATCAACTCCATACACAACAATCATACCATAGGCTAGCTTCTAGGGTTTAGCCTCCTTGATCTCGTGGTAGATCTACTCTTGTACTACCCATATCATCAATATTAATCAAGCAGGAGTAGGGTATTACCTCCATTGAGAGGGCCCGAACCTGGGTAAAAACATCTTGTCCCTTGTCTACTGTTACCATCCGGCCTTGACGCACAGTTCGGGACCCCCTACCCGAGATCCGCCGGTTTTGACACCGACAGGCATAGTCCGGCTGAGGAACTCCCCGGCGTCGGACCCTCTGACGAGGATTTTCTCCCTCGTTTCGAGGCCATGGTTTCCGGGTCGTCAGAGGCAGCTCTCTTCTTCCCCTTAGGAGAGGAATTGTCGGTTCCTCCCTTCGGAGCAGCCTCCTTCGAGGAGGCCATAGCTTCCTTGTCCTCCCCCTCCAAAGGCATTATCTCCAGCATCCTGACCAGCACGGGATCCGGCCTGGTTTCAGGAAGGGGAGCCGGACACCTGATCAGCTTTGCCTTCGCTATCCACTCCTGTTTAAAAGGACGGCTCTTTTAGGGGCAAGTTTATGACAATTATACGGATAGAAGGTCCGGGCACAAGGTTGCTTACTTGAGTATCCGGGTGATTGCAGCTTAGGCCTGCATTCTCGTTTAAATCCGAACACATCTCTTGTGATCCGAAGAACAGTCTATACATCTCCGCGGGCATTGCGCCCATAAAGTTCTGGAGAGCTCGCGGTCCCTCTGGATTGAACTCCCACAGGCGAAGGGGGCGACGTTTGCCGGGCAATATTCGGCGAATCAGCATGACCTGCGTCACCTTGACCAAGCTGAGGTCTCCCTCCAAGAGATCCTTAATTCGGCCCTGTAGCAGGGGCACGTCTTTGGGCAAACCCCAATCTAACCCTCTGTTAACCCATGACGCTAGCCGTGGTGGGGGGACCCGAGCAAAAGGCAGGAAGCGCCACCCACTTGGTGCTCCGGGAAGCGGTGATATAAAACCACTCTCGTTGCCACAAGCCTAGCTCCTCTTGAAAAGAGCCCTCGGGCCATGGAGCATCAGAATTTTTGCTTATAACAACGCCTCCACACTCTGCGTGCCGTCCCTTGATCATCTTCGGCTCCACTTTGAAAGTCCTGAGCCATAATCCGAAGTGAGGGGTAACACGGAGGAACGCTTCGCATACAACGATAAACGAGGAGATATGGAGGATGGACTCCGGAGCTAAGTCGTGGAATTCCAGCCCGTAATAAAACAGTAGTCCCCTCACAAAGGGGTCCATCGGGAAGCCTAACCCCCGAAGGAAGTGAGACACGAACACTACGCTCTCACCGGGCTGGGGACTGGGGATAGCCTGCCTTTGAGCAGGCAACCTGTGTGAAATTTCGGCGGTCAAGAACTTAGCCTCTCTCAACTTTAGCACGTCCTCCTCCGTGATGGAGGAGGGCATCCATCGGCCTTGAAGGTCGGAACCGGACATTGTTGAAGGTCTGAGGCGCCCGGAATCTGGAGCCTAGGGTGTTGGAACTCGAGGCGACGGGCGAACTTGTTTTGGGATTGGAGAAAAGGAGTAAGGCCCTGGTCTCTTTATAAGAGGTTGAATACCAGGAGCCCTCCCCGTAACCATTTGGGACTCGCCTTTAATCGAGAAAACATGCTAACGGGCACGATTGGGTTACCCATGTCCGTATTGATGAGTATCCCGTAAAAGGGGGGCACACGATCTCTGCTTTGACAAGACGTGCCAAGGAAACCGCCTCGCAAAACACGCTGAGGTGGAAAAGTGAAAATGATTCGAGTGAAGGACTTGGCTGTAGTGTGATGACGCACTGCGGAATACGTCAGCAGATTTGATTTGTGTTAATATTATTCTCTCTATGGCAATATGTGGAAGCTTATTTTGCAGAGCCGGACACTACTCTTGGTGTTTACAATCTTCTATGAAGGACTTGGAGGAGGAACCCGCCTTGCAATGCCGAAGACAATTTGCGCGCCGGACTCGTCGTCATTGATGCCTGGTTCAGGGGCTACTGAGGGAGTCCTGGATTAGGGGGTGTTCGGGTAGCCGGACTATACCTTCAGCCGGACTCCTGGACTATGAAGATACAAGATTGAAGACTTCGTCCCGTGTCCGGATGGGACTTTCCTTGGCGTGGAAGGCAAGCTTGGCGATGCGGATATTCAAGATCTCCTACCATTGTAACCGACTCTATGTAACCCTAACCCTATCCGGTGTCTATATAAACCGGAGGGTTGTAGTCCGTAGGGAATTGACTCCATATACAACAATCATACCATAGGCTAGCTTCTAGGGTTTAGCCTCCTTGATCTCGTGGTAGATCTACTCTTGTACTACCCATATCATCAATATTAATCAAGCAGGACGTAGGGTTTTACCTCCATCAAGAGGGCCCGAACCTGGGTAAAACATCGTGTTCCCTGCCTCCTGTTACCATCTGGCCTAGACGCACAGTTCGGGACCCACTACCCGAGATCCGCCGGTTTTGACACCGACACCCCCCTTTCTCTCTCATACTTCTCCTCTCTTTCCCTCTTTGCTATTCCGAAAAAGGAAAAAGGAGAGGGGAATCCTACTTGGACTAGGGAGTCCTAGTAGGACTCCCCACACCTGGCGCGCCCCCCTTGGGCCGACCACCTCTCCTCCCTCCTTTATATACGTGGGAGGGGGGCACCCCAAAGGCACACCAAGTCTTCTCTTAGCCGTGTGCGGTGCCCCCTCCATAGTTACACACCTCGGTCATATCGTCGTAGTGCTTAGGCAAAGCCCTGCATCGGTAACTTCATCATCACCATCGCTACACCGTCGTTCTGACGGAACTCTCCCTCGGCCTCAACTGGATCAAGAGTTCAAGGGACGTCATTGAGCTGAACGTGTGCTGACCGTGGAGGTGTCAGTGATACGTCTCCAACGTATCTACTTTTCCTAATGCTTTTCCTCTTGTTTTGGACTCTAATTTGCATGATTTGAATGAAACTAACCCCGGACTGACACTGTTTTCAGTAGAACTACCATGGTGTTGTTTTTGTGCAGAAACAAAAGTTCTCGAAATGGAACGAAACTTTGCGAGGAATTTTTATATAATACATAAGAATTTCTAGAGCCAAGACCTACCGGAGACCTGGGTGGGCACAACCCACCAGGGCGCGCCTCCCTCTCCTAGCGCGCCCAGGTGGGTTGTCCCCACCTGGTGGCCCCGCAGACCCTGAAACGAACGCTATAAAATCCTATTTTCGGAGAGAAAAATCAGGGAGAAAGAATTATTGCGATCCACGAGACGGAGCTGCCGCCAAGCCCTGTTCTTCCTCGGGAGGGCAGATCTGGAGTCCGTTTGGGGCTCCGGAGAGGGGGATCTCCGTTCTTCGTCATCACCAACCCTTCTCCATCACCAATTCCATGATGCTTCCCACCGGGAGTGAGTAATTCCTTCGTAGGCTCGCTGGTTGGTGAGGAGTTGGATGAGATTCATCATGTAATCGAGTTAGTTTTGTTAGGGCTTGATCCCTAGTATCCACTATGTTCTTAGATTGATGTTGCTATGACTTTGCCATGCTTAATGCTTTTCACTTTGGGCCCGGGTGCCATGATTTCAGATCTGAACCGTTTATGTTATCATCATTATATCCATGTTCTAGATTCGATCTTGCAAGTTATAGTCACCTACTACGTGTTATGATCCGACAACCCCTGAGTGACAACATGTGACGCCCCCGATTCAATCGTACACTAATCATACACGCAAACGTGTAGCCTTAAGAAGGCTAGCACAAACTAGGATACAGATCGAAAGAGGCGCAAGCCTCTTGCCTGGGATCCTCCTAAACTACTCCTAGTCATCGTAGTGGCCTGCACGTAGTAATAGGCACCTCCCGAGTAGTAGCAGTCGTCATCGACAGTGGCGTCTGGCTCCTGGACTCCAATGTTTGGTCGCAGCAATCGGGTATAGGAAGGGGGGAAAGGGGGAGCAAAGCAACTGTGAGTACTCATCCAAAGTACTCGCAAGCAAGGAGCTACACTACATATGTATGCATTGGTATCAAATGGAAAAGGGTAGCATATGTGGACTGAACTGCAGAATGCCAGAATAAGAGGGGATAACTAGTCCTATCGAAGACTACGCTTCTGATAACCTCCATCTTGCAGCAGGAGAAGAGAGTAGATGGTAAGTTCACCAAGTAACATCACATAGCATAATCCTACCCGGTGATCCTCCCCTCGTCGCCCTGTGAGAGAGCGATCATCGGTTTGTATCTGGCACTTGGAAGGGTGTTTTTTATTAAGAATCCGGTTCTAGTTATCATAAGGTCAAGGTACAACTCCAGGTCATCCTTTTACCGAGGGACATGGCTATTCGAATAGATAAACTTCCCTGCAGGGGTGCACCACATTTCCCAACATGCTCGATCCCCTTTGTCCGGACACACTTTCCTGGGTCATGCCCAGCCTCGAAAGATCAACACGTCGCAGCCCCATCTAGGCACAACAGAGAGGTCCGCACGACGGTCTAAATCCTATGGCACAGGGGTCTGGGCCCATCGCCCATTGCACACCTGCACGTTGCGTGCGCGGCCGGCGAGCAGACCTAGCCTCCCTTATACAAGAGCAGGCGTTCCAGTCCAACCCGGCGTGCGCCGCTGATGTCTACTACACAACCTTCTTCTTGTAGACGTTGTTGGGCCTCCAAGTGTAGAGGTTTGTAGGATAGTAGCAAATTTCCCTCAAGTGGATGACCTAAGGTTTATCAATCCGTAGGAGGCGTAGGATGAAGATGGTCTCTCTCAAGCAACCCTGCAACCAAATAACAAAGAGTCTCTTGTGTCCCCAACACACCCAATACAATGGTAAATTGTATAGGTGCACTAGTTTGGTGAAGAGATGGTGATACAAGTGCAATATGGATAGTAGATAATAGTTTTTGTAATCTGAAATAATAAAAACAGCAAGGTAGCAAGTGATAAAAGTGAGCGTAAACGGTATTGCAATGATGGTAAACAAGGCCTAGGGTTCATACTTTCGCTAGTGTAAGTCCTCTCAACAATAATAACATAATTGGATCATATAACTATCCCTCAACATGCAACAAAGAGTCACTCAAAAGTCACTAATAGCGGAGAACAAACGAAGAGATTATGGTAGGGTACGAAACCACCTCAAAGTTATTCTTTCCAATCAATCCGTTGGGCTATTCCTATAAGTGTCACAAACAGCCCTAGAGTTCGTACTAGAATAACACCTTAAGACACAAATCAACCAAAACCCTAATGTCACCTAGATACTCCAATGTCACCTCAAGTATCCGTGGGTATGATTATACGATATGCATCACACAATCTCAATTCATCTATTCAACCAACACATAGAACCTCAAAGAGTGCCCCAAAGTTTCTATCGGAGAATCACGACGAAAACATGTGCCAACCCCTATGCATAGGTTCATGGGCGGAACCCGCAAGTTGGTCACCAAAACATACATCAAGTGGCACGTGGTATCCCATTGTCACCACAGATATCCACGGCAAGACATGCATTAAGTATTCTCAAATCTTTAAAGACTCAATCCGATAAGATTACTTCAAAGGGGAAACTCAATTCATTACAAGAGAGAAGAGGGGGAGGAGAAACATAGGATCCAACTATAATAGCAAAGCTCGCGATACATCAAGTCGTGCCAAATCAAGAACACGAGAGAGAGAGAGATCAAACACATAGCTACTGGTACATACCCTCAGCCCCGAGGGAGAACTACTCCCTCCTCGTCATGGAGAGCACCGGGATGATGAAGATGGCCACCGGAGAGGGATTGCCCCCCTCTGGCAGGGTGCCGGAACGGGTCTAGATTGGCTTTTGGTGGCTACGGAGGCTTCTGGCGGCGGAACTCCCGATCTATTGTGCGTCCTGTAAGTTTTAGGGTATATGAAGATATATAGGCGCAAGAGGTACGTTAGGGGAGCCACGAGGGCCCCACGAGGCAGGGGGCGCGCCCTAGGGGGGTGGGCGCCCCCCACCCTCGTGGGCAACTCTCGTATCTTCTGACGTGGGGTCCAAGTCCATCAGGTGTGTTTCCTTTCAAAAATAACTTCTCCAGTTGATTTCGTTCCGTTTCGACTCCTCTGATATTCCTTTTCTTCAAAACACTGAAATAGGCATAAAACAGCAAATCTGGGTTGGGCCTCCGGTTAATAGGTTAGTCCCAAAAGTAATATAAAAGTGGATAATAAAGCCCAATATTGCCCAAAACAGTAGATAATATAACATTGAGCAATCAAAAATTATAGATACGTTGGAGACGTATCAAGCATCCCCAAGCTTAATTCCTGCTCGTCCTCGAGTAGGTAAATGATAAAAAGAGAATTTTTGATGCGGAGTGCTACTTGGCATAATTTCAATGCAAAATTTCTTAATTGTGGTATGAATATTCAGATTAGAAAGATTCAAGACAAAAGTTCATATTGACATAAAGAATAATAACACTTCAAGCAAACTAACAAAGCAATTATGTTTTCTCAAAGTAACATGGCCAAAGAAAGTTCATCCCTACAAAATCATATAGTTTAGTCATGCTCCATTTTCGTCACCCAAGAATGCTCTCATCATGCACAACCCCGATGACAAACCAAACAATTGTTTCATACCTTAATAATTTCAAACTCATAAACTTTCACGCAATACATGAGCGTGAGCCATGGATATAGCACTATGGGTGGAATAGAATATAATGATGGGGGTTGTGTGGAGAAGACAAAAAAGAGAAAGTCTCACATCAACGAGGCTAATCAATGGGCTAGGGAGATGCCCATCGATTGATGTTAATGCGAGGAGTAGGGATTGCCATGCAACGGATGCACTAGAGCTATAAATGTATGAAAGCTCAACAAAAGAAACTAAGTAGGTGTGCATCCATCTTGCTTGCTCATGAAGACCTAGGGCACTTGAGGAGGCCCATTGTTGGAATATACAAGCCAAGTTCTATAATGAAAAATTCTCACTAGTATATGAAAGTGATAACTCAAGAGACTCTCTATATGAAGAACATGGTGCTACTTTGAAGTACAATATATGAGACTCGCTATATCATGGTGCTACTTTGAAGCACAAGTGTGGAAAAAAGGATAGTAACATTGCCCCCTTTTTTTGGGCCTTCTTTTTTTTTCTTTGGCCTTTCCTTTTTTGGGATAATGCTCTATTGAATGATGATCATCACACTTCTATTTATTTACAACTCAATGATTACAACTCGATACTAAAACAAAGTTTGACTCCATATGAATGCCTCCGGCGGTGTACCGAGATATGCAATGAATCAAGAGTGACAAGTAAAAATTATGAACGGTGGCTTTGCCACAAATACTATGTCAACTACATGATCATGCTAAGCAATATGACAATGATGAATGTGTCATGATAAACTGGATGGTGGAAAGTTGCATGGCAATATATCTCGGAATGGCTATGGAAATGCCATAATAGGTAGGTATGATGGCTGTTTTGAGGAAGATATAAGGAGGTTTATGTGTGAAAGAGCGTATCATATCACGGGGTTTGGATGCACCGGCGAAGTTTGCACCAACTATCAATGTGAGAAAGGGCAATGCACGGTACCGTAGAGGCTAGCAATGATGGAAGGGTGAGAGTGCGTATAATCCATGGACTCAACATTAGTCATAAAGAACTCATATACTTATTGCAAAAATCTACAAGCCATCAAAAACCAAAGTATTACATGCATGCTCCTAGGGGGATAGATTGGTAGGAAAAGACCATCGCTCGTCCCCGACCGCCACTCATAAGGAGGACAATCAAATAACACCTCATGTTTCAAATTTGTTGCATAATGTTAACCATACGTGCATGCTACGGGACTTGCAAACTTTAACTCAAGCACTTCTCAAATTCACAATTACTCTACTAGCATGACTTTGATATTACTACCTCCATATCTCAAAACAATTATCAATCATCCAACTTTTCTTGGTATTCAACGCACTCAAAAGAAAGTTTCACAAATCTTGAATACCAAGCAAATTATTATTAAGCAAATTACCATGCTATTACGACTCTCAAAATAATTTAAGTGAAGCATGAGAGATCATAGTTTCTTCAAAATAAAACTACCACCATGCTCTAAAATATATAAGTGAAGCACTAGAGCAAATGACAAACTACTCCGAAAGATATAAGTGAAGATCAATGAGTAGTCGAATAACTATTCAACTATGTGAAGACTCTCTAACATTTAATAATTTCAGATCTTGGTATTTTATTCAAACAGCAAGCAAAGCAAAATAAAATGACATCTAAGAATAGCAAACATCATTTGAAGAAGCAAAAACTTAGGATCAACCGATACTAACCGATAGTTGTTGAAGAAGAAAGGTGGGATGCCAACCGGGGCATCCCCAAGCTTAGATGCTCGAGACTTCTTGAAATATTATCTTGGGGTGCCTTGGGCATCCCCAAGCTTGAGCTTTTGTGTCTCCTTAATTCCTCTCATATCACAGTCTCCCTAAATCTCAAAAGCTTCATCCACACAAAACTCAACAAGGACTCATGAGATAAGTTAGTATAAACCATTGCCAACACCTTATTATACTCTACTGTAGCAAATCACTAAAATTATTATTCAACATTGCATACTAAATGCCTCTGCATATTTAATAGTCATATCCTCAAATAGAATCATTAAAGAAGCAAACATATGCAAACATAACAGCAATCTGCCTAAACAAGACAGTCTGTAAAGAATGCAGCAACATCCATACTTCCCTAGCTCCAAAAATTAAGAAAGAAAATTCTCACTGTAGTAAATTTATCAGATCTTAATATGCAAAAGGTTTCTACATTTTATCACATTCTGACTTTTCTAGAGAATTATTGCAACAACGATAAACTTTCTGTTTTCAAACAACAACATGTGGACTTCTAAAATAGGCATAGTAAAGGCTATCAATGCCACTTTTATTGAAATAAAAGATGAAAAACATTGTTCTAAATAACAACAAGCAAATCCTAACAAAATAAATTGACGCTCCAAGCAAAACACATATCATGTGGTGAACAAAAATATAGCTTCAAGTAAAGTTACCGATGAACGAAGACGGAAGAGGGGATGCCTTCCGGGGCATCCCCAAGCTTAGGCTCTTGGCTATCCTTGAATATTACCTTGGGTGCCTTGGTCATCCCCAAGCTTAGGCTCTTGCCACTCTTTATTCCATAGTCCATCGAATCCTTACCCAAAACTTGAAAACTTCACAACACAAAACTTAACAGAAAACTCGTAAGCTCCGTTAGTATAAGAAAGTAAATCACCACTTCAAGGTACTGCAATGAACTCATTCTTTATTTTTATTGGTGTTAAACCTACTGTATTCCAACTTCTCTATGGTTTATAAACTATTTTACTAGCCATAGATTTATCAAAATAAGTAAACAATACACGAAAAACAGAATCTGTCAAAAACAGAACAGTCTGTAGTAATCTTGATCAAACGTATACTTCTGGAACTCATAAAATTCTCAAATAAATTGCTGGACCTGAGGAATTTATCTATTAATCATCTTCAAAAAGAATTAACTAAATAGCACTCTCCAAATAAAAATGACAGAAGTTCTCGTGAGCGCTAAAGTTTCTGTTTTTTACAGCATGATCAACAAGACTTTTCCCAAGTCTTCCCAAAGGTTCTACTTGGCACAAACACTAATTAAAAGCATAAAACCACATCTAAACAGAGGCTATATGAATTATTTATTACTAAACAGGAACAAAAAGCAAGGAACAAAAATAAAATTGGGTTGCCTCCCAACAAGCGCTATCGTTTAATGCCCCTAGCTAGGCATGATGATTTCAATGATGCTCACATAAAAGATAAGAATTGAAACATAAAAAGAGCATCATGAAGAATATGAATAGCACATTTAAGGCTAACATACTTCCTATGCATAGGGATTTTGTGATCAAACAACTTATGGGAGCAATAATCAACTTGCATAGGAAGGTAAAACACGCATAACTTCAAAACTTTAAGCACATAGAGAGGAAACTTGATATTATTGCAATTCCTACAAGCATATATTCCTCCCTCATAATAATTTTCAGTAGCATCATGAATGAATTCAACAATATAACCAGCACCTAAAGCATTCTTTTCATGATCTACAAGCATAGAAAATTTATTACTTCTCATGAATAATAGTGGGAGCAAACTCAACAAAATAACTATCATGTGATTGAAAATTAAGATCAAGATGACAAGTTTCATGGTTATCATTATTCTTTAAAGCATACGTGTCATTACAATAATCATCATAGATAGGGGGCATGCTTTCATAATAAATTTGCTCATCAAAACTTGGGGGACAAAAAATATCATCTTCATCAAACATAGCTTCCCCAAGCTTGTGGCTTTGCATATCATTAGCATCATAGATATTCAAGGAATTCATACTAACAACATTGCAATCATGCTCATCATTCAAATATTTAGTGCCAAACGTTCTATAGATTTCTTCTTCTAGCACTTGGGCACAATTATCCTTTCTATCATACTCACGAAAGATATTAAAAAGGTGAAGCGTATGAGACAAACTCAATTCCATATTTTTGTAATTTTATTTTATAAACTAAACTAGTGATAAAACAAGAAACTAAAAGACTCGATTGCAAGATCTAAAGATATACCTTCAAGCACTCACCTCCCCGGCAACGGCGCTAGAAAAGAGCTTGATGTCTACTACACAACCTTCTTCTTGTAGACGTTGTTGGGCCTCCAAGTGCATAGGTTTGTAGGACAGTAGCAAATTTCCCTCAAGTGGATGACCTAAGGTTTATCAATCCGTAGGAGGCGTAGGATGAAGATGGTCTCTCTCAAGCAACCCTGCAATCAAATAACAAAGAGTCTCTTGTGTCCCCAACACACCCAATACAATGGTAAATTGTATAGATGCACTAGTTTGGCGAAGAGATGGTGATACAAGTGCAATATGGATAGTAGATAATAGTTTTTGTAATCTGAAATAATAAAAACAGCAAGGTAGCAAGTAATAAAAGTGAGCGTAAACGGTATTGCAATGATGGTAAACAAGGCCTAGGGTTCATACTTTCGCTAGTGTAAGTCCTCTCAACAATAATAACATAATTGGATCATATAACTATCCCTCAACATGCAACAAAGAGTCACTCAAAAGTCACTAATAGCGGAGAACAAACGAAGAGATTATGGTAGGGTACGAAACCACCTCAAAGTTATTCTTTCCAATCAATCCGTTGGGCTATTCCTACAAGTGTCACAAACATCCCTAGAGTTCGTACTAGAATAACACCTTAAGACACAAATCAACCAAAACCCTAATGCCACCTAGATACTCCAATGTCACCTCAAGTATCCGTGGGTATGATTATACAATATGCATCACACAATCTCAATTCATCTATTCAACCAACACATAGAACCTCAAAGAGTGCCTCAAAGTTTCTACCGGAGAATCACGACGAAAACGTGTGCCAACCCCTATGCATAGGTTCATGGGCGGAACCCGCAAGTTGGTCACCAAAACATACATCAAGTGGCACGTCGTATCCCATTGTCACCACATATATCCACGACAAGACATACATCAAGTATTCTCAAATCTTTAAAGACTCAATCCGATAAGATTACTTCAAAGGGGAAACTCAATTCATTACAAGAGAGAAGAAGGGGAGGAGAAACATAGGATCCAACTATAATAGCAAAGCTCGCGATACATCAAGATCGTGCCAAATCAAGAACACGAGAGAGAGAGAGAGAGATCAAACACATAACTACTGGTACATACCCTCAGCCCCGAGGAAGAACTACTCCCTCCTCGTCATGGAGAACACCGGGATGATGAAGATGGCCACCGGAGAGGGGTTGCCCCCCTCCGGCAGGGTGCCGAAATGGGTCTAGATTGGCTTTTGGTGGCTACGGAGGCTTCTGGCGGCGGAACTCCCGATCTATTGTGTGTGCTGGAAGTTTTAGGGTATATGGAGATATATAGGCGCAGGAGGTACGTCAGGGGAGCCACGAGGGCCCCACGAGGCAGGGGGGCGCGCCCTAGGGGGGTGGGCGCGCCCCCCACCCTCGTGGGCAGCTCTCGTATCTTCTGACGTGGGGTCCAAGTCCATCAGGTGTGTTTCCTTCCAAAAATAACTTCTCCAGTTGATTTCGTTCCTTTTCGACTCCGTCTGATATTCCTTTTCTTCAAAACACTGAAATAGACATAAAACAGCAAATCTGGGATGGGCCTCCTGATGAGTCAGCGGAAGCAACAATATCTGAGTACAGACATAAGTTAAACAAGTTTGCCTTAAGAAGGCTAGCACAAACTGGGATACAGATCGAAAGAGGCGCAGGCCTCCTGCCTGGGATCCTCCTAAACTACTTCTGGTCGTCGTCAACGGGCTGCACGTAGTAGTAGGCACCTCCCGAGTAGTAGTAGTCGTCATCGATAGTGGCGTCTGGCTCCTGGACTCCATCGTCTGCTCGCAGCAAACGGGTATAGAAAGGGGGAAAGAGAGAGAAAAGCAACCGTGAATACTCATCCAAAGTACTCGCAAGCAAGGAGCTACACTACATATGTATGCATTGGTATCAAATGGAAAAGGGGGTAACATATGTGGACTGAACTGCAGAATACCGGAATAAGAGGGGGGATAGCTAGTCCTTTCGAAGACTACGCTTCTGGTAACCTCCATCTTGCAGCAGAAAAAGAGAGTAGATGGTAAGTTCACCAAGTAACATCGCATAGCATAATCCTAACCGATGATCCTCCCCCGTCGCCCTATGAGAGAGCAATCACTGGTCATATCTGGCACTTGGAAGGGTGTGTTTTATTAAGTATCCGGTTCTAGTTGTCATAAGGTCAAGGTACAACTCCAAGTTGTCCTGTTACCGAAGATCACGGCTATTCGAATAGATTAACTTCCCTGCAGGGGTGCACCACATTTCCCAACATGCTTAATCCCCTTTGTCCGGACACACTTTCCTGGGTCATGCCCGACCTCGGAAGATCAACACGTCACAGCCCTACCCAGGCACAACAGAGAGGTCAGCACGCCGGTCTAAATCCTATGGCGCAGGGGTCTAGGCCCATCGCCCATTGCACACCTGCACATTGCGTACGCGGCCGGCGAGTAGACCTAGCCTCCCTTATACAAGAGCAGGCGTTCCAGTCCAACCCGGCGCGCGTCGCTCAGTCGCTGACGTCACGAAGGCTTCGGCTGATACCACGACGTCGAGTGCCCATAACTGTTCCCGCGTAGTTGGTTAGTGCGTATAGGGCAGTGGCCAGACTCAGATCAAATACCAAGATCTCGTTAAGCGTGTTATTTAGAAATAACTGCGGACGCCGACCAGGACCAGGCCCACCTCTCTCCTAGGTGGTCTCAACCTGCCCTGTCGCTCCGCCTCAAAGTAACAGTCAGGGGCCGTCGGGAACCCAGGCCCACCACTACCTGGGTGGAACCACCTGCCCCTTCAGCCCCCAACATCGGAATCACTTGCGGGTACTCAACGAGCCGACCCGACTTTAGTCACCACATGTATCATATATTATGTATATAAGTATATACCCGTGATCACCTCCCGAGTGATCACGACCCGATAGTATAGCATGGCAGATGGACAAGAATGTAGGGCCACTGATGATAAACTAGCATCCTATACTAAGCATTAGGATTGCAGGTGAAGGTAACAACAGTAGTAGTAAGGACAGGCTATGCATCAGCATAGGATTAACGGAAAGCAGTAACATGCTACACTACTCTAATGCAAGAAGTAGAGAGAAGAGTAGGTGATATATGGTGATCAAATGGGGGCTTGCCTAGTTGCTCTGGCAAGAAGGAAGGGTCGTCAACACCGTAGTCGAACTGGGGGTCGCCGGCAGTCTAAGGGTCTACCGGAAAGAAGTAACAGAGGGGAACACAATAAATAACGAAGCAATCAAAGCATCACAAAGCATAACCTGGCAATACGTGGTGCCAGGGTTGAGCTAACGTGGGGATAGGTGATACCGGCGAAAGGGGAAAACATCCGGGAAAATATTCCCGGTGTTTGGCATATTCGGACAGATGAAACGGAGATGGATTGTTGCATGTTCGCTATGCTAGGGACGTGTGGCGGACGAACGGATTGCGTATTTGGATCGTCTCGTCGTTCTGAGCAACTTTCATGTACAAAGTATTTCCATCCGAGTTACGGATTATTTTATATTAATTTTCAAAGTTTAATCATTTTCTGTGTTTATTTTTTAATTGGAGATATTAAATGGGCTAATATGCTAAGTACACACAGGTGTGCACCCACGAAAGGCAGAAGTGTGGGGCCCCGGACAAACTCAACAGTCAAGTATTGACTGGTCAAAAATGTTAGTTGGGACCCACTTGTCATTGCCTCAGATATTTTAACTTGATCTATTTATTTCAATCTAACAATGGTTCGTGCATGCAATTGGCATAGATTAGACTAAATAACCTAACAACTAATTGCTACCTATTCCTAATTAACTAGGGACTCTCACGCACACACTCAACGCACACAGCACGCACGCATGCTGGCCATGGCCACCAGCAGTAGCAAGCAGCGCACGGCAGCGGCAGCAATAGGTAGCAGCGAACAGCAGCAAAGCATCAGCAGAAGCAGTGGCTAGGCAGCGGCCGGATGGGCACGCGTTCTGGTGTGCGTGGGTGCGGGCAGGCGCGCGCGGGGCACAAGAGGCTGCGACCAGGGGCCCGCAAGGGTGTAGCCACGGCGCAAGGCGCGGGCGTGGTCAACGGCGCGAGGGCGCGAGCATCTACAACACGGGGCCAACGGAGGTGAGGAGCTGGCGACTGCGGGCAGGCGGCAGCGGCAAAAGTGGCGGTCAATGGCGGGCATAGCGTGGCCTAGGCGCGGACTAGACGAGGAAAGGGCGCGGTTAGGACTCACGGACGCGGAGCTCCGGCGGTCCGGCCATGGCAGCCGAACAGCGGGGGCGGCGGCTAAACGGTGATGGAACGGGCAGGGTAAAGGGGAATCCGGAGGATGGGCTCACCGCGGTGCGGATGACGAGCTCGGGGAGGCCGGAGACGGGCCGGAGAGACGGTGGTGATGTCGAGATGCGGCGGTCAGAGGAAGAAGATGAAGATTGCGTCGGCTTCGGGGAGGAAGGAGACGGCGTAGGCGTCGCTGCGCAACTCCACCGGTCGGCCTCGGTCGTGTGGAGGACGAGGGCGACACCGGGGAGGCCGTAGGAAAGCTCGACGAGGCCCAGGGAGGGCGTTGGCCATGGCCACGGTGGAGTGACGGCGGTGGCAGCGCTCGGTGGATCTGGAGGAGGGGGAAGGGAGAGGAGTGGGGGCGAGTGGAGCAGAGCAGGCGAGGGGGCCGAGGCGTCGGAGAGCTGGCGGCCTTATCCTCCTCCCAGTGTCGCCGGCGAGGCGGTCGGGTGGGAGCGCGTCCGGGCGCCCGGTCGGAGGAGCAGTGAGAGGAGGGGATCGACCGCGGGTGTGGGGGTTGGGCTGGGCCGGCTCTAGTGGCTTCAGTCCAGGGAACAGGGGGCTTGTTTACCTTTTTTAAAATCTTTTTAGCTTTTGTTTATTTTTCTTTTACTGTCTATTAGTTTCCTATTTTTTTATAATTATTTTAGTTTTATTAAATATAAAAATAGTGCCTAAATTAGCATTACCAAATATACCACTGCCAATATTATTTTGGCATTTAATTAAAATAGTTTGTAATTTTATAATTCTAGAAAGGCATTTACTTATTTGTTTTAACCAGTGTTTTAATTATTATAGGGCATTAAACCATTTTTTTAAATGTTGGTTCACCACCATAATTAGTTATGGAATATTTGGTTCACTCCAAACATTGTAGTTTTAATATTTGAAAACTTTTTTGGTTGCCTGATTTTTAATTTGAATTCGAATCGGTTTCGAACTAACGTGAGATTAGTAACAGTAATCGAGGTGATGTGGCATCATTAGCAGATGTTCACTGTAGCTTATGTATCTGGGCGTCACAATTGTCCTCCACTGCAAGAAATCTCGTCCCGAGATTTAAGAGGCGTAAGGTGGGGAGGTTCTGGCTACGAAATTCTAACGATTCTTCTCGGTCTTGGTTGCTCTTCTCGAAGAGGTTGATCTATTACATTAATGTCTTCATTTCTCTGCTTCAGGTCATCTTGATGAAGTCGTCACCCTTTCTTCAGGATCTCCGTCGTACTTAGGGAAAGTTATGTGGAAAAACCCGGGAAGGACGGAGTTCAACACAGGTTAGGTACCTAGGGGCTATATGGGTGAATGAGGTATAGAGGCATCTCTCGAGTTGATATTCAAGAAAGTCATCGAGAGTAGAGTAAGAAGGTGTAATAAGAAGTTCCAAGCAGATAGGCAAACGTTTATTGCCCGAATCGAAATGTGAGAGTGGTTAAGACCTATGGGAATAAGTGTTGTGTCTGATAACAGAATTGATGATCTCTCGGAAGGTGGCTCATGAATTACTTACGAGGCCACGCGTGAGGAACAACCTTGGGAACAGGGGGTTTACAGTGGAGTCAGATTTCGATCGTGTGGAACTATGGGTTATGGGCCCACCATGTGGGTTAAAAGTAGGAAGGCGGTGACGTCTTGCACGATCATGTAATCAAGGCATGTTAGAGGATAGCCTGTTAGTTATATCGGCAACAACATCGGTACCAAGGGCGAGGAACGAAGAGAACCATTTTCCTGCTCATTGAACGAGGCGGACCAGTAGGCAAAGTTCTCGTCCATCGGTGGTTACCGAAATGTCATCAACAAAAGTAATAGGGTCTTTCTGACAGAGTGGTACAACGAGGTGTTTACATAAGCAGGGATATATTACTGCTTATATAATATAGATCACAAGAAGGTTTAAACAAACCATGGAAAGGTAATTATGATTACCAGATTTAAACAGAACAATGGAAAGGAAAATGTGTTTAAACACATATTTCAAGGATATATCCTTCCCAAGGACAAGCAGAGCATGATATCCATGACCAGATATAATGTAGAAAACTCTTTAGGTAAGGTGAGAGAAATTTCATGATATTAACCATTCAATGGTGTTTGGGTAATTGAGCAGGAAACATTTAGCATTGGGCTTCAAATGTTCTTGTTGAAAATCGGAGTACCAGAGACAAGCTTCGAGATATCATTGACATGGTCATTGGGTAAAGATCAGACTTTGGATACACAAGGAATCCATCGAAAACAACTCATAGAATAAGTCTTACAAATTACTCATGGAAGAATGACTAACCTTGCTAGAAAGGAAACTGTAACAATAGGCCCTCCGGGCAGGTGTGTTTGGATGACATCACCTTATCGGGTTAAAGACCAATGCTATAACTCTTGGAAATATGTTCCAACCATCATACCTGACCGAGATTCAGGTCCGATTGGTGTCAGGATACTTCAGACTCAAGATGCCTGAGAAAGAAAAGGTGCAACACAATTGACGAGATGACATTGTAAGATTATCGGGAAATGAACTATGGAAGCAAGTTCCAAAATAAGAGTTCATCATTAAATCAAGGAGAGGGTGAGTAGGTGGCTGATGGACTCAGCGACAATTCATCGAGATTTCCAAAAAGATGGATTTCCACAATTATCTGAACAAGGAGGTAACACTTGTCAGACCAAATGATATAATGATGTATGCTTGAGGAAAACATACACAATTAAAAATTGATTGGAAGGTGCACCCGAAATATGGGCTTAGGTAGCATGCTCAATGTTAGAATGGTGATTCGATAACCGATGGTCTAAGAGTGAAATATCGACCATTAACTTGAAAGCAATAGGGTTGCTAGAAGTTTTGAAGTCGCACATCATAGTTCAATTGTCGGTTTTCCGGTTATAAACAACACGGGGACCAAGGAGTGAACGGATATGGCAAGGAGTATCACTTGTATCAAGAATTATTAAGAGGTGGTGAAATTCTCACGACATTCTTGACATAAAAGATGGTAATACTCCAAGGTAAAGAACAAATGTTGGATAGCAAGGACCTCAAGGTATATCACGAAACACGAACAAGTTTGTGAAGACAGGAAGGCAATATAGTGGTCAATGATAACACAAATCATCGAGGGCAAGGATGGTACTTCTCATCATGAATTCAATTGATATCCTGGAAGGGGTCAAAATGTTGACGATGATCACGACACACTTGTCGAGGGCTTTCATGAGGATATAATCGATCATTGATGACATCAAGCAAAGGGAAGGGTGAAGCGAAAGTTATCAGAACCATGGGTATGAAACAAACTCGAAATCAAGTTTTCTATTCAAGGAGAAATGATATGACAAGGAAGATCGACGTAAGATTAGCTCATTGTCGAAATTTGTGCTCCGTGAAGAAGGACCAGGTAGCACAGTTAAAAATTAGCCCAATAATGGTATAGCCGATCAGGCTAGGAATGACTTCAAGGATTATTAAACTCATAAGCAACAAAAATTAATTAGGGTTATCAAACCGGAATGCGGAATCAGTTCACATATCGGTGTTCTCGGTTGACGACAACCCAGAACCCAGAAAAATTGGAATCGGTGATAAATAACAGTTAATGAAGAACCCATAAGAAGTTATGCAGTTCCATGACATTATCAAGATGTCATACTGTAATACTCGACGGTAGATCAAAGTAAAGGTTGGACAGGTGCAATGATCTGCACAAGACAAGTACTTCAACTTGTCTGAGAAATGGTATTAAGGAGAAAATATGGTCGTAACCACGATTGCAAAGGATCAATTCATCGATACCATATGATATTATATCAAGGAAGTAATTATTATTACAAGAAGCTTCCATGATAGGATCTACATCGTGTCCATGGGCATGAACACAAAGTTCAAGGTCGACTCCCACTTCTTTAATGCATAACCTTACATTACCTCCTGTTTTCGAAGTTCTAGTGTTGAAAAGTTATCTGACGAAGCGTCAGTAGGGTATAACCCGCATAACTCTTGGGATCACATAGATAAGGGAAGGCATATGTTCAACCCATCGGGGCATCTTAGGAACATATACCACAAATTGTAGGAGTAATTAGTACAAGCTCGAAAGTGGAGCACGGTTGACAAAGCAGGGGATACAAGTCTCCAAAGGCATAAGACACGATTCACCAAAAGGCATTATGTAGCCGAGGAAAACTCCCAAAGTTATTGAATATGAAGGACTCTATCGGATAATAATCCAACAATGGATTTGATGATCCATAACAGGGCTGATGTGAGCATCGGCACACGATCATAGGATGAAACAAAGCAAGGGCTTTGGATTAAAGAAATATCTGGATAATTCGAGAGCTTAAATACAAGGAATTATGATTTCCAAATTGGGGGATCAGAAGCGGATGCTCTGATCGAAAGATAAGTAAGTTGAATAGACTTAGAGGTACAAACAGTGGCAATTTGATCGGTCGACAACCTGCTCAGGTTCAAAATGGGGTCCAAGCCGGAAGGATAATTTTCAAGGAATAACTGATGATTGGGTGCATTCACACACATGTTGAATCAATAGGACCAGAATGTTGATCTCAAAATATTTTAATGAATATTGCTTAACATATGGAAGTAACCATTATGCAAACCGATAAAGAAGATCAAGAGTAATAGGCTACTGAGGATTCCGGAAGATCGAATGGCATTTCGAAGAATTTTGCGGAACACATGAATCAACTGGGAATGAACGGATAGTCGATAAGTGTGAAAAATTATCCATAGGGGTACTGAGGTGGTAAAGAACTGCAGGGCAGTAGGCACAAATTATTCTTGGAACAATAGAGAGAATTTTGGGGGTAACTTGTAATAACAAGATCAATGGGGAATAAAAGTAAGTACGACATGTGTATGTATTTATCCATAGGGATATATCGGTGGTACGGGATCGCAAAAGTGACGGGCACATAGTCTCGAGAGAACTTCAGAGAGTATCTTCGGAATCTTCTGGTGCAGCAAGCAATCACCTGGAGTGAGGGGCTCTCCGGGAGAAAGTATTTTCGAGAACCTAAAGTTAGTTTTTTTTTTGCAAAATCATTTAACCCGAATAGAAGAGAGATCAGAGTCCCAGAGCATAGACGAGGAATAAAAGATCCTAATACCACCCAATGGCGACGTGGGCCCATGGCCGCACAACCATGTTAGTAAAAAATATTTCATCGACTAGACTTAACTTCGGCCAAGGAGTGTGGAAGGGGGATTCCTACAGGCAGTCGGCTCTGATACCAACTTGTGACGCCCCCGATTCAATCGTACACTAATCATACACGCGAACGTGTACGGTCAAGATCAGGGACTCATGGGAAGATATCACAACACAACTCTACAAATAAAAATAAGTCATACAAGCATCATATTACAAGCCAGGGGCCTCGAGGGCTCGAATACAAGAGCTTGATCATAGATGAGTCAGCGGAACAAACAATATCTGAGTACAGACATATGTTAAACAAGTTTGCCTTAAGAAGGCTAGCACAAACTAGGATACAGATCGAAAGAGGCGCATGCCTCCTGCCTGGGATCCTCCTAAACTACTCCTGGTCGTCGTCAACGGGCTGCACGTAGTAGTAGGCACCTCCCGAGTAGTAGTAGTCGTCATCAACAGTGGCGTCTGGCTCCTGGACTCCATCGTCTGGTCGCAGCAAACGGGTATAGAAAGGGGAAAAGAGGGAGCAAAGCAACCATGAGTACTCATCCAAAGTACTCGCAAGCAAGGAGCTACACTACATATGTATGCATTGGTATCAAATGGAAAAGGGGGTAACATATGTGGACTGAACTACAGAATGCCGGAATAAGAGGGGGTATAGCTTGTCCTTTCGGAGACTACGCTTCTGGTAACCTCCATCCTGCAGCAGAAAAAGAGAGTAGATGGTAAGTTCACCAAGTAACATCGCATAGCATAATCCTAACCGATGATCCTCCCCCGTCGCCCTGTGAGAGAGCAATCGCCGGTCATATCTGGCACTTGGAAGGGTGTGTTTTATTAAGTATCCGGTTCTAGTTGTCATAAGGTCAAGGTACAACTCCAAGTCGTCCTGTTATCGAAGATCACGACTATTCGAATAGATTAACTTCCCTGCAGGGGTGCACCGCATTTCCCAACACGCTCGATCCCCTTTGTCCAGACACACTTTCCTGGGTCATGCCCGGCCTCGGAAGATCAACACGTCACAGCCCTACCTAGGCACAACAGAGAGGTCAGTACGCCGGTCTAAATCCTATGGCGCAGGGGTCTGGGCCCATCACCCATTGCACACCTGCACGTTGCATACGCGGCCGGCAAGCAGACCTAGCCTCCCTTATACAAGAGCAGGCGTTCCAGTCCAACCCGACGCGCGCCGCTCAGTCGCTGACGTGACGAAGGCTTCGGCTGATACCATGACGTCGAGTGCCCATAACTGTTCCCGCGTAGTTGGTTAGTGCGTATAGGCCAGTGGCCAGACTCAGATCAAATACCAAGATCTCGTTAAGCGTGTTATTTAGAAATAACTGCGGACGCCGACCAGGACCAGGCCCACCTCTCTCCTAGGTGGTCTCAACCTGCCCTATCGCTCCGCCTCAAAGTAACAGTCAGGGGCCGTCGGGAACCCAGGCCCACCACTACCTGGGTGGAACCACCTGCCCCTTCAGCCCCCAACATCGGAATCACTTGCGGGTACTCAACGAGCCGACCGACTTTAGTCACCACATGTATCATATATTATGTATATAAGTATATACCCGTGATCACCTCCGGAGTGATCACGGCCCGATAGTATAGCATGGCAGACGGACAAGAATGTAGGGCCACTGATGATAAACTAGCATCCTATACTAAGCATTAGGATTGCAGGTGAAGGTAACAACAGTAGTAGCAAGGACGGGCTATGCATCAGGATAGGATTAACGGAAAGCAGTAACATGCTACACTACTCTAATGCAAGAAGTAGAGAGAAGAGTAGGCGATATCTGGTGATCAAGGGGGGGGGGGCTTGCCTGGTTGCTCTAGCAAGAAGGAAGGGTCGTCAACACCGTAGTCGAATTGGGGGTCGCCGGCAGTCTAGGGGTCTACCAAAAACAAGTAACAGAGGGGAAAACAATAAATAACGGAGCAATGAAAGCATCACAAAGCATAACATGGCAATACGTGGTGCCAGGGTTGAGCTAACGTGGGATAGATGATACCGGAGAAAGGGGAAAACATCCGGGAAAATATTCCCGGTGTTTGGCATGTTCGGACAGATGAAACAAAGGTGGATTGTTGCATGTTCGCTATGCTAGGGACGTGTGGCGGACGAACGGATTGCGTATTCGGATTTGTCTCGTCGTTCTGAGCAACTTTCATGTACAAAGTATTTTCATCCTTGTTACATATTATTTTATATTAATTTTCAAAGTTTAATCATTTTTTGTGTTTATTTTTAATTTGAGATATTAAATGGGCTAATATGCTAAGTACACACAGGTGTGTACCCACCAAAGGCAGACATGTGGCCCCGGTCAAAGTCAACAGTCAAGTATTGACTGGTCAAAAATGTCAGTTGGGACCCACTTGTCATTGCCTCAGATATTTTAACTTGATCTATTTATTTCAATCTAACAGTGGTTCGTGCATGCCATTGGCATAGATTAGACTAAATAACCTAACCACTAATTGCTACATATTCCTAATTAACTAGGGACCCTCACGCACACACTCAACGCACACAGCACGCGCGCACACATGCTGGCCATGGCCACCAGCAGCAGCAAGCAGCGCACGGCAGCAGCAAAAATAGGTAGCAGCGAACAACAGCAAAGCATCAGCAGAAGCAGTGGCTAGGCAGCGGCCGGATGGGCACGCGCGTTGGCATGAGTAGGCGCGCGCCAACGGCAGCAGCCGCGCGTGGGTGCGGGCAGGCGCGCGCGGGGCACAAGAGGATGCGGCCAGGGGCCTGCGAGGGTGCAGCCATGGCGCAAGGCGCGGGCGCGATCAACGGCGCGAGGGCGCGAGCACCTACATCGCGGGGCCAGCAGAGGTGAGGAGCGGGCGACTGCGGGCAGGCAGTAGCTGTAGAAGTGGCGGTCAATGGCGGGCATAGCGCGGCCTAGGCATGGACTAGACGAGGAAAGGGCGCGGTCAGGACTCACGGACACGGAGCTCCGGCGGTCCGGCCATGGCAGCCGAACAGCGAGGGCGGCGGCTAAACGGTGATGGAAGGGCAAGGTAAAGGGGAATCCGGAGGATGGGCTCACCGCGGTGCGGATGACGAGTTCGGGGAGGCCGGAGAGGCGATGGTGATGTCGAGATGCGGCGGTGAGAGGAAGAAGATGAAGACTGCATCGGCTTCGGGGAGGAAGGAGATGGCGTAGGCGTTGCTTCGCAACTCCACCGGTCGGCCTCGGTCATGTGGAGGATGAGGGCGACACCGGGGAGGCCGTAGGAAAGCTCACGAGGCCCAAGGAGGGCGTTGGCCATGGCCACGGTGGAGTGACGGCGGTGGCAGCGCTCGGTGGATCTGGAGGAGGGGGAAGGGAGAGGAGTGGGGGCGAGTGGAGCAGAGCAGGCGAGGGGGCCGAGGCGTCGGAGAGCTGGCGGCCTTATCCTCCTCCCAGCGTCGCCGGCGAGGCGGTCGGGTGGGAGCGCGTCCGTGCGCCCGGTCGGAGGAGCAGTGAGAGGAGGGGATCGATCGCGGGTGTGGGGGTTGGGTTGGCCCGGCTCTAGTGGCTTCAGTCCAGGGAACAGGGGGCTTGTTTACCTTTTTTTTAATCTTTTTAACTTTTGTTTATTTTTCTTTTACTGTCTATTAGTTTCCTATTTTGTTTTCTAATTATTTTAGTTTTATTAAATATAAAAAGTACCTAAATTAGCATTACCGAATATACCACTGCCAATATTATTTTGGCATTTAATTAAAATAGTTTGTAATTTTATAATTCTAGAAAGGCATTTACTTATTTGTTTTAACTAGTGTTTTAATTATTATAGGGCATTAAACCATTTTTTTAAATGTTGGTTCACCACCATAATTAGTTATGGAATATTTGGTTCACTCCGAACATTGGAGTTTTAATATTTGAAAACTTTTGTGGTTGCCTGATTTTTAATTTGAATTCGAATCGGTTTCGAACTAACGTGAGATTAGTAACAATAATCGAGGTGACGTGGCATCATTAGCAGAGGTTCACTGTAGCTTAAGTATCTGGGCGTCACAACAATGATAAAGAACCAGATAATGATGTTGAGATAGAACCACCTGTTGATCTTGATAACCCACAAGCTAAAAATAAAAGGTATGATAAAAGAGACTTTGTTGCTAGAAAACACGGTAAAGAAAAAGAAACATGGGTTCATAAACCTATGCCTTTTCCACCCAAGTCAACTAAAAAGAATGATGAAGAAGAATTTGAACGCTTTGCTGAATGCTGAGGCCGGTCTTTTGCGTACTCGCTTGACCGATATCTTGGAAATGCCTCCATATGCAAAGTATATGAAAGACATCATCACAAATAAAAGAAAAATATCGGAAGCTGAAATGTCCACTATGCTTGTTAATTATACTTTCAAAGATGGAGTGCCTAAAAAACTTGGAGATCCGGGAATACCAACTATACCTTGCTCTATCAAAAAGAATTATGTGAAAACTGCTTTGTGTGATTTAGGAGCTGGTGTTAGTGTTATGCCTTTCTCTTTATATAAAAGACTTGATTTGAATAAACTCACACCTACTGAAATATATTTGCAAATGGCTGACAAATCAACTGCCATACCTATTGGTATCTATGAGGATGTGCCCGTTGTTGTTGCTAATGTTACTATTTTGACTGACTTTGTTATACTTGAGATGCCCGGGGACGACAACATGTCGATTATCCTTGGTAGACCCTTCTTGAATACTGCAGGGGCTGTTATTGATTGCAACAAAAGCAAGGTCACTTTTCATATCAATGGTAATGAGCACACGGTGCACTTTCCGAAGAAACAATTCCAAGTGAATGGTATTAATGTTCTTGAAAAATCTCCGACAATCACTATTGGAAGTTTTCAAATACCTCTACCTACTGTCAAAAACAAATATGAAATGCTTATTGTTGTGGAAATGCAAATCCCCATCGAGGTAACTTAGTGATTTAGGAAAGTTATTCGGTTTCATGCTAATCGAAAGTGGTTGTTAATAAGACCTGATCAATCTTATTAATGGATCATTTATGAACGGTATGAAGCTGATGAATTTAGTAAGCACTACCTTCTGTCCCTACTTTTTTTTCCTATTTTTATTAGTTAAATAAAATAAAATGCCATGTTTTGTCTGTGTTTTGATTTTCCCGAGCAATAAAAAAATGACCCAAAAATAAAAGTTTCCAGAATGCCCTGAAAATTTTACACAATTTTTTTCTGAATATTTGAGAATATTTGGTGCAAATAATATCAGAGGGAGGTGCACCAGGTGGGCACAACCCACCTGGGCGAGCCAGCATCTCCAGGCGCGCCCTGGTGGGTTGTGGTCCCCATGTGGCCCCCCTCACTTACCTCTTCATCCCACATCATCACTTACCTCCAGAAAAAAAATCCCCATTGCTCTCTCCCCCGTGTTCTTGAGCTCAAACACGCGGATTTCGATCTCTTCGCTCGAATTTCCGAAACTGTTGTGGGGGATTGTTGCTTGGTATGTGACTCCACCATTTGTCCAATTAGTTTTTGTTTTAGTGGCTTATACTTTGAATAATTAGCTACTCTTTTTGCTATTGTAGATGTGCTTGCATGTTGAATTCTTAGTTTTCTAAGTAGTTTGAATGCTTGCTATGGCTTCTATGTATCCCTATTAGTAGTTGCTATCAATTTTGTGAAGTTTTGTTGAGAAAATTTGATGGACTAAAAATTCCGATTTTTGTTCATAGGAAAAATTGTACGCGGACATGAGTATCTTCAGGAAATTTGGCTCTAAGAAGAACTCCAAGGGTGTTATTGGGGAGTCTTCTGACAGGGATCTCCACCCTCGGAGGTTGGCGGAGGTACGGCCGTGCGAATGGCTGCACACCCCATTCCTGCAAGAGGCTGGAATTTTCTGGAGTTCATGCAATATATTGCTAATGCCTGCCTCACTGACTTCATCACAGATGAGTGTGACCAGCACCACATCCTCACAAACATCTTTGTTCAGAGCTTTACTTTCTTTCCTAGAAATAATCCTCCTGAAGTGAGCTTTGATTTATATGCTGAAAACCATCAGATACCACTTACCGAGTTTTGTGACATATGCATGATCCTGTATGATGGGAGCTTGGCCGAGCCTAGGCCGGCCGAGTTTGAGGCCTTTTACCGCACTTCGACAGTGGGTGATGAGAGACGAGTGTTAGCCATCACTGCCATTGGCTTACATTTTCCTGCTGTTCGTTACTTTGCACTTTTTATTACTAAATGCTTGCTTGCTAGGGAGAAGGTGGGTGCACTTAGTTCACGAGACCTTGCTGTTTTACGTCGTGCACTGGAGAGCGACAACGCGCATAGCTTGGGAGCTATCGTGGCTCATCGCCTGCATCTTAATAAATCCCAGGGTAAAATACATGGTGGGATTTTTGCCACTCGTTTGGCAGCTCATTTCGAGGTTGCGATACGCCCTCATGATTACCCTCTGACTAAGGTTTACCTAGACCGTGCAGCCATGGATCACCATCACTTTCTTGCACATGATCGTCCTGACATTGCCATTCCTTAGAACCTGGTCTATAGCGTTAAAACTCATGATGTTATTCCATTGCCTGCGTCTGCTTTGTTTGATTCTGTTGCCAGGGGAGGATACCGGATTATGCCTGCAGACATCATCGCCTACAGGAGCTCACGCTGCTACAGAGGCTACGGAGGAACCTCCGTAGTGGGATGAGTGGATGCCCGCTCCTCAGGATCCCTACTACCCTCCAGGCTACTGATCGACTGCCAAGTTAGGCCAAAAGCCTAAGCTTGGGGGAGTACGTGTTTCCACCGACTTTACATTCATGTCTATTTATCCCATTTGTCGGTGTTCACACTTTTCATTGTACCATCCATGCTTAGATTTATTTTCTTGCTTTCTTCTTGTGTGTTTGAAAAACTTTAGAAAAAACAAAAAAATAGTTATAGTAATTTACTTTCTATTGCATGCTTAGTAGTAGTACTAAAAATAAAATCCAAAAAGATTTCCTTGTTCTTCTTTTGCTTGTTGGGAGCTTTCCCGTGTAAATAGTTTTTCTTGTTTTTCTTTTTTATTCTGCTTGTTCAAGAGAACCAAAAACTCTAAAAATATTTCAGTGTGTTTCTCTAAATTTCCTTTCTTTTATTCGAGTTGTACCAAGGAGAAGACCACGATGAAAATGTTGAATGGCTCTCATATGAATAATTGTTGAACTAATAAAGAGCACATTTTACCTTGTCTTCTCCTGTTGAATAAAATATTTGTAGATTCTAGCTTAGTCCATGGCACTCTTGCACTATTATTATTTTTATATCATCCGGTCATGCAAGTGAAAGGCAATAATGACGACATCCGATGAACTAGCCGTGGCATAGAGAAACTGGTATGAACTCGGCTTGTCCCGTCTGTGTAAATATGTTTAACCTAGCATCCATGATTCAGCCCGTTATGATTAAACATGTTTGCAATGAAAATTAGAGATTATAGTTTCTCATGCCATGCATAAGTAGCTGGGAGTTGATAATGATTTATCTTGGATATCAACATAGCGTTAAAATGATCGTGATGTAGTATGATGATATGGTATCCTTCTCTGAATGTTCAAGTGGCTTGACTTGGTACATGTTCATGCATGTAGTTGAATCAAAACCAACATAGCCTCTATGATATTCATGTTCATGGTGTTCATATCCTAATCATGCTAGTGTCCAATGTTACTTATGCATAATGCATGGTTATGATCGTTGTTGCTCTCTAGCTGGTCGCTTCTCAATCTAAATTTCTAGCCTTCGCCTGTACTAAGCGGGGATTCTGCTTGTACATCAAAACCTTGAACTCAAAGTTATTCCAGATGAGTCCACCATACCTACCTATATACGGTATTACCCTGCCTTCCTAAGTAAATTTGCATGTGCCACCTCCAAAAACTTCTAAAAAAATTTATCCGTTTTGTGTGCCTGGATCGTTCATGGAACGACAGGAGGTGGTCGGTATCTTCCATGATAAGCGGGTTATTCTCAGATCGAGTGTTTATTCACTCGCCATCACACGAGAAAATGGGCAGTAATAGGGATTCCCAGTCCCGAACTCAAAACTGCAAATAATTAACAAACCCCCCGGGACTATTGTTGGTTTGGACAACACCCGTTGTTTCAGACAAGCCGTGGAATGTGATTGTTGGTGGAGGGGGAGTAAACCTTTACTTTTATCTCTTGGGAACCGCCACTAGCGTGCTTAGCATGGAAGATGTTGATAACCGATGGTCGCGAAGTGTATAAGAAAGGTGCATGTCTCAAAATATCATTTATCTTTGTTTTAAAAATTGAGCTCTGGCACCTATGCAAATCGCTGCTTCCCTCTACAATGGGACTTTCTATTTACTTTTATGTTGTGTCACCACCTTCTAAAACAAGCGCCAGAAACTGAGTAGAGCACAAATGTCATGATTTATGCATTGTGTGTAGCTAATGTGAGGTGCATCATGACTGGATCTTTTCTACCATAAATTACAATGTTTAGTCACTACTTGAACTTTGGAGGTGCTCTAAATTTATGTTTTGCGGTCTCAGAAAGGGCTAGCGAGATACCACTATTGTCATATTATATCATGGTTGTTTTGACAACGTGTTGCTGTTTGAGATATCTTATTATTGCTCGCTAGCTGTTTATGTCATTGATATGAGTCATTATAATCTTTAAGAGTTATTATCGACATGGTTAGTTATAACGTTGGCTGAAAACCTGGGTGCTCTTTAAGCTTATTTATGCAAACAAGAGCAAAAGAGTTTGTAGAAGTTTTTCTTTTTCACTTTCAGTTTATCAACGGAATTGCTTGAGGACAAGCAAAGGTTTAAGATTTGGGGAGTTGATACGTCTCCAACGTATCTACTTTTCCTAATGCTTTTCCTCTTGTTTTGGACTCTAATTTGCATGGTTTGAATGGAACTAACCCCGGACTAACGCTGTTTTCAGCAGAACTACCATGGTGTTGTTTTTGTGTAGAAATAAAAGTTCTCGGAATGGAACAAAACTTTGTGAGGAATTTTTATATAATATATAAGAATTTCTGGAGCCAAGACCTATCGGAGAGGGCCCTGATGTCTACTACACAACCTTCTTCTTGTAGACGTTGTTGGGCCTCCAAGTGCAGAGGTTTGTAGGACAGTAGCAAATTTCCCTCAAGTGGATGACCTAGGGTTTATCAATCTGTGGGAGGCATAGGATGAAGATGGTCTCTCTCAAACAACCCTGCAACCAAATAACAAAGAGTCTCTTGTGTCCCCAACACACCCAATACAATGGTAAATTGTATAGGTGCACTAGTTCGGCGAAGAGATGGTGATACAGGTGCAATATGGATGGCAGATATAGGTTTTTGTAATCTGAAAATGTAAAAACAGAAGGGTAACTAATGATAAAAGTGAGCAAAAACGGTATTGCAATGCGTTAAAACAAGGCCTAGGGTTCATACTTTCACTAGTGCAAGTTCTCTCAACAATAATAACATAGTTGGATCATATAACTATCCCTCAACATGCAACAAAGAGTCACTCCAAAGTCACTAATAGCGGAGAACAAATGAAGAGATTATTGTAGTGTACGAAACCACCTCAAAGTTATTCTTTCTGATCAATCTATTCAAGAGTCCGTAGTAAAATAACACGAAGCTATTCTTTCCGTTCGATCTATCCTAGAGTTCATACTAGAATAACACCTTAAGACACAAATCAACCAAAACCCTAATGTCACCTAGATACTCCAATGTCACCTCAAGTATCTGTGGGTATGATTTGTACGATATGCATCACACAATCTCATATTCATCTATTCAACCAACACAAAGAACTTCAAAAAGTGCCCCAAAGTTTCTACCGGAGAGTCAAGACGAAAACGTGTGCCAACCCCTATGCATAAGTTCACAAGGTCATGAAACTCGCAAGTTGATCACCAAAACATACATCAAGTAGATCACGTGAATATCCCATTGTCACCACAGATAAGCACATGCAAGACATACATCAAGTGTTCTCAAATCCTTAAAGACTCAATCCGATAAGATAACTTCAAAGGGAAAACTCAATCCATTACAAGAGAGTAGAGGGGGAGAAACATCATAAGATCCAACTATAATATCAAAGCTCGCGATACATCAAAATCGTGCCGAATCAAGAACACGAGAGAGAGAGAGATCAAACACATAGCTACTGGTACATACCCTCAGCCCCGAGGGTGAACTGCTACCTCCTCGTCATGGAGAGCGCCGAGATGTTGAATATGGCCACCGGAGAGGGATTCCCCCCTCCGGTAGGGTGCCGAAATGGGTCTAGATTGGTTTTCGGTAGCTACGGAGGCTTGCGGCAGCGGAACTCCCGATCTAGGTTTCTTTCTGGAAGTTTGGGGTTATATAAGAGGCGTTGGCGTCGGGAACAAGTCAGGGGAGGTCCACGAGGCGGCCACGAGGTAGGGGGGCATGCCCAAGGGGGTAGGGCGTGCCCCCACTCTCGTGGTGGCCTCGGGACTGTTCTGGTCCATCTCCGATGCTCCATGGGCTTCTTCTGGTCCAAAAAAGATCTCCGTAAATTTTAAGGTCAATTGGACTCCGTTTGATATTCTTTTTCTACGATACACAAAAACAAGGAAAAACAGAAACTGGCACTGGGCTCTAGGTTAATAGGTTAGTCCCAAAAATCATATAAAAAAGCATATAAATGCATATAAAACATCCTAGATGGATAATATAATAGCATGGAACAATCAAAAATTATAGATACGTTGTAGACGCATCAAGCATCCCTAATCTTAATTCCTGCTCGTCCTCGAGTAGGTAAATGATAAAAACATATTTTTTTTATGTGGAATGCTACCTAACATAATTTTCAATGTAATTTTCTTTATTGTGGCATGAATGTTCAGATACGAAAGATTCAAGACAAAAGTTTAATATTGACATAATAATAATAATAATACTTCAAGGATACTAACCAAGCGATTATGTCTTCTCAAAATAACATAGCCAAAGAAAGCTCATCCCTACAAAATCATATAGTTTGGCCATGCTCCATCTTTGTCACACAAAATGCTCTCATCATGCACAACCCCCATGACAAGCCAAGCAATTGTTTCATACTTTAGTATTCTCAAACTTTTTCAACTTTCACGCAATACATGAGCGCGAGCCATGGACATAGCACTATGGGTGGAGCAGAATATGATGATGGAGGTTTTGTAGAGAAGACAAAAAAATAAAGTCTCACATTGATGCGGCTAATCAACGGGCTATGGAGATGCCCATCAATTGATGTCAATGCGAGGAGTAGGGATTGTCATGCAACGGATGCACTAGAGCTATAAATGTATGAAATCTCAACAAAAGAAACTAAGTGGGTGTGCATCCAACTTGCTTGCTCATGAAGACCTAGCGCATTTTGAGGAAGCCCATCGTTGGAATATACAAGCCAGGTTCTATAATGAAAAATTCCCACTAGTATATGAAAGTGACAAAATAAGAGACTCTCTATCATGAAGATCATGGTGCTACTTTGACATAAGTGTGGAAAAAGGATAGTAGCATTGTCCCTTCTCTCTTTTTCTCTCATTTTTTGGGCCTTCCCTTTTTTATTTGGCCTTTCTCTCTCTTTTTATTTCCTCACACTGGACAATGCTTTAACAATGATGATCATCACACTTCTATTTATTTACAACTCAAGGATTACAACTCGATACTAGAACAAAATATGACTGTATATGAGTGCCTCCGGCGGTGTACCGGGATGGGCAATGAATCAAGAGTGACATGTATGAAAAATTATGCATGGTGGCGTTGCCACAAATACGATGTCAACTACATGATCATGCAAGGCAATATGACAATAATGAAGCATGTCGTAATAAATGGAACGGTGGAAAGTTGCATGGCAATATATCTCGGAATGGCTATGGAAATGCCATAATAGGTAGGTATGGTGGCTGTTTTGAGGAAGATATAAGGAGGCTTATGTGTGATAGAGCGTATCATATCATGGGGTTTGGATGCACCAGCGAAGTTTGCACCAACTCTCGAGATGAGAAAGGGCAATGCATGGTACCGAAGAGGCTAGCAATGATGGAAGGGTGAGAGTGGGTATAATCCATGGACTCAACATTAGTCATAAAGAACTCACATACTTATTGAAAAAATCTACAAGTCATCAAAACCAAGCACTACGCGCATGCTCCTAGGGGGATAGATTGGTAGGAAAATACCATCGCTCGTCCCCGACCGCCTCTCATAAGGAAGGCAATCAAAGGAACACCTCATGCTTCAAATTTGTCACACAACGGTTACCATACGTGCATGCTACGGGACCTGCAAACCTCAACACAAGTATTTCTCAATTTCACAATTACTCAACTAGCACGAATCTAATATCACCATATTTATATCTCAAAACAATTATCAAGTATCAAACTTCTCTTAGTATTCAATGCACGTTATATGAAAGTTTTTATTATACCCCTCTTGGATGCCCATCATATTAGGACTAAATTCATAACCAAAGAAAATTACCATGATGTTCTAAAAGACTCTCAAAATAATATAAGTGAAGCATGAGAGTACATTCATTTCTTCAAAATAAAACCACCGTCGTTCTCTAAAAGATATAAGTGAAGCACTAGAGCAAACGACAAACTACTCCGAAAGATATAAGTGAAGATCAATGAGTAGTTGAATAATTATGTAACTATGTGAAGACTCTATAACATTTAAGAATTTCAGATCTTGGGATATTATTCAAACAGCAAGCAAAACAAAACAAAATAAAATGATGCTGCAAGCAAGACACATATCATGTGGTGAATAAAAATATAGCTCCAAGTAAAGTTACTGATGAGCGAAGACGAAAGAGGGGATGCCATCTGGGGCATCCCCAAGATTAGGCTCTTGCCACTCCTTATTCCATAGTCCATCGAATCTTTACCCAAAACTTGAAAACTTCACAACACAAAACTTAACAGAAAACTCGTAAGCTCCGTTAGTATAAGAAAATAAATCACCACTTAGGCACTATTGTGAACTCATTCTAAATTCATATTGGTGTAAGATATATTGTATTCCAACTTCTCTATGGTTCATACCCTCCGATACTACTCATAGATTCATCAAAATGAGCAAACAACACATAGAAAACAGAATCTGTCAAAAACAGAACAATATGTAGCAATCTGGAGGTTTCGAATACTTCTGTAACTCCAATTTTTTTGAAAAATTAGGACGACCAGGAAAATTTGTATATCGATCTAGTACAGTTTGAATTGGTATTTTATCACTCTCTGGTAAAAAATGATAATTATTTTCTTGAGCGCATACTTTCTGTTTTTTACAGCAAGATCAAACAACAATCACCCAAGAAGATCCTAAAGGCTTTACTTGGCACAAACACTAATTAAAACATAAAACCACATCTAACCAGAGGCTATATATATTATTTATTACTAAACAGGAGCAAAAGGAAAAGAACAAAAAAAATTGGGTTGCCTCCCAACAAGCGCTATCATTTAACGCCCCTAGCTAGGCATGATGATTTCAATGATGCTCATATAAACGATAAGAATTGAAACATAAAGAGATTATCATGAAGAATGTGACTAGCACATTTAAGTCTAACCCACTTCCTATGCATAGAGATTTTGTGAGCAAACAACTTGTGGGAACAAGAATCAACTTGCATAGGAAGGTAAAACAAGGATAACTTCAAGATTTTAAGCACATAGAGAGGAGACTTGATATTATTGCAATTTCTACAAGCATATATTCCTCCCTCATAATAATTTTCAATAGCATCATGAATGAATTCAACAATATAACCATCACATAAAGCATTCTTTTCATGATCTACAAGCATAGAAATTTTACTACTCTCTACATAAGCAAAATTCTTCTCATTCGGAATAGTGGGAGTATCATAAGAAACTCGAATACTATAAATTGTTTTCACATTAAAAGAGTAATGTTCAGAAAAAGGGTAATCATTATCATGACAAGTTTTGTAAATATAATCATCACTACTTTTTATAACATAAGTATCATCACAATAATTATCATAAGTAGCAACTTTGTTCTCATCATAATCAATTCAAACCTCTTCCAAGATAGTGGAATCATTACTAAATAAAGTCATGACCTCTCCAAATCCAGTTTAATAATTGTTACAATAAGATTCAACACCCTCCAAAATAGCGGAATCATTACTTCCTAAAGTTGACACTCTTCCAAACCCACTTTCATTAATATAATCATCATTAATAGGAGGCATGCTATCATCATAATAAATTTGCATATCAAAACTTGGGAGGTTAAAAATATCATCTTCATGAAACATAGCATCCCCAAGCTTGGGACAAACATTAATTACAAAAAATAAATTATCAAACATGTCATTCTCATCATACATAGCATCCCGAAGCTTGGTCCTTTTCATATCATAAGCACAATCACTCTCATCATTAATAGTATGGATAACACCAATAGTATAGCAATTATCATCATCACAATGAGTAATACGAGCAACATCATTTGGGAGGGATACCTTTTTACCTTTGCTTCTCCGTCTTTTCTTTTTCTTCTTCACATTATGTGTGGGTTTAATCCTCTTTTTGGGGCTCCTTATTAATGAGATTGGTTGAATAGAAGGCTCCTCCTCATTACCTGATTCATCATAAGAAATAATAGGAGGATATTGGGAAGTCTCTTCCCTTTCATTAGTATTCTCTTGATCTTCTATTTGTTTTCTTTGTCTTTATGTAATTGGCAATATAAGGATTTTCAATGAAATTCACCGCACAATACATATAAATTTCCTCTAGATCAAAATCAAGAACTTTACCAAGGACAAATTCTGGAAGATCCTTAGTTATATGTTTCATTTCTTCATAGCCCACAAGCAAACTAAGTTCATTATGATGTGCAAGGGAAATCAAGTCATCACAATTTTTGGACACATTTTGATCATGAAACAATTTGCATTGGAGATTTAAATGATCGCGTTCATTGCAAAGTTCACAAGGATGGCAAAGAAATTTTAAATTTTCAACACAAGCATTTAGCCTCTCCTGCAACCATTTAGTTTCTAAATACTTATGCCTCTTGCAAAATCTATCTTCCCTATTTGGTGTGTGCTTGCAAGCTCTATGCACTCCACAAAAATTGACATGCTTATAAGAGACATTTTCATCATGACTAGTGCAATCATCATTAGTACTATGGATATTCAAAGAGTTCGTACTAACAACATTGCAATCATGCTCATCATTCAAAGATTTAGTGCCAAACATTTTAATGCATTCTTCTTCTAGCATTTTGGCACAATTATCAGAATCCTTATTTTCACGAAAGATATTAAAAAGATGAAGCATATGAGGCACCCTCAATTCCTTTTTTTTGTAGTTTTATTTTATAGACTAAACTAGTGATAAAACAAGAAACTAAAAGATTCGATTGCAAGATCTAAAGATATACCTTCAAGCACTAACCTCCCCGGCAACGACACTAGAAAAGAGCTGGATGTCTACTACACAACCTTCTTCTTGTAGACGTTGTTGGGCCTCCAAGTGCAGAGGTTTGTAGGAGAGTAGCAAATTTCCCTCAAGTGGATGACCTAAGGTTTATCAATCCATGGGAGGCGTAGGATGAAGATGATCTCTCTCAAACAACCTTGCAACCAAATAACAAAGAGTCTCTTGTGTCCCCAACACACCCAATACAATGGTAAATTGTATAGGTGCACTAGTTCGGCGAAGAGATGTTGATACAGGTGCAATATGGATGGTAGATATAGGTTTTTGTAATCTGAAAATATAAAAACAGCAAGGTAACTAATGATAAAAGTGAACGAAAACAGTATTGCAATGCGTTGAAACAAGGCCTAGGGTTCATACTTTCACTAGTGCAAGTTCTCTCAACAATAATAACATAGTTGGATCATATAACTATCCCTCAACATGCAACAAAGAGTCACTCCAAAGTCACTAATAGCGGAGAACAAATGAAGAGATTATTGTAGGGTATGGAACCACCTCAAAGTTATTCTTTCTAATCGATCTATTCAAGAGTCCGTAGTAAAATAACACAAAGCTATTCTTTCCGTTCGATCTATCCTAGAGTTCATACTAGAATAACACCTTAAGACACAAATCAACCAAAACCCTAATGCCACCTAGATACTCCAATGTCACCTCAAGTATCCGTGGGTATGATTTATACGATATGCATCACACAATCTCAGATTCATCTATTCAACCAACACAAAAAACTTCAAAAAGTGCCCCAAAGTTTCTACCGGAGAGTCAAGACGAAAACGTGTGCCAACCCCTATGCATAAGTTCACAAGGTCACGAAACTCGCAAGTTGATCACTGATACGTCTCCAACGTATCTATAATTTTTGATTGTTCCATGCTATATTACATTATGTTTTGGAAATTATTGGGCTTTATTATACACTTTTATATTATTTTTGGGAATAACCTATTAACCGGAGGACCAACCCAGAATTGCTGTTTTTTTGCCTATTTTAGGGTTTCGCAGAAAAAGAATATCAACAGAGTCCAAACCGAATGAAAACTTCGGGAACGTGATTTTCGGAACAAACATGATCCAAAGGACTTGGACCCTATGTCAAGACATCAACCAGGAGGCCACGAGGTAGGGGGCGCGCCTACCCCCTAGGCGTGCCCTCCACCCTCGTGGGCCCCGTGTTGCTCCACTGACGTACTCCTTCCTCCTATATATACCTACGTACCCCCAAACTACCAGATACGGAGCCAAAACCCTAATTCCACCACCGTAACTTTCTGTATCCATGAGATCCCATCTTGGGGCCTTTTCCGGAGCTCCGCCGGAGGGGGCATTGATCACGGAGGGCTTCTACATCAACACCATAGCCTCTCCGATGAAGTGTGAGTAGTTTACCTCAGACCTACGGGTCCATATTTATTAGCTAGATGGATTCTTCTCTCTTTTTGGATCTCAATACAAAGTTCTCCCCCTCTCTTGTGGAGATCTATTCGACGTAATCTTCTTTTGTGGTGTGTTTGTTGAGACCGATGAATTGTGGGTTTATGATCAGGTTTATCTATGAACAATATTTGAATCTTCTCTGAATTCTTTTATGTATGATTGGTTATCTTTGCAAGTCTCTTCAAATTATCAGTTTGGTTTGGCCTACTAGATTGATCTTTCTTGCAATGGGAGAAGTGCTTAGCTTTGGGTTCAATCTTGCGGTGTCCTTTCCCAGTGACAGTAGGGGCAGCAATGCACGTATTTTATTGTTGCCATCGAGGATAACAAGATGGGGTTTATTTCAAATTGCATGAGTTTATCCCTCTACATCATGTCATCTTGCTTAAAGCATTACTCTGTTCTCTTGAACTTAATACTCTAGATGCATGCTGGATAGCGGTCGATGTGTGGAGTAATAGTAGTAGATGCAGGCAGGAGTCGGTCTACTTGTCTCAGACGTGATGCCTATATACATGATCATACCTAGATATTCTCATAACTATGCTCAATTCTGTCAATTGCTCAACAGTAATTTGTTTACCCACCGTGAATACTTATGCTCTTGAGAGAAGCCACTAGTGAAACCTATGGCCCCCGGGTCTATCTTCCATCATATTAATCTTCCAATACTTAGTTATTTTTATTGACTTTTATTTTACTTTGCATCTTTATCACAAAAATACCAAAAATATTATCTTATCATATCTATTAGATCTCACTCTCGTAAGTGACCGTGTAGGGATTGACAACCCCTTATCGCGTTGGTTGCGAGGATTTATTTGTTTGTGTAGGTGCGAGGGACTCGTGCGTGGCCTCCTACTGGATTGATACCTTGGTTCTCAAAAAATGAGGGAAATACTTACGCTACTTTGCTGCATCACCCTTTCCTCTTCAAGGGAAAACCAACGCAAGTGCTCAAGAGGTAGCAAGAAGGATTTCTGGCGCCATTGCCGGGTAGGTCTACGAAAAAGTCAACATACCAAGTACCCATCACAAACCCTTATCTCCCGCATTACATTATTTGCCATTTGCCTCTCGTTTTCCTCTCCCCCACTTCACCCTTGCTGTTTTATTCGCCCTCTCTCTCTATCCTCCCTCTCTTCCTCTATTTGCCTCTTTTTGCCCATCTCTCGTTTGCTCGTGTGTTGGAATGCTTGCTTGTCACGATGGCTCAAGATAATACCAAATTATGTGAATTTACTAATACCAACAACAATGATTTTATTAGCACTCCGATTGCTCGTCTTATCGATGCTAAATCTTGTGAAATTAATGCTGCTTTGCTGAATCTTGTCATGAAAGACCTGTTTTCCGGCCTTCCAAGTGAAGATGCCGCTAGCCATCTAAATAGCTTCGTTGATTTGTGTGATATGCAAAATAAGAAATATGTGGACAATGATATTCTTAAATTGAAGCTATTTCCTTTTTCGCTTAGAGATCGTGCTAAAGCTTGGTTTTCGTCTTTACCTAAAAATAGTATTGATTCGTGGAATAAGTGCAAAGATGCTTTTATCTCTAAGTATTTTCCTCCCGCTAAGGTCATCTCCCTTAGAAACGATATTATGAATTTTAAGCAACTTGATCATGAACATGTTGCACAAGCTTGGGAGAGGATAAAATTAATGATACGTAATTGCCCTACGCATGGTTTGAATTTGTGGATGATTATACAATTTTTTATGCCGGATTGAATTTTTCTTCTAGAAATCTTTTAGATTCGGCCGCGGGAGGCACTTTTATGGAAATCACTTTAGGAGAAGCTACTAAACTCCTAGATAATATTATGGTTAATTATTCTCAATGGCACAGTGAAAGATCTACTAATAAGAAAGTGCATGCGATAGAAGAAATTAATGTTTTGAGTGGAAAGATGGATGAACTTATGAAATTATTTGCTAACAAAAGTGTTTCTTCTGATCCTAATGATATGCCTTTCTCTACTTTTACTGAGAATAATAATGAATCTATGGATGTGAATTTTGTTGGTAGGAATAATTTTTGTAACAACGCGTATAGAGGAAACTTTAATCCTAGGCCATATCCTAGTAATTCCTCTAATAATTATGGTAATTCCTACAACAATTCTTATGGAAATTATAATAAGACGCCCTCTAATTTTGAATCTAATATTAAAGAATTTATTACTCCGCAAAAGAATTTCAATGCTTTGATTGAAGAAAAATTGCTTAAGATTGATGAGTTGGCTAGGAACGTTGATATAATTTCTCTTGACGTCGATTCTTTGAAACTTACATCTATTCCACCTAAGCATGATATCAATGAGTCTCTCAAAGCCATGAGAATTTCCATTGACGAGTGCAAAGAAAGAACCGCTAGGATGCGTGCTAAGAAAGATTGCTTTATAAAAGCGTGTTCTTCTAGTTTCCATGATAATAAAGATGAAGATCTAAAAGTTATTGATGTGACCCCTATTAAATCTTTGTTTTTCAATATTAATCTTGATAGTAATGGGACTGAATATGATCCACCTTTACCTAGACGGCGTTCCAAGAATTCGGAGTATTTAGATCTTGATGCTAAAATTGCTAAAAGTGGGATTGAAGAAGTCAAAACTTTAAATATTAATGAACCCACTATTTTGAATTTCAAGGAATTTAATTATGATAATTTCTCTTTGATAGATTGTATTTCCTTGTTGCAATCCGTGCTAAATTCTCCTCATGCTTATAGCCAAAATAAAGCTTTTACTAAACATATCGTTGATGCTTTGATGCAATCTTATGAAAACAAACTTGAGTTGGAAGTTTCTATCCCTAGAAAACTTTATGATGAGTGGGAACCTACTATTAAAAATAAAATTAAAGATCATGAATGCTATGCTTTGTGTGATTTGTTAGGTTTCCGTGATTTTGATGATTGCTCTTAAACTTGCACCTTGCGGATTCCACTATTAAGAAACCTATGGGAAGAATTAATGATGTTCTTATTGTTGCAAATAGGAACTATGTGCCCGTAGATTTTATTGTTCTTGATATAGATTGCAATCCTTCATGTCCTATTATTCTTGGTAGACCTTTCCTTAGAACGATTGGTGCAATTATTGATATGAAGGAAGGGAATATTAGATTCCAATTTCCATTAAGGAAAGGCATGGAACACTTCCCTAGAAATAAAATTAAATTACCTTATGAATCTATTATGAGAGCCACTTATGGATTGCCTACCAAAGATGGCAACACCTAGATCTATCTTCGCTTTTATGCCTAGCTAGGGGCGTTAAACGATAGCGCTTGTTGGGAGGCAACCCAATTTTATTTTTATTCCTTGCTTTTTTGCTCCTGTTTAGTAATAAATAATTTATCTAACCTCTGTTTTGGTTGTGTTTTTTGTGTTTAATTAGTGTTTGTGCCAAGTAGAACCGTTGGGAAGACTTGGGGGAAGTCTTTTTAATCTTGCTGTAAAAACAGAAATTTTAGCGCTCACGAGGACTGCTGCCATTTTTATTTTTAAAGTGCTATTTAGTTAATTATTTTTGAAGATTATTAATAGATAAATTCCTCACGTCCAGCAATTTATTTTAGAATTTTTGGGGTTCCAGATCTTGTGTTAGCTACAGATTACTACAGACTATTCTGTTTTTGACAGATTCTGTTTTTCGTGTGTTGTTTGCTTATTTTGATGAATCTATGGCTAGTAAAATAGTTTATAAACCATAGAGAAGTTGGAATAAAGTAGGTTTAACACAAATATAAATAAAGAATGAGTTCATTACAGTACCTTGAAGTGGTGTTTTGTTTTCTTTTGCTAACGGAGCTCACGAGATTTTCTACTTTAAGTTTTGTGTTGTGAAGTTTTCAAGTTTTGGGTGAAAGATTTGATGGATTATGGAACAAGGAGTGGCAAGAGCCTAAGCTTGGGGATTCCCATGGAACCCCAAGATAATCTAAGTACACCTAAAAGCCAAAGCTTGGGGATGCCCCGGAAGGCATCCCCTCTTTCGTCTACTTCCATCGGTAACTTTACTTGGAGCTATATTTTTATTCACCACATGATATGTGTTTTGCTTGGAGCGTCTTGTATTATTTGAGTCTTTATTTGTTAGTTTTCCACAATCATCCTTTCTGTACACACCTTTTGAGAGAAACACACATGATTCGGAAATTGTTAGAATACTCTATGTGCTTCACTTATATCTTTTGAGTTATATAGTTTTTTCTCTAGTGCTTCACTTATATCTTTTAGAGCACGTCGGTGGATTTGTTTTATAGAAACTATTGTTATCTCATGCTTCACTTAGATTATTTTGAGAGTCCTACAAAACAGCATGGTAATTTGCTTTAATTATGTTAGGCATTCAAGATTAATAATAAAAAAATTTCTTATGAGTGTGTTGAATACTATGAGAACTTTGATACATGATAATTGTTTCGAGATATGGAGATGGTGATATTAGAGTCATGCTAGCTGAGTAGTTGTGAATTTGAGAAATACTTGTGTTAAAGTTTGTGATTCCCATAGCATGCACGTATGGTGAACCGTTATGTGATGTAGTCGGAGCATGATTTATTTATTGATTGTCTTCCTTATGAGTGGCAGTCGGGGACGAGCGATGGTCTTTTCCTACCAATCTATCCCCCTAGGAGCATGCGCGTAATACTTTGCTTTGGTAACTTGTAGATTTTTGCAATAAGTATATGAGTTCTTTATGACTAAGGTTGAGTCCATGGATCATACGCACTTTTCTTCCTTCCACCATTGCTAGCCTCTCTAATACCGCGCACCTTTCGCCGGTATCATACACCCACCATATACCTTCCTCAAAACAGCCACCATATCTACCTATCATGGCATTTCCATAGCTATTCCGAGATATATTGCCATGCAACTTTCCACCGTTCCATTTACTATGACACGCTCCATCATTGTCATATTGCTTTGCATGATCATGTAGTTGACATTGTATTTGTGGCAAAGCCACCGTTCATAATTCTTTCATACATGTCACTCTTGATTCATTGCATATCCCGGTACACCGCCGGAGGCATTCACATAGAGTCATATTTTGTTCTAAGTATTGAGTTGTAAGTAAATAAAAGTGTGGTGATCATCATTTTTAGAGCATTGTCCCAAGTGAGGAAAGTATAATGGAGACTATGATTCCCCCACAAGCCGGGATGAGACTCCGGACGAAAAAAGAGAGGCCAAAGAAGCCCAAAAAAAGGCCATAAAAAGGCCCAAATAAAAAAATATGAGAGAAAAAGAGAGAAGGGACAATGCTACTATCCTTTTACCACACTTGTGCTTCAAAGTAGCACCATGATCTTCATAATAGAGAGTCTCCTATGTTATCACTTTCATATACTAGTGGGAATTTTTCATTATAGAACTTGGCTTGTATATTCCAATGATGGGCTTCCTCAAAATGCCCTAGGTCTTCGTGAGCAAGCGAGTTGGATGCACACCCACTTAGTTCCTTTTGTTGAGCTTTCATATACTTATAGCTCTAGTGCATCCATTGCATGGCAATCCCTACTCACTCACATTGATATCTATTGATGGGCATCTCCATAGCCCATTGATATGCCTAGTTGATGTGAGACTATCTTCCCCCTGTTTGTCTCCTCCACAACCACCATTCTATTCCACCTAAAGTGCTATGTCCATGGCTCACGCTCATGTATTGCGTGAAGATTGAAAAAGTTTGAGAACACCAAAAGTATGAAACAATTGCTTGGCTTGTCATCGGTGTTGTGCATGATTTAAATACTTTGTGTGGTGAAGATAGAGCATACCCAGACTATATGATTTTGTAGGGATAACTTTCTTTGGCCATGTTATTTTGAAGAGACATAATTGCTTATTTAGTATGCTTGAAGTATTATTATTTATTTGTCAATATTGAAATCTTGTCTTGAATCTTTCGGATCTGAATATTCATACCACAATTAAGAAGTTACATTGAAATTATGCCAAGTAGCATTCCACATCAATAATCCTGTTTTTATCATTTACCTACTCGAGGACGAGCAGGAATTAAGCTTGGGGATGCTTGATACGTCTCCAACGTATCTATAATTATTGATTGTTCCACGCTATATTTTATTATATTTTGGACATTATTGGGCTTTATTATACACTTTTATATTATTTTTCAGACTAACCTATTAACCGGAGGCCCAACCCAGAATTGTTGTTTTTTTGTTGCCTATTTTAGGGTTTCGCAGAAAAAGAATATCAAACGGAGTCCAAACGGAATGAAACCTTTGGGAACGTGATTTTTGGAACGAACATGATCCAGAGGACTTGGACCCTACGTCAAGACATCAACCAAGAGGCCACGAGGTACGGGGTGCGCCTACCCCCCTAGACGCGCCCTCCACCCTCGTGGCCCCCCTGTTGCTCCACCGACGTACTCCTTCCTCCTATATATACCTACGTACCCCCAAACTACCAGATATGGAGCCAAAACCCTAATTCCACCGCCGTAACTTTATGTATCCACGAGATCCCATCTTGGGGCCTTTTCAGGAGCTCCGCTGGAGGAGGCATCGATCACGGAGAGCTTCTACATCAACACCATAGCCTCTCCGATGAAGGGTGAGTAGTTTACCTCAGACCTACGGGTCCATAGTTATTAGCTAGATGGCTTCTTCCCTCTTTTTGGATCTCAATACAAAGTTCCCCCCTCTCTTGTGGAGATCTATTCGATGTAATCTTCTTTTGCGGTGTGTTTGTTGAGACCGATGAATTGTGGGTTTATGATCAAGTTTATCTATGAACAATATTTGAATCTTCTCTGAATTCTTTTATGTATGATTGGTTATCTTTGCAAGTCTCTTCAAATTATCAGTTTGGTTTGGCCTACTAGATTGATCTTTCTTGCAATGGGAGAAGTGCTTAGCTTTGGCTTCAATCTTGCGGTGTCCTTTCCCAGTGATAGTAGGGGCAGCAAGGCACGTATTGTATTGTTGCCATCGAGGATAACAAGATGGGGTTTATTTCATATTGCATGAGTTTATCCCTCTACATCATGTCATCTTGCTTAAAGCGTTACTCTGTTCTCTTGAACTTAATACTCTAGATGCATGCTGGATAGCGGTCGATGTGTGGAGTAATAGTAGTAGATGCAGGCAGGAGTCAGTCTACTTGTCTCGGACGTGATGCCTATATACGTGATCATACCTAGATATTCTCATAACTATGCTCAATTATGTCAATTGCTCAACAGTAATTTGTTTACCCACCATGAATACTTATGCTCTTGAGAGAAGCCACTAGTGAAACCTATGGCCCCGGGTCTATCTTCCATCATATTAATCTTCCAATACTTAGTTATTTTTATCGCCTTTTATTTTACTTTGCATCTTTATCACAAAAATACCAAAAAATATTATCTTATCATATCTATCAGATCTCACTCTCGTAAGTGACCGTGTAGGGATTGACAACCCCTTATCGCATTGGTTGCGAGGATTTATTTGTTTGTGTAGGTGCGAGGGACTCGTGCGTGGCCTCCTACTGGATTGATACCTTGGTTCTCAAAAACTGAGGGAAATACTTACGCTACTTTCCTGCATCACCCTTTCGTCTTCAAGGGAAAACCAACGCAAGTGCTCAAGAGGTAGCAATCACCAAAACATACATCAAGTAGATCACGTGAATATCCCATTGTCACCACAGATAAGCACATGCAAGACATACATCAATTGTTCTCAAATCCTTAAAGACTCAATCCGATAAGATAACTTCAAGGGGAAAACTCAATCCATTACAAGAGAGTAGAGGGGGAGAAACATCATAAGATCCAACTATAATAGCAAAGCTCACGATACATCAAGATCGTGCCAAATCAAGAACACGAGAGAGAGAGAGAGAGATCAAACACATAGCTATTGGTATATACCCTCAGCCCCGAGGGTGAACTACTCCCTCCTCGTCATGGGGAGCGCCGGGATGATGAAGATGTCCATCGGAGAGGGATTCCCCCTCCGACAGGGTGCTGGAACGGGTCTAGATTGGTTTTCGGTTGCTACGGAGGCTTGCGGTGGCGAAACTCCCGATCTAGGTTTCTTTCTGGAGGTTTGGGGTTAAATAAGAAGCGTTGGCGTCAGGAACAAGTCAGGGGGGTCCACGAGGCGGCCACGAGGTAGGGGGTGCCCCCACCCTCGTGGTGGCCTCGGGACTCTTCTGGTCCCTCTCCGATGCTCCGTGGGCTTCTTCTGGTCCAAAAATGATCTCCGTAAATTTTCAGGTTAATTGGACTTCGTTTGATATTCCTTTTCCGCCATACTCAAAAACAAGGAAAAAACAAAAACTGGCACTGGGCTCTAGGTTAAAAGGTTAGTCCCAAAAATCATATAAAATAGCATAGAAAACATCCTAGATGGATAATATAATATAATGGAACAATAAAAAATTATAGATACGTTGGAGACGTATGAGGCCCCTGGGTGGGCACAACCCACCAGGGCGCGACCCCCTCTCCTGGCGCGCCTAGGTGGGTTGTCCCCTCCTGGTGGCCCCGCGGACCCTGAAACCAACACTATAAAATCCTATTTTCGGAGAAAAAAATCAGGGAGAAAGAATTATCGCAATCCACGAGATGGAGCCTCCGCCAAGCCCCGTTCTTCCTTGGGAGGGCAAATCTGGAGTCCGTTTGGGCCTCCGGAGAGGGGGATCTTCATTCTTTGTCATCACCAACCCTTCTCCATCGCCAATTCCATGATGCTCCCCACGGGAGTGAGTAATTCCTTTGTAGGCTCGCTGGTGGGTGAGGAGTTGGATGAGGTTCATCATGTAATCGAGTTAGTTTTGTTAGGGCTTGATCCCTAGTATCCATTATGTTATTAGATTGATGTTGCTATGACTTTGCCATGCTTAATGCTTGTCACTTTGGGCCCGGGTGCCATGATTTCAGATCTGAACCGTTTATGTTATCATCATTATATCCATATTCTAGATCCGATCTTGCAAGTTATAGTCACCTACTACGTGTTATGATCCGACAACCCCGGAGTGACAACAACCGAGCCCACTCTTAGTGATGACCATAGTTTGAGGAGTTCATGTATTCACTATGTGTTAATGCTTTGTTCTGGTTCTCTATTAAAAGGAGGCCTTAATATCCCTTAGTTTCCAATGTGGACCCCGCTGCCACGGGTTTGTAGGACAAAAGATGTCATGCAAGTTCTTTTAATAAAGCACGTATGACTATTTACGGAATACATGCCTACATTATATCGATGAACCGGAGCTAGTGCCGTATCGCCCTAGGTTATAACTTTCACATGATGAATATCATCCAAAAAGTCACCGATCCAATGCCTACGAACTTTTTCATATTGTCTCTGCTAAGTTACTACTGCTATCATCACTGTTACACTTGCTATGAAATTACTGCTGTCACTGTTACTGTTACTGTTACTATTGTTGCTGTCACTACTATCAAAACTATCAAACTACTTTTCTACTGATCACTTTGCTGAAGATAATTAATCTCCAGGTGTGGTTGAATTGACAACTTAGATGCTAATACCTTCAAATATTCTTTGGCTCCCCTTGTGTCGAATCTATAAATTTGTGTTGAATACTCTACCCTCGAAAACTGTTGTGATCCCCTATACTTGTGGGTTATCAGCCATACGTTCGGTGCTTGGTCAGTTGGATCACGAAGATGTTCGACTACATCAACCGCGTTACTAAAACGCTTCCGCTTTCAGTCTACGAGGGTACATGGACACACTCTCCCCGCTCGTTGCTATGTGATACGTCTCCAACGTATCTATAATTTTTGATTGTTCCATGCTATTATATATTCTGTTTTGGATGTTTAATGGGCTTATTTATACACTTTTATATTATTTTTGGGACTAACCTATTAACCGGAGGCCCAGCCCAAATTGCTATTTTTTTTGCCTATTTCAGTGTTTCGCAGAAAAAGAATATCAAACCGAGTCCAAACGGAATAAAACCTTCGGGAGCGTGATTTTTGGAACAAACATGATCCAGAGGACTTGGAGTGGACGTCAAGCAACCAACGAGGAAGCCACGAGGCAGGGGCGCGCGCCCTCCACCCTCATGGGCCCCTCGTGGCTCCACCTACCTACTTCTTCCTCCTATATATACCTACGTACCCTGAAAACATTGAGGAGCACCATGAAAACCTAATTCCACCGCCGCAACCTTCTGTACCCATGAGATCCCATCTTGGGGCCTTTTTCAGCGCTCCGCCGGAGGGGGCATTGATCACGGAGGGCTTCTACATCTACACCATAGCCTCTCCGATGATGTGTGAGTAGTTTACCTCAGACCTTCGGGTCCATAGTTATTAGCTAGATGGCTTCTTCTCTCTCTTTGGATCTCAATACAAAGTTCTCCTCGATTCTCTTGGAGATCTATTTGATGTAATATTCTTTTGTGGTGTGTTTGTCGAGATCCGATGAATTGTGGGTTTATGATCAAGATTATCTATGAACAATATTTGAATCTTCTCTGAATTCTTTTATGTATGATTGGTTATCTTTGCAAGTCTCTTCGAATTTTCAGTTTGGTTTGGCCTACTAGATTGATCTTCCTTGCAATGGGAGAAGTGCTTAGCTTTGGGTTCAATCTTGCGGTGCTCGATCCAAGTGACAGTAGGGGAAATGACACGTATTGTATTGTTGCCATCGAGGATAAAAATTTGGGGTTTATATCATATTGCATGAGTGTATCCCTCTACATCATGTCATCTTGCTTAAAGCGTTACTCCGTTCTTATGAACTTAATACTCTAGATGCATGCTCGATAGCGGTCGATGTGTGGAGTAATAGTAGTAGATGCAGGCATGAGTCGGTCTACTTGTCACAAACGTGATGGCTATATACATGATCATACCTAGATATTCTCATAACTATGCTCAATTCTATCAATTTCTCGACAGTAATTTGTTCACCCACCGTAATACTTATGCTATCTTGAGAGAAGCCACTAGTGAAACCTATGGCCCCCGGGTCTATCTTCCATCATATTAATCTCCCGTTAACTAGCTATTTCTGGCACCATTTATTTTGCAATCTTTACTTTCAATCTATATCATAAAAATACCAAAAATATTTATCTTATTATTATTCAGATCTCACTCTTGCAAGTGGCCGGGAAGGGATTGACAACCCCTTTATCCCGTTGGTTGCAAGGTTCTTATTTGTTTGTGTAGGTACGAGGTGACTCGCGCGTGGTCTCCTACGTATTACTTTGATTCAGCGGTATTGTTGGATGAAGCGGCCCGGACCGACATTACATGACCGCGTTCATGAGACTGGTTCTATGGACGTGCTTCGCACGCAGGTGGCTAGCGGGTGTCTATTGGTCCAACTTTAGTTTAATCGAGTTTGACTACACCTGGTCCTTGTTGAAGGTTAAAACAACACACTTGACAAAAAATCGTTGTGGTTTTGATGCGTAGGTAAGAACGGTTCATGCTAGAAGCCCGTAGCAGCCATGTAAAACTTGCAACAACAAAGTAGAGGACATCTAACTTGTTTTTGCATGTTGTGATGTGATATGGTCAAGACGTGATGAGATATAAATTGTTGTATGAGATGATCATGTTTTGTTAAAGTTATTGGCAACTGGCAGAAGCCTTATGGTTGTCTCTTTATTGCATAAGATGCAAGCGCAATATAATTGCTTTACTTTATTGCTATGCGATAGCAATAGTTGCAAAAGCAATAGTTTGTGAGACGACCATATAACGACACGTTGATAGAGATCAAGATGATGGAGATCATGGTGTCATGCCGGTGACAATGGAGATCATGACGGTACTTTGGAGATGGAGATCAAAGGCACAAGATGATGATGGCCATATCATCTCACATATTTTGATTGCATGTGATGTTTATCTCTTATGCATCTTATTTTGCTTAGTACGACGGTAGCATTATGAGATGATCACTTACTAAAATTTCAAGGTATAAGTGTTCTCCCTGAGTATGCACCGTTGTGACAGTTCGTCGTGCCAAGACACCACGTGATGACCGGGTGTGATAAGCTCTACGTTCACATACAATGGGTGCAAGCCAGTTTTGCACGTGCAGAATACTCGGGTTAAACTTGACGAGCCTAGCATATGCGGATATGGCCTCGGAACACTGGAGACCGAAAGGTCGAACATGAATCATATCGTAGATATGATCAACATAGAGATGTTCACCATTGAAGACTGCTCCATCTCACGTGATGATCATACATGGTTTAGTTGATATGGATCACGTGATCATTTAGATGACTCGAGGGATGTCTATCTAAGTGGGAGTTCTGAAGTAATACGATTAATTGAACTTAATTTATCATGAACTTAGTCCTGATGGTTTTTGCATATCTATGTTGTAGATCAATAGCTCGCGTTGTAGCTCCCCTATGTTTTTGATATGTTCCTAGAGAAAACTATGTTGAAAGATGATAGTAGCAATGATGCAGACTGGGTCCGTGATCTGAGGATTATCCTCATTGCTGCACAGAAGAATTATGTCCTTGATGCACCGCTAGGTGACTGACCTATTGCATGAGCAGATGCAGACGTTATGAACATTTGGCAAGCTCGGTATGATGACTACTTGATAGTTTAGTGCGCCATGCTTTACGTATTAGAACCGGGACTTCAAAAACGTTTTGAATGCCACATAGCATATAAGATGTTCCAAGAGCTGAAATTGACTCATGCTAGAGTCGAGAGGTATGAGACCTCTGACAAGTACTTTGGCTACAATATGGAGGAGAATAGCTCAACCTGTGAGCATGTGCTCAGAATGTCTGAGTACTACAATCGCTTGAAACAAGTGTGAGTTAATCTTCCAAGATAGTGATTAACAGAGGTCTCTAGTCACGATCACCAAGTTACTAGAACTTCGTGCTGAACTATAATATGCAAGGGGTGGAAAAGACAATTCCTGAGCTCTTCACAATGCTAAAGGCTGCGGAGGTAGAAATCAAATAGAGAATCAAGTGCTGATGGTAAATGTCGGTGTCAAATCCGGCGGATCTCGGGTAGGGGGTCCCGAACTGTGCGTCTAAGGCGGATGGTAACAGGAGGCAGGGAACATGATGTTTTACCCAGGTTCGGGCCCTCTTGATGGAGGTAAAACCCTACGTCCTGCTTGATTTATTCTTGATGATATGAGTATTACATGAGTTGATCTACCACGATATCGGAGAGGCTAAACCCTAGAAGCTAGCCTATGGTATGATTGTATCTTGTCCTACGGACTAAAACCCTCCAGTTTATATAGACACCGGAGGGGGCTAGGGTTACACAAGGTTGGTTACAAAGGAGGAGATATACATATCCGTATTGCCTAGCTTGCCTTCCTCGCCAAGTAGAGTCCCATCCGGACACGAGACGAAGTCTTCAATCTTGTATCTTCATAGTCCAACAGTCCGGCAAAAGGATACAGTCCGGCTGTCCGGAGACCCCCTAATCTAGGACTCCCTCAGTAGCCCCTGAACCAGGCTTCAATGACGATGAGTCCGGCGCGCAGTGTTGTCTTCGGCATTGCAAGGCGGGTTCTTCTCCAATTTTCGAGTGTTCGTAAGCAGTTTCGGCCTCATAAATGTAAAACCTCTTGGCTTCTGTGCCCAATAAGGGCTATCTCCTACACGTCGAATGAATACGAGGCGCCAGGGCGTTTTTACATTCGCCCCCCTAGCCAGATAAATAAATTGTCTATTAAAGGGATGGGGATTCTTAGATCCGATCCATACCATCCTCCCCCCAGCGAGAATCCATCAGAGCGCGTTTCGGAAAGATCCATTCCAGCATGGCCGACCTCCGCAGCTCCTCCTCCCGCCCCCGTAGCCCTAAGACCGGTCAATCCCACAAAGTCAATTGGTCGAACTGCAGACCAAGGGATTTCTCCCTCCGGCGTATATGGTGCCCGTCCGAGCCGGGCTCGCCACCTACAATGGTGGGGAGCAAGCGGAGAGCTTCCCCAGCCCCTCTACGGGGGAGCGGGTATGCCTTGTCCCCTATCTATTGAGGGGACTCGGATTTCCAATTCATCCGTTCCTCCGCGGGCTCCTGGAGTTCTACGGCCTCCAATTACACAATTTCACCCCTGACTCCATTCTACATATCGCCGGCTATGTTGCTCTCTGCGAGTTGTTCCTGGGCTGCGAGGCTCACTTCGAGCTGTGGAAAAGGCTATTTTGCCTCGTCCCTCGCACACAGAGGGGATCACTTTATCAAGTGGGCGGAGCCGAAATATGGCGCATCGCTGGTACCGGATACTTGTCCGGTACCCCGAAGAAGTCGTCCGAAGACTGGCCTTCGGAATGGTTTTATATGGATGACGTTCCCCTTCCGGACCCTGTTCGGCGGGGTCTTCCTGAGTTCAACAATGCTCCTCTGAAGAAACGCCGAAGTTGGCGCCCACGGAGCCCCCAGGTGGAAGACAATGGAGAAGTCCTCTATCTGATGAACCGGATTAAAGCACTGGCTCAATCAGGATTGACAGTAATCGAAGTTATGTCGATTTGCATAATGCGGGGAGTACAACCACTTCAATATCGTGGGCACCCCTTGTGGTGTTTTAACGGGGCGGATGATGCCACCCGCTGCAGGCGTAAGGGTCCGGAAAATGCTGCCGCTTTAGCAAAAATTCTGTCCGAATTGTTCAAGGGAGAGGAAGAGGAGTTCACCCGCATTAAGCCACGGGATGGATTCTCCATGTACAATCCTTCAAGTTGGGTAAGTTATATCTCCTTACTCCCATTTTTCCCGCATTCATTGTCGTAAGTATTCACCTTGCCACTTTGCGACAGGAACTGCGAAAAGCCATAAAGGAGATTAGCAGCCCTTCTCCACAACCAGAGGACCCTGACCGGGCCCTCGACTCCGGACTTGAAGAAGATCCGGTTATATTCGTGGAGCTGATAGACCGACAGTTCTATCAGTTAAGCTGCGATGATGCCATGGTGGCCATTACGGCCGACTATCCCGGACTGCTCCCTGCATCGCACGCAACAAAAACCAAAAATCCCAACTCCAAAAACTAGGATCCCCTTTTAGACACTTCACCCACCACATACATATGGCATTTTTACAGGGAAGGCATTCGGGACGCCCCGCCGAACCCGCAACAACTCGCCAACAAGAGGCACAGAGGTCGGGTAGGCCAAAAAGGAAGGCGGTCAAGACGGAGACGCCGGCGCAAAGGTATAACAAAAACCCCGCTCCGTGGTTGTCGTCTTTCTTGAAATGTAATGACGCCCGTGTTTCTTTAACAGAAAAAACGCTCGCCGGAATATGTTCGGCGATGTTACTAATCACGCCTCCACCAGTCGGGCGCCAGGACCGGACATAGAGGCGGAAGCCGATATGGGGCGGGCGTCGGATAATCCCCTACAGAGGAAGCAGATAGATTATCCGCTACAAACTTAGAAGTGGAAAGCACCATGAATCATAGGCGCCGCCGAGCCGTACTCCGTGACGCTTGTTTCTCACCAGAGGCATTTGATGCCTTGAATTCTGGAGAGGCGTACCTCCGTGCTGCTCAAGATGGTCTAGTAAGAGCCACGGATCAGTATGTAAAGGATGTACGGGTAAGTAAATCTGACGATTTATATGTATCAGTAGCCCCTGAGACTTGAAACAGTTAGCAGAACTGATTTAAGGACCCTCTTTATTGTGCAGGTTCTTACAGAGAAGAATAATAGGCTATCACAGGAGCTAGAGGAATGCAAGACCCAACTGCGGGCCACTGTTGCCGCATTGCAGGAACCGAAAAAGTCACCCGCTGGTAACATTTACTTTAAGGAATGATGGTTACCATATAGTGTGCAGCGTGGCTGCAGATCTAACAATAGATGTTGTAGATGAATCCGGGGAAAATCCGGAGGACCAGCATGTCGTGCGACAGCTAGAGGCTAGCGAACGCGTGCTGACTGAGGTTAGGTGGGAGAAAAACAATCTCCAAGACGCCAATATCAAGCTGAGCATGGAACTAAAAGACGTTCGAGCCCAGCTTGCAGACTCCGAGAAGGAGAATAAGCGGCTTCGGCGCGGCATTTTCAGCAAGTGCTTGAACGAATCCTTTTGAAGGAGTTCGACGAAGAAGCTGACTGACAGCGTTATGTCTGTAGGTATGCTGACGGGTCGTCCCGCGGAGGAAATTCCCGGGTCTGCGGGTGATCTTCTATCCGAGCTCTCACATCTGCACGAACAAGTTCGGCAGGTGATGCAAGGTGTTACCCAGGCCTTGTGGCCATCCGTCTCCCTGCCAGAGGGCGTTGCAGAGCTTGTGGAGAAGCTCAAGGGAGCACTGCGGCGCTTCCGATTATGGAAGATATCGGCCTGCCGACAAGGTGCCAGAGAAGCCTGGGCCATGGTGAAGACGCGGTATACCAAGGCTGACCCAAATCACATGGCCGAGGTCGGACCTGTGGGGCCCGACCGAAAAGAGATCCCCGTTAGCTTAGTTTATGGGCAAGTAGAATTAGCCTCAAAGTATTCCCAACATGATTGTAGGCTAGACCGCCTGTTGGATGGTATAGAAGAGGAATTTAGTCAGTCTGCATGACTATGTAATTAAAGTGACATGTATAATGCCTTCTAGCCGGATTGTAGATCATTTGTCTTGGCGGACCTTTTCGCTTCAACCTCGGGACCTGATAGTCCGGAGTGTATCTGAATACCCGCTCAGTTATATAAGAACCGGGGTATGCATGGATACCAGGCGTAGGGGTCATTAGTGCTTGAACGGACAAGTGCCCAACTAGTTATGTTATATTACATGGGTAGTAAGAAACATCTTCCAGGGAGAATAGTTCCGTTAAGGGTTCCTTTCCCTGGGTATGCATGCCCTAAAGTGCATGTCCGGACTGCGATAAGAAACGCAGGAAAAAAACATCTGGGGGCAGATATGGAAAATAAAAAATCATGTTTTGTTCACCGATCGAATATTCCCTTAAGAACGCTAGCTTTCGGCTTCACCCAGTTTGAGGTACACATCCGGTTGACCCGGCAGTAACAATCGTAGAGGTGCTCCCCTTATGCCCTAGCCGAATTAACGGGAACATAGGGCATAAATACAAGAGCCATGCAACCCAGCTTGGCCAAAACTTAAGTCATATCAATGCATATAATGGCGAAAAAAGGTACATGCGGAAGCATAACACATGTGCGGGGCATGAGGCCCAGATAAATAATTAAGCTTCTGTGAAAGAAGCCCCCAGGTATGACGAGCGCGGCTGGCGCATCTATAGTGTGCAAGTGAGGCACAAGTTGGCCCTTGAAGGCCTAGAGAAAGAATAAAAGAAAGAAATAAAGAAAAACAAGACAGATAATGTATATGGAAAAAATGGACAGAGGAAGGGGACAAACATAGAGTCCGGCGCTAGGCGTAGAATCTTCGGAGCCTGGCCGCGTTCCATGGGTTCGGCTCGAGTCGATTAGTCGATGCATCCCGCAGTTGGTATGCTCCACCGGTCAGAACTTGGTCAATAATGAAGGGACCTTCCCACTTGGGCTCGAGCTTGTTCTTTTTCTTATCCGGTAGGCGTAGAACTACTTCGCCAACGTTATAAGTTTTGACCCATACTTCTCTGCTTTGGTATCTGCGAGCCTGTTGCTGATAAAATGCGGAACGGGCTTTTGCTACGTCGCGCTCCTCCTCCAGGGTGACCAGACTGTCCTGCCGACCGAGCTCAGCTTCTCTTTCTTCGTACATGCGCACACGAGATGAGTCATGAATTATGTCGCAGGGCAAGACTGCCACTGCGCCGTACACCATAAAGAAGGGTGTATATCCGGTACTATGGTTCGGTGTGGTCCTCAGCCCCCAGAGTACGGAGTCGAGCTCCTCTACCCAGTGCGTGTTAGACTCCGTTAAGGAACGCACTAATCTGGGTTTAATGCCACTCATTATAAGGCCGTTTGCTCGCTCGACTTGGCCGTTGGTTTATGGGTGATAGACTGAAGCATAATCAAGCTTGATGCCCATTTTGTTGCACCAGAGTTTCACCTCATCGGCAGCGAAGTTCGTGCCGTTGTCAGTGATGATGCTGTGGGGGACGCCATAACGGTGTACGACCCCGGATATGAAGTCTATCACCGGTCCGGATTCGGCTGTTTTAACGGGTTTGGCCTCTATCCATTTGTTGAATTTATCCACCATGACCAGTAAGTATTTTTTCTTGTGGGTGCCCCCTTTAAGGGGTCCAACCATGTCAAGCCCGCAGACCGCGAAGGGCCACGTAATGGGGATTGTTTGGAGGGCGGTGGGTGGCATGTGGCTTTGATTTGCAAAGAGCTGGCAACCGGCGCAATGTTGGACCAAGTCCTGTGCATCTGCCCGGGCCGTTGGCCAATAAAAACATGTACGGAAGGCCTTGCTTACAAGAGCCCGGGCTGCGGCGTGGTGACCGCCGAGTCCGGCGTGAATTTCTGCCAAAAGGTTCCGCCCTTCCTCTTCGGAGATGCACCTTTGAAGGACTCCGGTAGTGCTTTTTTATACAATTCTCCCTCATGAATCCTGTAGGCCTTAGATCGCCGCACTATGCAGCGTGCCTCGTTTTGGTCCTCCAGAAGTTCCTGCTTAGTTAGGTAGGCCAGGAATGGTTCTGTCCACGGGGCTATGATGGCCATTATTACGTGGGCTGAAGGTGTTATTTCTGTGGCGGAGCCTCCGATTGTGTCAGAGTGTTCGGTATCGGGTATTTTGGCCGGGGCCGGACTATTGTTACCGGTGTCCCCTTCCCATACTACAGATGGCTTGAACAGCCTCTCCATAAATATGTTGGGGGGACCACATCGCGTTTTGCGCCGATGTGTGTGAGGATATCTGCCGCCTGATTGTTTTCCCGAGCCACATGGTGAAATTCGAGCCCCTCGAACCGAGCTGACATTTTTAAGACGGCGTTTCGGTAGGCCGCCATTTTCGGATCCTTGGCGTCAAAGTCTCCATTGATTTGGGATATTGTGAGGTTTGAATCCCCACACACCTCCAGCCATTGAATGCCCATGGAGACTACCATCCGAAGACCATGCAACAGAGCTTCATATTCGGCTGCGTTGTTGGAGTCTGTATACAATATTTGCAGTACGTACTGAACGGTATCTCCGGTTGGGGACGTCAGGACGACGCCAGCCCCTAGACCAGCCAGCATTTTATAACCGTCGAAGTGCATGATCCAATTGGAGTATGCGCCGTACTCTTTAAGGAGTTTGGCCTCCGTCCATTCGGCGACAAAGTCGGCCAATACTTGCGACTTAATGGCTCATCGAGGTTTGTATGTTATATCGAACGAGAGGAGCTCAATGGCCCATTTAGCAATCCAGCCCGTAGCGTCGCGGTTGTTTATAATATCATTAAGTGGCACTTCTGAGGCTACTGTAATCGAACTCTCTTGAAAGTAGTGTCGCAGCTTCCGGGATGCCATGAATACCGCATAGGCTATCTTTTGATAATGTGGGTATCGTGATTTGCATGGAGTGAGGACAGTGGATACATAGTATACCGGCTTTTGAAGAGGGAATTTATGTATGCCAGCTTCTCGTTCGACGACGAGCACTGCGCTTACAACTTGATGAGTTGCAGCAATGTACAACAGCATTGGTTCGCCGATGTTTGGCGCGGCCAGGATTGGGTTGGTTGCCAAAATGGCCTTTATTTCTTCCAAACCGGCTATGGCAGCGTCCGTCCACTCGAAGAGTTCAGTGCGCCGAAGGAGGCGATAAAGGGGTAAAACCTTTTCTCCTAAGCGGGAGATAAAGCGGCATAGAGCTGCCACGCATCTAGTTAACTTTTGGATTTGTTTGAGGTCTGTTGGGGTAGCCAACTGTGACAAAGCTCGGATTTTGGCCGGATTAGCTTCAATACCTCTACTGGAGACAATGAAACCCAGGAGCTTTCCGGCTGGTACGCCGAAAACGCATTTTTCCGGATTGAGCTTGATGTCATATGTTCGGAGGTTGTCGAATGTGAGCCTCAAGTCGTCTATCAAAGAGTCGACGTGTTTGGTTTTGACGACCACATCGTCTATGTATGCCTCTACTGTTTTGCCGATTTGTTTCTCCAGACATGCCTGAATCATGCGCTGATATGTTGCGCCGGCGTTTTTGAGCCCAAAAGGCATTGTGTTGAAACAGAAGGGACCGTATGGTGTGATGAATGCCATTGCGGCTTGGTCGGACTCTGCCATCTTGATTTGGTGGTAACCGGAGTATGTGTCGAGGAAACACAATGACTCGTGTCCTGCGGTAGCATCAATAATTTGATCGATGCGGGGAGGGGGAAGGGATCCTTTGGGCAAGCTTTATTGAGGTCCTTGAAGTCGACACAAAGGCGCCAGGATTTATCCTTCTTTCGTACCATCACCAGGTTTGCTAGCTAGTCCGGGTGTTTTATTTATCTGATGAATTCGGCCTCCAATAACTTGGCTAGTTCCTCTCCCATGGCCTGTCTCTTAGGTTCGGAGAAACGCCGAAGAGCTTGCTTGACCGGCTTGAATCCCTTTAGGATATTGAGGCTATGCTCGGCCAGCCTGCATGGGATTCCTGGCATGTCTGAGGGATGCCAGGCGAATATGTCCCAATTCTCGCGCAGGAACTCTCGTAGTGCAGCGTCCACGGCGGGGTTTAACTGTGCCCCGATGGAGGCTGTTTTTGCAGGGTCCGTTGGGTGGACTTGGAATTTGACTATTTCATCCACTGGTTTAAAAGAGGTGGACTTGGATCTCTTATCGAGGATCACGTCGTCCCTGTCCACTGTGGAGCGTAGTGTGGTTAATTCCTCGGCCGAGAGGGCTTCGGATAATGCCTCGAGGGCCAGTGCGGCTGTTTTGTTTTCGGCGCAGAGTGCTATGTCCGGATCACTGGTGAGGGTGATGATTCCGTTGGGCCCGGGCATTTTGAGCTTCATGTAACCATAATGGGGTAAGGCTTGGAAGATCGTGAACGCCTCACATCCTAAAAGGGCGTGGTATCCACTGCTGAACGGGGCCACTTGAAATGTAATTTCTTTGGACCTGTAGTTCTCTGGCGTACCGAATACCAAATCTAGTGTGATTTTCCCAGCGCATCATGCCTCCCGACTGGGTATGATTCCCCTGAAGGTTGTGCTACTTTGCTCAATGCAGTTCCAGCCTATTTCCATTTTGTGAAGAGTTTCCTCATAGATGAGGTTTAATCCGCTGCCGCCGTCCATGAGTACTTTGGTGGGTTGAAAGCCGTCCACAATTGGACTGAGGACCAGTGCGGCTGGTGCTTGGGCTGTTCGGAATTTAGGCTCGTCACTGGCATTGAAGGTAATAGCCGTGTCACTCCATGGATTTATTGCTGCTACGTGGAAGATTTCGGCCATGCTGCGGAGTGTTCGCTTGCGCCTATTATTTGATGCGAAGGTCTCAAAGACTATTAACACCGTATTGTTATCCACGGGATGGTGCTCTGTGGCGTTTGGGATAAGAAGATCCTCACCACTTTTGGCCACCTGCCGGAGTATCCAACATGCTCTAAGGCTGCGCGTTGGTATTGTATCCGCTGTACTATGAATTTTGCAAGGTCCGTTAAGCCATCTGAGGGAGTCCTGGATTAGGGGGTGTTCGGGTAGCCGGACTATACCTTCAGCCGAACTCCAGGACTATGAAGATACAAGATTGAAGAATCCGTCCCGTGTCCGGATGGGACTTTCCTTAGCGTGGAAGGCAAGCTTGGCGATGCGGATATTCAAGATCTCCTACCATTGTAACCGACTCTATGTAACCCTAACCCTATTCAGTGTCTATATAAACCGGAGGGTCGTAGTCCGTAGGCAATCAACTCCATATACAACAATCATACCATAGGCTAGCTTCTAGGGTTTAGCCTCCTTGATCTCGTGGTAGATCTACTCTTGTACTACCCATATCATCAATATTAATCAAGCAGGACGTAGGGTTTTACCTCCATCAAGAGGGCCCGAACCTGGGTAAAACATCGTGTTCCCTGCCTCCTGTTACCATCCGGCCTAGACGCACAGTTCGGGACCCCCTACCCGAGATCCGCCGGTTTTGACACCGACATTGGTGCTTTCATTGAGAGTTCCTCTGGGTCGTCGCCTTTAGGCCCGATGGCTCCTTTGATCATCAACAACGATGCGGTCCAGGGTGAGACTTTTCTCCCCGGACAGATCTTCGTCTTCGGTGGCTTTGATCTGCGGGCCAATTCGCTCGGCCACCTGGAGCAGATCGAAAGCTACGCCCCTGGCCATCAAGTCAGGTTTGGAGGCTTAAACTATACGACTGACATCCCCGGAGACTCGATCTTCGACGGGTTCGAGCAGCGGCCAAGCACGCTGCACTATCTCGAGGGGCATGATCTAGCTCTGCCTCCAGACAGTGTCCTGGAGGCCGCACACGCATCGGTTCCGACCCCTAACTCAGAGCCTATTGCGCCAATCGAGGATGAGCGGTTGGACGTCACCTCGGGGGCTGCGATCCCAAAAGCGATCGAGCCGAACGCTAGCCCCGCACTCTGCACAACCCGTGACTCCGAGGATCCGGACTCCTCCTCGGACTCCGAACCCCCCCGCCCCTGCCAATCGAATCCGATTGGGCGCCGATAATGGAGTTCACCGTCGCAGACATCTTTCAGCACTCGCCTTGTGGCGATATCCCGAATTCTCTCAAGTCTCTCTCCTTATCAGGAGAGCCCTGGCCGAACTACGGTCAGCGAGGATGGGATATGGACGATGAAGAAATTCAAAGCCCACCCACCACCCACTTGGTAGCCACTGTCGACAATTTAAATGACGTGCTCAACTTCGACTCCGAAGACATCGACAGCATGGCTGACGATGCAAGAGATACCGACGAACCAACGCCCATAGGGTATTGGACAGCCACCTCATCTCACAATGTGTACATGGTGGATACCCCTAAAGGAAGCGACAACGAGGAAAAAGGGGATGGGACGGGAGATCGACCCCCCGAAAAACAATCAAAGCATCGGCGTAAACGCCGATCCAAGCCCCGCCTCGACAAAAACCCAGCCATAGAGCAGGACGAGCCGGTAGACGACGAGCAGGCCTTAGAGCAACCGTCCGAACAGGGCGACATGGATAGAGAAACCGAATATCCCGTCTCCGGCGAAAACGACATTCTGGACGACCTCACGCCGGATAAACCTATGGAGCAGAAGAATCTCCACGAGAGGCTGGTTGCAACTGCACGCAGCCTAAAAAAGCAGAAGAGGAAGCTAAAAACAGCGGAAGATGCACTCCGGATTAGATGGAGCAAAGTAATCAATACCGCAGATAAATACGGCGACAGTCGCCGCACTAAAAGCTATCTGAAAAGAAAGCTACTGCCTGAATTCGATGAAGAGGCCCAAGAGCCCTCGCATTCAAAAAATGAGAAAGCCACACGGTCGGATAGACGACCCCATAAAGCGGCAAACGGCGCCGCACCTAAATTGGCATGTGACCTAATTAACGATTCGCATCATGGCCCAGTCAGGTCCATTTATGGGCCAAGAAAGCAAGCTCTCGTAAGCAACGCTTTGAAGCCATCATCAGAATCCGGCACACCCAAATACAGGGGCGCCGCACACCCCCTATGTTTCACCGATGAAGTCCTGGACTATGAATTTCCAGAGGGATTCAAACCCGTAAACATAGAGGCATATGATGGAACAACAGACCCTGGAGTTTGGATCGAGGATTATATCCTCCACATACACATGGCTAGAGGAGATGATCTCCACGCCATAAAATATTTACCCCTTAAGCTTAAAGGGCCAGCCCAGCATTGGCTTAAAAGCCTTCCCGAAAACACAATTGGAAGCTGGGAAGAGCTTGAGGATGCTTTCCGAGCAAACTTTCAAGGGACCTATCTCCGCCCTCCGGATGCAGACGATCTTAGTCACATAACTCAACAACCCGGAGAATCAGCTCGGCAGTTCTGCAATAGACTCCTCACTAAAAAGAATCAGATAGTCGACTGTCCGGACGCCGAAGCCTTAGCAGCTTTCAGGCATAATGTCCGAGATGAATGGCTCGCCAGACACCTCGGCCAAAAAAAGCCAAGAACAATGGCCGCACTAACAAGCCTCATGACCCGCTTTTGTGCAGGGGAGGACAACTGGTTGGCAAGGTGCAGCCCCAGCGACCCAAGTACATCCGAAACTAGGGATGGAAACAAAAAACCGCGACGCAACAAGGACCGTCGCTGGACTAAGGACAAAAGTCCGAAGAGCACGGCAGTCAATGCCGGATTCAAAGGCTCACGACAAAATCAGGAAAAATCGCCCCCCAGGATAACAGGGACGATTCATCCAACCTAAATAAAATCCTGGACAAGATATGTCAGATACACAGTACTCCCGGGAAGCCTGCTAACCATACGCACAGAGACTGTTGGGTTTTCAAACAATCCGGCAGACTCAATGCCGAACACAAGGGGCTCGACACACCAAGCGAAGACGAGGACGAACCCTAAAAGCAGAGCACCAGGAAACAAAAGAACTTCCCACAAGAAGTAAAAACAGTGAACTCACTTCACATAACAAAACGTGCGGCGCCCGTAAAGGTACGCACCACACGGCCCATCCCCAAAGGGTCCTGCCACTGGTTGTCAAAACCCATCATCTTCGATCAGCTAGATTATTCTAGGAATATCAAGAATGTAGGCTAGACTGCCTTGATACTCGATCCAATAATTAGTGGACTCCAGTTTTCAAATGTCCTTATGGACGGCGGCAGTGGACTAAACCTGATATATCAAGATACAATCCAGCACATGGGGATAAACCCAGTAAGAATCCGCCGCAGCAAAACCTCCTTTCAAGGGGTAATACCGGGTCCGGACACCCATTGTATGGGTTTTCTCCGGCTCGAAGTCATATTCGGCTCTGCCGATAACCTCCGCCGCGAAAAGCTGACCTTCCATATCGTCCCGTTCTCAAGTCGCTATCAAGCACTACTAGGACACGAAGCTTTCGCTCGCTTTAACGCAATACCGCATTATGCATCTCTTATGCTTAAGATGCCCGGTCCACGAGGCATCATCTCTTTGAAGGGGAAGCACTAAAGTGCGCCTCCCCAAGCGGAGGACTGTGCGGCCGCTTTGACAGCCCCACAGCAAAATGGCCTCACCGGCCAAAAAACTTCGAAATAGGTCATTCAAGACCACGAACGCGGATAGACGAGTTCGGTGCAAAATCATCATTGATGCAGGGCTAGAAGCCATATACCCCCGCACTAGGGGCTCCACGCATATACAATAAGAGACAATAAAGCTCAATCTTATATATCTTACTTTATACTTTGCTTATTTTAAACTTTTTCGGCACGACCCGTTTTCAACTCAGTTCCTCCTAACGTCGTGCGGCGCCCGTCCAGGATACGGCACAACAGAGACACAGGCGTAGACGTGCAGTAGGGACCCGTCCTAAAGGATTCTTTTTAGATTAAGACCCTGCATAAACCTTTTTTACTGTCTCTTGTTGCTACACATCCCCTGGTTTTTTCTTTCTGATATAACCAAGGAGGAGGCTGGCGTCTTGGCATGTGGCCACGTCAGAATTTTCGCACGTACCTGGACACTAGGGGCTTTCCTTTTTAATAAAGAGTGTTGTTTCGCCCGCACTCATAAAGACCGAACACCTTAGGGAGTGTTCGGCGTCGCGAGTTTTGGCATTATATGCATCAGCTCCGAATCATGTCTTTGGTCAAATGTTGGGTTGCCCGGCTCCTGAGTTCGGCTACCTTACGTTCTGCTCTATTGGCTAAGGTAGCACCAGGAGAACTACTGCGATTGTGCCCCGGTTCGGCCGGGCGAGCACCTCAGTAGAGAAAGCCGAAAACTGACTGTCATGATGTAGCGTGAGACTGGTCAGCCACTCGATGACCTATCGGAATCTATCGGATTCCTCCACTTTAACGAAGGGCCGCTTCCCGGTCAGGCACATACGCGCCCCAAACTCGGACGAGCGCAGTTGCCACCAAGGAGCTACCTAAATAGTCTCACTGTCAAACACCTATGGCTAAGTGAAAGTGTTAAAGCATTATAGTCCGGTTGCCTGGCCCGCTGCGCTATCACCTCCTTTGTAGGACCAAGACGTTGGGTTAAGTGTGAAAATGCGTCTTCTGCGAGCACCCCCGCACTATGTGCGTGGGGGCTGAAGCCAACGACTACCATCTTTCAGATTTTGTATATATATATATATATATCTTAAAACGGCCGCACAGGAGGTGTTCCCAATACTTGGAGGCACAAGTATAAAAAAGGCCACTACAGTTTATCAAAACATTACTTTATAATTACATATGCTATCATAACATAGCATCTTTCGGGCACTGCGTCTCTATTACACGAGCGCCTTCAAGAACTTCCTGAAAATAGTGCTCGGAGGTTACTCGGCTTTTGTCCGAATCTCGGGACGCAACAACGGTGGTCTCCATCTCTTCCCAGTATGTCTTAACATGGGAAAGAGCCATCCTAGCGCCCTCTATGCATGCTGACCTCTTCATTGCATTTATACGCGGCACCGCGTCAAGGAATTGCTGCACTAAGATGAAATAACTCTTCGGCTCCGAGCTCCCCGGCCACAGGTGACCCATGACGTACTTCATGGCGAGTCCAGACAACCTATTTAGTTCGGCCCATTGAGCCAAACGATCATCCACTGCCAGTGGACGCTCTGGATTGTGAAACTGCGACCAGAAAAGCTTTTCCACTTCGCGATCTTTCTGATCTCGAAAGTGTTCGGTCGCATCAGCAGCACTCGCTGCCAAGTCTAGATAGGTATCCTCCACACTCCACATCCGGTCCAACAGAGCAAACTTCGGATCGCAAAATTTCCTTTGCAGCATAAAGGGCTTTCCAGCCGCAATCTGTTCGGCGTGACGCAGCTCCTCCTTCGCAGCTCTCATCGCAGAGCGCGCGTCCTTGGCATTGGCAACGGCCTTCTCTAAGTCCGTCTGTTTCGCCTGGTCTTCTTTTTCAAGAAGTCTGCAACGGTCTGTCGCGCTTTTTAACTTTTCGGCCATCTCAGCCATCTCTTCCTTGCTTCGGCAATGAGTAGCCTGTTCGGCTCTCAGCTCTTCAAGGGCTTTCCTGGTGGCCGCATCACTTTCACTGGCTTGTTCTTTAGCTCGGGCAAGTTCTGCCCTAAGACTCTCCATGGCGGCCGCACCATCTGCGTCAAGAACACACATCGTAAGACACAGGCATAAAACTATTCTTACCTGATGCTGCCCGAGGAATTACATACCTTGAGCCTCATCAAGCCGCTTATTGACAAGCGTGATGTCAGCATCTGCCACGTCCAGTTGCCGCTTTAGTTCGGCAGAATCGTCAGTTCGGCTTGATTCCGGACACCCTGTTGCCTACATTCAAAGGCGACATCTTAGACCTGGGATTATGATCCTCCGCGTGCCGTCATTTCTTGATGACGCGCAGAGTCTCAGGGGCTACTATCTACACAGGGCGCATCTTATTCATGCGCAACTGACAAAAGTATACATTATCTAATGTACCTCGAAACTCGTCAGTAAACTTTTGACGTCCTCATACAATCCGCTCTCTGCGGATGGAATCCTTTCAATCACCGTGCCCATCAATGCGCGGTGCTCCTCTGAGATAGAAGATCGCCCCAGCAGAATCTTTAGCTCCTCCGACCGAGCACCAGACGGTGCCGGGCTCGTCCCATGACCTCTTTCGAAGGCCGGACATGGAGGACCTCGGGGGCCGCATAGCTACCTTCTGCCCCTGCCGGATTCGGAGAAACCCTCCGCGATGACACCTCAGGGTCGCCCGCCTCGCTAGGCGGCACGACAGGGGGAGGCGTCCCGCTCTCCATCATCTCCGGAAGGAGATCCCCCGAAGACGAGCTCTGCTGAGAAGGGCTGAGGTCCGAGCTACAAGGTAAAGGTTTGGTTAATCTTCTCAGATATAAATCAAGGATTTCCCTCATCCCTCAAAAGGAAAATCTTTCTCCACTTACGGCTCGCTGGAGGGCTGATCCCCTTGAGGGCGTAGTCCGGCCGAGGAACTCCCCGGCGTCGGACCCTCTGACGAGGATTTTCTCCCCCGCTTCGAGGCCATGGTTTCCGGGTCGTCAGAGGCGGCTCTCTTCTTCCCCTTAGGAGAGGAATTGTCGGTTCCTCCCTTCGGAGCAGCCTCCTTCGAGGAGGCCATAGCTTCCTTGTCCTCCCCCTCCAAAGGCATTATCTCCAGCATCCTGACCAGCACGGGATCCGGCCTAGTTTCAGGAAGGGGAGCCGGACACCTGATCAGCTTTGCCTTCGCTATCCACTCCTCTTTAAAAGGACGGCTCTTTTAGGGGCAAGTTTATGACAATTATACGGATAGAAGGTCCGGGCACAAGGTTGCTTACTTGAGTATCCCGCCGATTGCAGCTTAGGCCTGCGTCCTCGGTTAAATCCGGACACATCTCTTGTGATCCAAAGAACAGTCTATACATCTCCGCGGGCGTTGCGCCCATAAAGTTCTGGAGAGCTCGCGGTTCCTCTGGATTAAACTCCCACAGGCAAAGGGGGCGACGTTTACCGGGTAATATTTGGCGAATCAGCATGACCTGCGTCACTTTGACCAAGCTGAGGTCTCCCTCAAAGAGATCCTTAATTCGGCCCTGTAACAGGGGCACATCTTTGGGCAAACCCCAATCTAACCCTCTATTAACCCATGACGCTAGCCATGGTGGGGGACCCGAGTGAAAGGCAGGAAGCGCCACCCACTTGGCGCTCCGGGGAGCGGTGATATAAAACCACTCTCGTTGCCACAAGCCCAGCTCGTCTTGAAAAGAGCCCTCGGGCCATGGAGCATCAGCATTTCTGCTTATAACAGCGCCTCCGCACTCTGCGTGCCGTCCCTTGATCATCTTTGGCTCCACTTTGAAAGTCTTGAGCCATAATCCGAAGTGAGGGGTAACACGGAGGAACGCTTCGGATACAACGATAAACGAGGAGATATGGAGGATGGACTCCGGAGCTTAGTTGTGGAATTCCAGCCCGTAATAAAACAGCAGTCCCCTCACAAAGGGATCCATCGGGAAGCCTAACCCCTGAAGGAAGTGAGACACGAACACTACGCTCTCACCGGGCTGGGGACTGGGGATAGCCTGCCTTTGAGCAGGCAACCTGTGCGGAATTTCGGCGGTCAAGAACTTAGCCTCTCTCAACTTTAGCACGTCCTCCTCCGTGACGGAGGAGGGCATCCATCGGCCTTGAAGGTCGGAACCGGACATTGTCGAAGGTCTGAGGCGCCCGGAATCTGGAGCCTAGGGTGTTGGAACTTGAGGCGACGGGCGAACTTGTTTTAGGATTGGAGAAAAGGAGTAAGGCCCTGGTCTCTTTATAAGAGGTTGGATACCAGGAGCCCTCCCCGTAACCGTTTGGGAATCGTCTTTAATCGAGAAAACATGCTAACGGGCACGATTGGGTTACCCACGTCCGTATTGATGAGAATCCCGTAAAAGGGGGGCACACGATCTCTGCTTTGACAAGACGTGCCATGGAAACCGCCTCGCAAAACATGCTGAAGTGGAAAAGTGAAAACGATTCGAGTGAAGGACTTGGCTGTAGCGTGATGACGCACTGTGGAATACGTCAGCAGATTTGATTTGTGTAAATATTATTCTCTCTATGGCAATATGTGGAAGCTTATTTTGCGGAGTCGGACACTACTCTTGGTGTTTACAATCTTCTATGAAGGACTTGGAGGAGGAACCCGCCTTGCAATGCCGAAGACAATTTGCGCGCCGGACTCGTCATCATTGAAGCCTGGTTCAGGGGCTACCGAGGGAGTCCTGGATTAGGGGGTGTTCGGGTAGCCGGACTATACCTTCAGCCGAACTCTAGGACTATGAAGATACAAGATTGAAGACTTTGTCCCGTGTCCGGATGGGACTTTCCTTGGCGTGGAAGGAAAGCTTGGCGATGCGGATATTCAAGATCTCCTACCATTGTAACCGACTCTATGTAACCCTAACCCTATCCGGTGTCTATATAAACCGGAGGGTCATAGTCCGTAGGCAATCAACTCCATATACAACAATCATACCATAGGCTAGCTTCTAGGGTTTAGCCTCCTTGATCTCGTGGTAGATCTACTCTTGTACTACCCATATCATCAATATTAATCAAGCAGGACGTAGGGTTTTACCTCCATCAAGAGGGCCTGAACCTGGGTAAAACATCGTGTTCCCTGCCTCCTGTTACCATCCGACCTAGAAGCACAGTTCGGGACCCCCTACCCGAGATCCGCCGGTTTTGACACCGACACCATCCCTCCAGTACGGTTCCATGCCCTGTAGAGGGTTTTTGTTTCTTTGCAACTATCTCGGGTGTCTTATGATAGTGCACCCTTTTACTTCGGACTGGGTGTATATTCGGAGCCGGATTATCCCAAAATTTCGTTTCGGTTTTCCAGGCGCTTTCCATCACACAGTAATTTCGTACTAAGGATGCCAAGTCAGTGAAGCATGATACGTCATGGCGACTTAAGGCGTTAAGGATTCCCTTGTCCATGCAATTATTGCAGAAAAGTGAGACTGCATCTTCCTCGCGACAGTCCTAAACCTTGTTCATCACAAGGAGGAATCTGGCCCAATAATTATGTACTGTTTCATGGGGCTCTTGCCTGATGTGGGAAAGATCGTTTATGTCTGGGTGGGTGGGTGGATTTGAGTCCGAACCCTACCCGATCTGAGACCCAGGGGCCGAGGAGTTTCCAATCTTGGAAGTTCGGGTTCCGGAGTGTTGCCCGATAAGTCTGGCCCGCTGCCTGATTCTAGGTTCAGGGCTTGGGTGATGTCCTCCCGTAAACGGGTATCCGGCTCGGAGAGCTCAGGAATCCGGACATAGTTAGTCCTCAAAATAGAGGAAGAGTTGCCGCATTGTTCCTCCACCACCGCAACATGATGGGTGACCGATGGAGAGTTAATCTCCCTTTGATCGGGTTTAAGCCCAATCCGATCATAGTCCGTAGCGACTCCCAAGGCGGCGATGCGATCCAAGAGTTTGTTTAGGGAAGAGAGCTCCGTTGGATTCATCTGCTCGGCGAATTCCGAGCCGATGTGGAGGCTGTTTTTGATGACCCGAGAAGTCATCGTCGGTGCAGCGGCCGAACAGGCAGTCATGACGAAACTGCCTAGCCGGAGAGTTTGGCCGACAGCCAGACCTCCCCCGGCGGTAATGTTGTTTTTAACAACAAGATGAGGCATCCTTCCTTACGGCGACGTCACAGAGGAACTCTCAATGAAAGCACCAATGTCGGTGTCAAAACCGGCGGATCTCGGGTAGGGGGTCCCGAACTGTGCGTCTAAGGCGGATGGTAACAGGAGGCAGGGAACACGACTTTTTACCCAGGTATGGGCCCTCTTGATGGAGGTAAAACCCTACGTCCTACTTGATTTATTCTTGATGATATGAGTATTACAAGAGTTGATCTACCACGAGATCGGAGAGGCTAAACCCTAGAAGCTAGCCTATGGTATGATTGTATCTTGTCCTACGGACTAAAACCCTCTGGTTCATATAGACACCGGAGGGGGCTAGGGTTACACAAGGTCAGTTACAAAGGAGGAGATATACATATCTGTATTGCCTAGCTTGCCTTCCACGCCAAGTAGAGTACCATCCGGACACGAGACGAAGTCTTCAATCTTGTATCTTCATAGTCCAATAGTCCGGCCAAAGGATACAGTTCGGCTGTCCGGAGACCCCCTAATCAAGGACTCCCTCAATAAACAAGACCACTAGTTTCAAGAAAAAGGGCAAAGGGAAGAAGGGGAACTTCAAGAAAAATAGCAAGCAAGTTGCTACTCCCGGAAGAAGCCCAAGTCTGGACCTAAGCCTGAAACTGAGTGCTTCTACTGCAAAGGGACTGGTCACTTGAAGCGGAACTGCCCCAAGTATTTAGCGGTTAATAAGGATGGAAAAGTGAAAGGTATATTTGATATACATGTTATTGATGTGTACTTTACTAGTGTTCATAGTAACCCCAGGGTATTTGATACCAGTTCAGTTGCTAAGATTGGTAACTCGAAACAGGAGTTGCAAAATGAACAGAGACTAGTTGAGGGTGAGGTAACGATGTGTGTTGGAAGTGATTCCAAGGTTTATAAGATCACCATCGCATACTCCCTCTACCTTCAGGATTAGTGTTGAACCTAAATAAATGTTATTGGTGTTTGCGTTGAGCATGAATATGATTAGATCATGTTTATTGCAACACGATTATTCATTTAAGTCAGAGAATAATTGTTGTTCTGTTTACATGAATAAAACCTTCAATGGTCATACACCCAATGTGAATGGTTTGTTGAATCTCGATCGTGGTTCTACACATATTCATAATATTGAAGCCAAATGATGCAAAGTTAACAATGATAGTGCAACTTATTTGTGGCACTGCTGTTTAGGTCATGTTTGTGTAAAGCGCATGAAGAAACTCCATGATGATGGGCTTTTGGAATCACTTGATTATGAATCACTTGATACTTGCGAACCATGCCTCATGGGCAAGATGACTAAGACTCCGTTCTCCGGAACAATGGAGCGAGCAACTGACTTATTGGAAATAATACATACTGATGTATGCGGTCCGATGAGTGTTGAGGCTCGCGGCGGGTATCGTTATTTTCTAACCTTCACAGATGATTTGAGGAGATATGGGTATATCTGCTTAATGAAACATAAGTCTGAAACATTTGAAAAGTTCAAAGAATTTCAGAGTGAAGTGGAAACTCATCGTAACATGAAAATAAAGTTTCTACGATCTGATCGTGGAGGTGAGTATTTGAGTTATGAGTTTGGTCTTCATTTGAAACAATGCAGAATAGTTTCGCAACTCCCGCCACCTGGAACAGCACAGCGTAATGGTGTGTCCGAATGTCGTAACCACACTTTATTAGATATGGTGCGATCTATGATGTCTCTTACTGATTTACTGCTATCGTTTTGGGGTTATGCTTTAGAGACGGCTACCCAAAGGAGACTGTTGGGTACACCTTCTATCACTGATCCGAAGGCAAGATATTCGTTGCTAAGAATGGATCCTTTCTAGAGAAGGAGTGTCTTTCAAAAGAAGTGAGTGGGAGGAAAGTAGAACTTGATGAGGTAACTGTACCTTCTCCCTTATTGGAAAGTAGTTCATCACAGAAATCAGTTCCAGTGATTCCTACACCAATTAGTGAGGAAGCTAATGATAATGATCATGAAACTTCTGATCAAGTTACCACCGAACCTCGTAGGTCAACTAGAGTAAGATCCGCACTAGAGTGGTATGGTAATACTGTTCTGGAAGTCATGTTACTTGACCATGATGAACCTACGAACTATGAGGAAGCGATGATGAGCCCAGATTCCGCGAAATGGCTTGAGGCCATGAAATATGAGATGAGATCCATGTATGAGAACAAAGTGTGGACTTTGGTTGACTTGCCCAATGATCGGAAAGCCATAGAGAATAAATGGATCTTCAAGAAGAAGACTGACGCTGACGATAATGTTACTGTCTACAAACCTTGACTTCTTGTGAAAGGTTTTCGAAAATTTCAAGGGGTTGACTATGATGAGACCTTGTCACCTGTAGCGATGCTTAAGTCTGTCTAAATCATGTTAGCAATTGCTGCATTTTATGATTATGAAATTTGGCAAATGGATGTCAAAACTGCATTCCTTAATGGATATCTCAAATAAGAGTTGTATATGATGCAACCAGAAGGTTTTGTTGATCCAAAAGGTGCTAACAAAGTGTGCAAGCTCCAACGATCCATTTATGGACTGGTGCAAGCCTCTCGGAGTTGGAATATATGCTTTGATAGTGTGATCAAAGCATATGGTTTTATACAGACTTTTGGAGAAGCCTGTATTTACAAGAAAGTGAGTGGGAGCTCTGTAGCATTTCTGATATTATATGTGGATGACATATTGTTGATCGGAAATGATACTGCATTTCTGAATAGCATAGGACACTTGAAGAAGAATTTTTCAATGAAAGACCTCGGTGAAGCTGCTTATATATTAGGCATCAAGATCTACATAGATAGATCAAGACGCTTAGTTGGACTTTCACAAAGCACATACCTTGATAAAGTTTTGAAGAAGTTCAAAATGGATCAATCAAATAAAGGGTTCTTGCCTGTGTTACAAGGTGTGAAGTTGAGTCAGACTCAAAACCCAACCACGGGAGAAAGTAGAAAGAGAATGAAAAGTCATTCTATATGCCTCAGTCATAGGTTCTATAAAGTATGCCATGCTGTGTACCAGACCTATTGTGTACCTCACCATGAGTTTGGCAAGAGGGTACAATAGTGATTCAGGATTGGATCACTTGACAACGGTCAAAGTTATACTTAGTGGAATAAGGTTATGTTTCTCGGTTATGGAGGTGATAAAGAGTTCGTCGTAAAGAGTTATGTTGATGCAAGCTTTGACACTAATCCGGATGACTCTAAGTCTCAATCTGGAAACATGTTGAAAGTGGGAGCAATTAGCTAGAGTAGCTCCGTACAGAGCATTGTAGACATAGAAAATTTGCAAAATACATACGGCTCTGAATGTGGCAGACCCATTGATTAAACATCTCTCACAAGAAAAACATGATCACACCTTAGTACTCTTGGGGTGTTAATCACATAGCAATGTGAACTAGATTATTGACTCTAATAAAACCTTTAGGTGTCAGTCACATGGAGATGTGAACTAATCACATAAAGATGTGAACTATTGGTGTTAAATTACATGACGATGTGAACTAGATTATCGACTCTAGTGCAAGTGGGAGACTGAAGGAAATATGCCCTAGAGGCAATAATAAAGTTGTTATTTATATTTCCTTATATTATGATAAATGTTTATTATTCATGCTAGAATTGTATTAATCGGAAACTTGATACATGTGTGAATAGATAGACAAAACAAAGTGTCCCTAGTATGCCTCTACTTGACTAGCTCGTTAATCAAAGATGGTTAAGTTTCCTAACCATAGACATGTGTTGCCATTTGATGAACGGGATCACATCATTAGGAGAATGATGTGATGAACGAGAACCATCCGTTAGCTTATCATTATGATCGTTTAGTTTTATTGCAGAAAAAATCACATGTTTCCATAAAAAAATTCAGAGAGAAAGAATTATCGCGATCCACGAGATGGAACCGCCGCCAGGCCCTGTTCTTCCTCGGGAGGGCAGATCTGGAGTCTGTTTGGGGCTCCGGAGAGGGGGATCTTTGTTCTTCGTCATCACCAACCCTTCTCCATCACCAATTCCATGACGCTCCCCACCGGGAGTGAGTAATTCCTTCGTAGGCTCGCTGGTCGGCGAGGAGTTGGATGGGATTCATCATGTAATCGAGTTAGTTTTGTTAGGGCCTGATCCCTAGTATCGATTATGTTCTTAGATTGATGTTTGTTATGACTTTGCCATGCTTAATGCTTGACACTTTGGGCCCGGGTGCCATGATTTCCTATCTGAACCGTTTATGAATTCATAATTATATTCAAGTTCTCGATCCGATCTTGCAAGTTATAGTCACCTACTACGTGTTATGAACCGACAACCCCGGAGTGACAACAACCGGGCCCACTCCCGGTGATGACCGTAGTTTGAGGAGTTCATGTATTCACTATGTGTTAATGCTTTGTTCTGATGCTCTATTAAAAGGAGGCCTTAATATCCCTTTGTTTCCAATATGGACCCTGCTGCCATGGGAGGGTAGGACAAAATATGTCATGCAAGTTCTTTTAATAAAGCATGTATAACTATTTACAAAATACATGCCTACATTATATCGATCAACTGGAGCTAGTGCCATATCGCCCTAGGTTATAATTGTCTCATGATGAATATCATCCAACAAGTCACCGATCCAATGCCTACGAACTTTTCCATATTGTTTCTGCTAAGTTACTACTACTATCATCACTGTTACACTTGCTACAAAATTACTGCTATCACTGTTACTGTTACCATTGCTGCCGTCACTACTATCTAAACTATAAAACTACTTTGCTACTGATCACTTTGCTGCAGATAATTAATCTCCGGGTGTGGTTGAATTGACAACTCAGCTGCTAATACCTTCAAATATTCTTTGGCTCCCCTTCTGTCGAATCTATAAATTTAGATTGAATATTTACCCTCGAAAACTGTTGCGATCCCCTATACTTGTGGGTTATCAAGACCTTTTTCTGGCGCCGTTGCCAGGGAGCATAGCTATATTTGTTGAGTCACTTGGGGTTATTATCAATTTATCACTATGAAGAATCTGAAGGATGCTAAGACTAAGATATTTCCCTCAAGGACGAGGGGAGGTAAGGAACTGCCATTCAGTTCTGCTTTAGATTCACCTTCTGTTATCAGTAAACTTGCAACACCACCACATGCTATTAGTTCTGATATGTTGCAAGTTATTGATGATGCTACTTCTACTATGAATGATGCTTATGATGATGCTAGTACCTTGCTTGATAATGATGATGTGCCACCTGGTGAATTTCTTGATAAACATATTGCTAGAGTTATACAACATGATGTTGTTGAATCTGATGATGTAGCGACCCGACCTCAAACGGTCAAGTCTCCGTGCTTCAGTGTCATCCCTAGATCGGTAATGCTGACACACACAGTACTCGAGGATTTATAACAGGGTAGCAATCACACGCTTATTACATCGAATGTCTCCAAAGAGATTACAATAAATATGGCTTAAGGCCATCTAATATGATAACAGCGGAAGGCTTGGAAAATAAAGTGAGTCCACCAACTCCAACGACATAGCTGAGCTGCGCGGCAACAACCTAACGAACCTTACTCCTCGTCTGAAAAGTCTGCAACATAATGCGTTGCAGCCCGAAAATGGGTCAGCACATGGAATATGCTGGCAAAGTAACACAGTAGAGCAAGAACCGAATAATGCTATCACTACATGCATATTTGGCTGGTGGAAAGCTCTATGGTTATAGTTTTTGTGAAAAGCCAATTTTTCCCTACAACAAAGGAATATATTTTATTTAACTATCATGGTAGTTGAAACATCATTGAGAAGGTTCCTCCAACTCAATCCCAATTAAAAGTAATTATCAACCCAACAATATTAATTTAAGAGTGATGAGATACTTAAGATACTCCAAGTACTAGATACTCAAGATTGTCCATAACCAGGGACACGGCTAACCATGATTAGTTTGTACACTCTGCAGAGGTTTGCGCACTATTCCCCACAAGACTCGATCACCTCCGTTGAATTTCTCGCACTACATGGTGTTTGAGAAACGGATGACCGAGACACAGTCTTTCAGGAACATTAACTCTCTACTCCGGGCAGACCATACCAAACCTACAACCCACTACCTGCTGATCCACCTCTTCAAGAGCTTCACGTAACTTACTCAACTATGCTAGAGCCCATAATAGCTTGTGGCTGCACACGGAAGTTTCTAGCATGAATCATCTCAGTTCCCTTTGAGCCTGGGTGGCGATCCATAGGAAAATCACACGGGTACTCCGGGATTTTCAAAAATACAGGCAACACTGGGTACTCTAGGTGCCTCAATCCACCCAGATGTGTATTTAAGTTGCCACCTTAAGTTGAACCATTAATTAACAATCTCACATCTGTCATGGATTTCACTCACCCAAACCACGTCTACGAGCATAGCATAGCAATATAAGCAACGCGTATAAGTAACTCCCAAGGGTTTGAATGTAACAGGGAAATAGGTTCTACCTCATCAACTACTTCCCAACTCACATGTTAATGACATCCTAACCATGCAAAGTTTGAGGATTGGAACTAATGCATAAAACTGGGTGATAAAGGGGTATGATCAAAGTGATACTTGCCTTGCTGACGATCCGCGAAACCTAGGGACTCCCAATAACACGCTTCACACTCCGAGAATTCTATCGCAAACAAACAATAACATACATAAGCAATCAAGCAAAGAAGCACGGGTAAAACTCAAATAAAAAGATCTAACCAGAAAGTTCAACTTAAGAACTCCGGTTTGCAAAAAGAATCAAATCGAACGGTGCAATGAAACTCAAACGGCAAAGAAAACAAGATCCGTTTACCAATCTGGACCTAGGTCAAATTTTACAGTTGCAAAAGCTTGTTTAAGTTGGTTTAACCGAAAGAGCGTCTCGAGACGAAGATCAGGGCGCTTCAATCGCCTGATTCCGATAAACGAGTGAAAAGATAAACTAACGAAAATCGGATCAGAACTTGCGATCAGAAATAACTGCGGAAAAATCCGATTAAAGGAAACTGACGAACAGGCTAACGAACGAGCATTCGTTATCTGTAACTAACGGGCAAAAACCGTTCATTAAAATGTACGTACGGACAAACGTCCGCTAAAAAGAAAAACCGGGAAAACCGGCGAACAAAAAAAAAATGAACTAGGGTTTTCTTGAAAAAAAAACGGATCGATTTTCTTTAAAAAAAACCAGCGGCTACCTCGTCGGTCCAATGAGACGCGGCGGCGACAGTGGGGCGAGGCGGCGGCGGCACAGCAAGGCAGCGGCGGTGGTGCGGCAAGGCGGCGGCGGCGCGTCACGGCAACGGGCGGCGGCGGCTGCTGTGGACGGGGCGAGGCGGCGGTGGTGGTGGCGATGGGGGGGCTGGTATTTAAGGAGAGGGGGTGCCTTGGGGAGGGGGCAAAGGGGCGGCGGGGAGGAGTCCTAGCCGGACTCCGGTCGGGGTCGGGGCGGCGCGGCGCGGCCGGTCTCCTGGAAGGAGACGGCGCGCGGGAGGGGATGGGCCGGCGGCTGGGCTTCGGCCCAGTTAGCCTCTGCGCATTTTTAAATAAATTCCGCCGAAACTAAAAAAATCCTATAAAATAAAATAAAATTCTAAAAATGCCAAAACAAATTTTCACCGTCTAAATAAAATATTTAGAACAAGATGAACATTTTCTTAGCCCTAAAATGCAATTTTGAAAACGAGCAATTTTTCTAATGCAAACAAAATTGCAATAAAATCCAAATAAAAACAAATATTTAATTATAATATTTTTCCTCCAATATTTCAATTATTTTGGAGAAGTCATATTATACCCTCTCATATGTTTTAATATGAAATATTTTCGGAGAGAAAAATAATTAAAACAAAAAATCCCCGTTTCAAAATTTGATAAAATCAAATTTGAAAACCGGGGAAATCCCCAACTCTCTCCGAGGGTCCTTGAGTTTCTTAGGATTTCAAGGATCGTGAGACGAAATGCAATAAAATATGATATGCAAGAATGATCTATGTATAACATTCCAAATTGAAAATTTGGGATGTTACAAACCTACCCCCCTTAAGATGAATCTCGCCCTCGAGATTCGGGTTGGCTAGAAAATAGGTGTGGGCGGTCTTTTCGAAGATCATCCTCTCGTTCCCATGTGGCTTCGTCCTCAGTATGGTGGCTCCATTGAACTTTGCAAAACTTGATAACCTTGCTGCGGGTGACTCGACTGGCAAATTCCAAAATCTTGACATTCTTTTCCTCATAAGTCAAATCATTGTCCAACTGAATCGCCTCCAACGGTACGGTATCTCTTAGCAGTATGTCGGCCATCTCAGCATGGCACTTCTTCAACTGGGAAAAGTGAAACACGTTGTGAACTGCTGACAGTCCTTCAGGTAACTCCAACTTGTAGGAAACTTCTCCCATCCGTTCCAAAACACGATACGGTCCTACAAATCTCGGGGCTAACTTTCCCTTAACTCCAACGTTTCACTCCTCGCAAAGGTGATACTCGCAGATATGCTCTATCTCCAATTTCATAGGTTAACTCCTTGCGTTTGGAATCTGCATAACTTTTCTGTCTGGACTGAGCTATCTTCAGTCTATCTCGAATCAGTTTAACGTTCTCCTCAGACTCTTTGATCAAGTCTGGTCCAAACAACTGTCGGTCTCCAACTTCATCCCACATCAACGGTGTTCTGCACCTTCGTCCATACAGGGCTTCGAATGGTGCCATCTTCAGACTATCCTGGTAACTATTGTTGTATGACAACTCTGCGTAAGGCAGATTGTCATCCCAACTAGATCCATAATCTAGCGCACAGGCTCTCAACATGTCCTCCAGAATCTGGTTGACTCTCTCGGTCTGTCCATCCGTCTGCGGGTGAAATGCTGTACGGAACTCCAATCTCGTTCCCAAAGTCTGGTGCAGCTGATGCCAAAACTTTGAGGTAAATTGTGTCCCTCTATCCGATAAGATGGTCCTCGGAACTCCATGCAGACATACGATCCTGGTCATATATATCTTGGCCATCTTTGCACTGGTATAAGTTGTTTTCACCGGGATAAAGTGTGCCACTTTGGTCAAGCGGTCAACTACTACCCATATAGAATCATAACCTGATTTGGTCCTGGGCAATCTGGTGATAAAATCCATGCCAAGTTTATCCCACTTCCATTCGGGTATCGGCATAGGCTGTAGCAATCCTGCTGGCTTTTTATGGTCTGCCTTAACTCTCTGACATACGTCACATATGGCTACATACTCGGCGATATCCTTCTTCATCCGTGTCCACCAGAAACGTTCCTTCAAATCCAAATACATCTTGGTGTTTCCGGGGTGTATAGAGTATGGTGAGTCATGAGCCTCCTGTAGTATTAATTTCCTGATCTCTGTGTTATTGGGCACATAAACACGGTCCTCAAACCATAAGGTGTCGTGCTCATCCTCACGAAAACCTTTGGCCTTGCCTTCGCTCATTTTCTCTTTTATCTCCGCAATCTCTTTGTCATCATTCTGGGCTTCTCGAATCTTTCCCAACAATGTAGACTGAACCTCCATTGTTGCAACAAAACCGCTAGGAACAATCTCCAATCGAAGTCCCCGGAGATCCTCTGCTAACTGCTTCGGCAATCTCGTGCTTTCTAGGGTATTAACATAACTCTTCCGGCTCAAAGCGTCTGCTATGACATTGCCCTTTCCTGGATGATAGTGAAGCTTCATGTCATAATCCTTTATAAGCTCCAACCATCTCCTCTGCCTAAGGTTCAGTTCCTTCTGTGTGAAGATGTACTTCAAACTCTTATGATCCGTGTACACATCATAATGGTTTCCAATAAGGTAATGCCTCCAAGTCTTCAATGCATGCACTACGGCTGCTAGCTCCAAATCATGCGTGGCATAATTTAACTCGTGTGGTTTTAGTTGTCGTGAGGCATACAAAACAACTCTTCCATCCTGCATAAGCACACTTCCAAGTCATAAGCGAGAGGCGTCGCAATACACTTGGAAATCCTTACTTATATCTGGCAGTGTCAGCACTGGGGCTGTAGTCAAACATTTCTTCAACTCCTGGAAACTTGCCTCGCAATCTTCCGTCCATTTAAACTTGGTATCCTTCTTCAATAACTCCGTCATTGGCTTCACAATCTTGGAAAAATTCTCAATGAATCTCCGATAGTATCCTGCGAGTCCAAGAAAACTGCGGATCTCGCTAACTGAAGTGGGTGCCAACCATTCAGTGACTGACTGAACCTTGGTGGGGTCTACTGCTATACCTTCTCCTGATATAGCATGTCCAAGGAATCCGACTTCCTTCAACCAAAACTCGCATTTGCTGAACTTGGCATACAACTGATGTTCCCTGAGTTTCTTGAGAACTAAACGCAAATGCTCCTTGTGTTCCTCTTCATTCTTTGAATATACCATTATATCATCAATGAACACCACAACAAACTTATCCAAATATTCCATGAACACCTTGTTCATCATGCTGATGAAATAGGCAGGGGCGTTAGTCAGTCCAAACGACATGACCGTATATTCGTATAGCCCGTACCGTGTGGTGAATGATGTCTTTGGTATATCCTTCTCCCGTATCTTCAGCTGCTATCTTTGGTAGATCGATCTTCGAAAACACCTTAGCTCCTTCCAGCTGGTCAAACAGATCATTGATCATCGACAATGGGTACTTGTTCTTGATCGTCACTTCATTCAAGGCTCGATAATCAACAACCATTCTTAGGGACTTATCCTTCTTCTCGACCAAAAGCACTGGGGCTCCCCACGGTGATGAACTCTGGCGAATGTAACATTTCTCCAATAACTCCTTGATCTGTTTCTTAATCTCCTCCAGATCATTCGCGGGCATCCGATAGGGTCTCTTGGATATTGGCTCTGTGCCTGGCAATAGCTCTATCAAAAACTTGATATCTCGATCCGGTGGCATGCCTGGTAACTCCTCTGGAAAAACATCCGGGTAATCCTTTACTACAGGCACTTCCTCCTGAACAACTCCCGTGAGGGTATTTACTTGGCTACTTCTGGGTGCATGCCTAGATATATAATTGATCCTTTTTCCCTCCGGGGTGGTGAGACAAATCGACTTACTAACACAGTCAATGCTTCCTCCATACTTTGGCATCCAGTCCATTCCTAATATCACATCCAATCCTTGTGACTCCAAGATAATTAGGTCGGGCGAAAAAACATGGTTGCCAATGGTTAAGGGTATCTGGTCGCACCATCGACTAGCCATATACTCTTCTCTAGGTGAACTTACTAACAGAGGGGTCCTAAGGGTTTGGGTCGGTAGTTTAAACTTATCCATGAATTCTCTTGATATGTATGAATGCGATGCACCAGTATCAAAAAGAACAAGAGCGGTAAATGACTTAACCAAAAACTTACCAATAACCGCGTCTGGCTGCTCTTCAACCTCCTCCACGTTAACATGGTTTACTTGTCCTTTGTTGAATGGATTGGGCTTCTTCCCAGCGCTCCCATTTCCGGTTCCATTCTTCCCTTCAGGGCACTCCGTGGCATAGTGTCCAGTCTTCCCGCACTTGAAACAAGTAACGTGGCTTAGGTCTCTCTTGGTGGGTGTGGCTGGATTGGGGCGGTTCTGATTGTTGCTTGCTCCATTCCCATTCCCATTCCTTGAGCCAGTATGATTATGGTTACTTCCTCCATGATGGGTGTGGCCTCCATGGTTATGAACAAGTCCTCCTGAGTTCGGGGTTAGGCGAGGCTTCTGCTGAGCTCCTGAGTTATACCTCCCTTGTCCATACTTCCTCTTACGGCTCTCAATCTGCTGCTGCTTCCCTTCAATCATAAGAGCCTTATCTACCAACTCCTGGTAGTTGTTGAATGTTGCCACCATCAACTGCACGCTCATCTCATCATTCAGCCCTTCCATAAACTTCTCCTACTTTGCGGCATCTGTGGCCACATCATCAGGGGCATAGCGAGATAACTTGCTAAACTCATCCGCGTACTCAGCCACAGTACGGTTCCCCTGGCGTAAGTTGCGAAACTCACGCTTCTTCATACTCATTGCTCCAGTTGAGACATGAGCTGTACGAGAACTTGCTAAAACTGGTCACATGCCACCGTGGATATAGGGTAGGTGACAGTGTAATTCTCCCACCATGAGGTTGCTGGTCCATCCAACTGATGTGCGGCAAAACGCACCTTCTTAGCATCAGTACATCCTGCAATGGTTAACTCCCTTCCAATCCTGCGGAGCCAATCATCTTCTACTATAGGCTCGGTGCTACTGGAAAACACCGGCGGCTGCAACCTCAGAAAACGGGCTAAGTTGTCAACTGGTGTTGGTGGTGGTGGATTGTTGTTGTTGTTGCCTTGGTTCTGAACTAACAACTGCATCAGGGTATTCTGTTGCTGGATCAACTGAGTGAGCTCCGGTGGGAAAGCAAATCCGGGGTCACGTCTCGGAGGCATCTGATGGGTTTAGAGGGGAGAGATTAGAATAGAATGAGGTCTAATGAGAAAGCACTGCCCATATGCACATGAGACAAACATAATCATTTCACTCAATCAATCAAGCAAGGTATACAATCGGTCTAGAACTATCGCAATAGTGCTCGAACTAATCTATTTACATGGTGGAATACTACTACTGATGTGGTGGTCTACTAAAAATATTCCTCGATTGAAGACTCCATGATATCTGCTCCAGCTTCGTCTTCAAAGTCATCATCGCTAAGGTCAGAGTCGGTGTCGTCGATGATGATGTAGTCCTCCGGACGAATCTCCTTGGGTTCTTCGTCTTCTTCTACTGGTGTGGGATCTCCCATGAATATTCCGATCTTCTTAATCAGGTCGTCATTCTTCTCCACTAGTACGACGATTTCCTCCTCATAATCTTCATGTTTAGCCTTGAGTTCTTCCTCTAGTTCCGTGATCCTAGTCATTGCCTTCTTCAGATCTATCATGCCTGCGCACATATGATTCTCCTGGCGTCGAATGTGCTGGTTTAGTTCCTGGATGAAAGCTGCAATTGATCTATCCTTCCTGGTGCTGATCATCTCCCATTGCTCGTCTCGGCGCCCACAAATCTGATAGATAGTATCCTCAAGTTCCTTTTGTTAAACTTCTCCAATGCGTCCCATGGTGATGTGAGCTGCCATACTCTTGCCTAGACTCCAGGTTGGTGCATCAAAGGAAAACTCTATGGGTTTAGTGACTGACGTGAAGGTTCTTCCTAGAACTTGAACTTGAATCATCCATCGCTCCTCTTCTCGTAAAATGGCGTTGTAAGTCCCGGTGAAGCTTGGTATTCCTATGTTCAGGTACCTAGTGACTTCCTTCAAGTGTCGTCTAAAAGGTGCTTCTTCATCCAGTTGTGCAAACTTGTTCCTTGCATCCGCCATCCTAAAGAGTGGAAAATGGAGAGGAGTCAGAAATGAGAAGAGAATAGTGATCTATGGCTTTAGCTTAGTGTTTGTGTCCTACACTCAGCGTGTGCTCTGATACCATCTTGTAGCGATCCGACCTCAAACGGTCAAGTCTCTGTGCTTCAGTGTCATCCCTGGATCGGTAATGCTGACACACACAGTACTCGAGGATTTATAACCGAGTAGCAATCACACACTTATTACATCGAATGTCTCCAAAGAGAACTTACTGCAATAAATATGGCTTAAGGCCATCTAATACGATAACAGCGGAAGGCTTGGAAGATAAAGTGAGTCCATCAACTCCAACGACATAGCTGAGCTGCGCGGCAACGACCTAACGAACCTTACTCCTCGTCTGAAAAGTCTGCAACATAATACGTTGCCACCCGAAAATGGGTCAGCACATGGAATATGCTGGCAATGTAACACAGTAGAGCAAGAACAGAATAATGCTATCACTACATGCATATTTGGCTGGTGGAAAGCTCTATGGATATAGTTTTTGCGAAAAGCCAATTTTTCCCTACAACAAAGGAATAGATTTTATTTAACTGTCATGGTAGTTGAAATATCATTGAGAAAGTTCCTCCAACTCAATCCCAATTAAAAGTAATTATCAACCCAACAATATTAATTTAAGAGTGATGAGATACTTAAAATACTCCAAGTACTAGATACTGAAGACTGTCCATAACCGGGGACACGGCTGACCATGATTAGTTTGTACACTCTGCAGAGGTTTTCGCACTTTTCCCCACAAGACTCGATCGCCTCCGTTGAATTTCTCGCACTACATGGTGTTTGAGAAACGGATGACCGAGACACAGTCTTTCAGGAACATTAACTCTCTACTCCGGGCAGACCATACCAAACCTACAACCCACTACCTGCTGATCCACCTCTTCAAGAGCTTCACATAACTTACTCAACTATGCTAGAGCCCATAATAGCTTGTGGTTGCACACAGAAGTTTCTAGCATGAATCATCTTAGTTCCCTTTGAGCCTGGGTGGCAGTCCATAGGAAAATCACACGGGTACTCCGGGATTTCCAAAAATACAGGCAACACTGGGTACTCTAGGTGCCTCAATCCACCCAGATGTGTATTTAAGTTGCCACCTTAAGTTGAACCATTAATTAAAAATCTCACATCTGTCATCGATTTCATTCAACCAAACCACGTCTACGAGCATAGCATAGCAATATAAGCAATGCGTATAAGTAACTCCCAAGGGTTTGAATGTAACATGGCAATAGGTTCTACCTCATCAACTACTTCCCAACCCACATATTAATGACATCCTAACATGCAATGTTTGAGGATTGGAACTAATGCATAAAACTGGGTGATAAAGGGGTATGATCAAGGTGTTACTTGCCTTGCTGACGATCCACGAAACCTAGGGACTCCAACTAACACGCTTCGCACTCCGAGAATTCTATCGCAAACAAACAATAACATACATAAGCAATCAAGCAAAGAAGCACGGGTAAAACTCAAATAAAAAGATCTAACCAGAAAGTTCAACTTAAGAACTCCGGTTTGCAAAAAGAATCAAATCAAACGGAGCAACGAAACTCAAACGACAAAGAAAACAAGATCCGTTTACCAATCTAGACCTAGGTCAAATTTTACAGCTGCAAAAGCTTGTTTAAGTTGGTTAAACGGAAAGAGGGTCTCGAGACGAAGATCTAGGCGCTTGAATCGCCTGATTCTGATAAACAAGCGAAAAGATAAACTAGAACGAAAATCGGATCAGAAATCGCGATCAGAAATAACCACGGAAACATCCGATTAAAGGAAACTGACGAACAGGCTAACGAACGAGCGTTCGTTATCTTTAACTAATGGGCAAAAACCATTCATTAAAACGAACGTACGGACGAACGTCCGCTAAAAAAGAAAAACAGGGAAAAACCGGCGAACCGAAAAAAACGAACTAGGGTTTTCTTAAAAAAACCGGATCAGTTTTCCTTTAAAAAAACCGACGGCTACCTCATCGGCCCGGCGAGACGCGGTGGCGATGGCAGGGCGAGGCGGCAAGGCGGCGGCGCCTGCTGTGGGTGGGGCGAGGCGGCGGTGGCGGGTGGTGGCGATGGGGGTCTGGTATTTAAGGGGAGGGGGGTGCCTTGGGGAGGGGGCAAAGGGGCGGCGGGGAGGAGTCCTAGCCGGACTCCGGTCCGGGTCGGGGCGGCGCGGCGCGGCCGGTCTCCTGGAAGGAGACGGCACGCGGGAGGGGACCGGCCGGCGGCTGGGCTTCAGCCCAGTTAGCCTCTGCACATTTTTTTAAATAAATTCCGTCAAAACTAAAAACATCCTAGAAAATAAAATAAAATTCTAAAAATGCCAAAACAAATTTTCACCGTCTAAATAAAATATTTAGAACGAGATGAACATTTTCTTGGCCCTAAAATGCAATTTTGAAAACGTGCAATTTTTCTAATGCAAACAAAATTGCAATAAAATCCAAATAAAAACAAATATTTGATTTTAATATTTTTCCTTCAATATTTCAATTATTTTGGAGAAGTCATATTATCCCCTCTCATATATTTTAATATGAAATATTTTCGGAGAGAAAAATAATTAAAATCAAAAATCCTCGTTTCAAAATTTGATAAAATCAAATTTGAAAACCGGGGAAATCCCCAACTCTCTCCGAGGGTCCTTGAGTTGCTTAGGATTTCGAGGATCACGAGACGAAATGCAATAAAATATGATATGCAAGAATGATCTATGTATAACATTCCAAATTGAAAATTTGGGATGTTACAGATGACGAGCTTGAAACTTAATCTCCTGAAACACCTGCTGGAACTAGTCCTCCTAGATATGAATTGCCTAAGGTACTGGAAGGTTATGTTATGAGTGAAGAAGCAACTAGAGATATCCTTGCTTGTAATGCTAGAGATGATCTAGAGAAATTATTACGCAAGTATAAAGAAAAATCTCTGAATGCTAGAATGATGTGTGATCCTAAGTTTGCTACTTCACCTATCTTTATTGATGATAAGGATTATGAATTCTCTGTCGACCCAGAGTTAATTACTTTGGTTGAATCTGATCCTTTCCATGGTTATGAAACTGAACCTGTTGTGGCACATCCTACTAAGTTGAATGAAATAGCCACCCTTTTTACTCATGATGAGAAAACTCGCTATTACTTTATGCTCAAATTATTTCCTTTCTCATTAAAGGGTGATGCTAAAGCTTGGTACAATACTCTTGCTCCTGGTTGTGTGCGTGGTCCCTAGGATATGATTTATTACTTCTCTGAAAAATATTTTCTTGCTCATATGAAACAAGCTGCCTTACAGGAAATATTTAACTTTGTGCAAACTAAAGAAGAGAGTCTCCCACAAGCTTGGGGAAGGCTTTGCCAGTTACTTAATACTTTGCCTGATCATCCTCTGAAAGGATCGAGAAGAGGTGTCTAGAGGTGGGTGAATAGACTCTTAGCAAAGAAAAGTAGCAGTTTTTAATTTCTTCAAGTTAAGGTGGAGTTTTAGCACAAGTTTAACCATTCACAATACATTTCAAGCAAGCATGGCAAGAGTATATGAGCAGCTGAAATTAAAGCATGCAACTTGCAAGAAAGTAAAGGGATGGGATTGGAGTGTGCAAACGCAATTGGAGACACGGATATTTTTGGCGTGGTTCGATAGGTGGTGCTATCGTACATCCACGTTGATGGAGACTTCTACCAACGAAGGGTAACGGTTGCACGAGTCCACGGGGGCTCCACCCACGAAGGGTCCACGAAGAAGCAACCTTGTCTATCCCACCATGGCCATCGCCCACGAAGGACATGCCTCACTAGGGTAGATCTTCACGAAGTAGGAGATCTCCTTGCCCGTACATACTCCTTGGTTCAACTCCACAATCTTGTCGGAGGCTCCCAAGTGACACCTAACCATATGATTTTCTAGGGATGAACTTTCTTTGGCCATGTTATTTTGAGAAGACATGATTGCTTAGTTAGTATGCTTGAAGTATTATTATTTTTATGTCAATATTAAACTTTTATCTTGAATCTTTCAGATCTGAACATTCATGCCACAATAAAGAAAATTATATTGAGAAATATGTTAGGAAGCATTCCACATCAAAAATTCTCTTTTTACCATTTATCTACATGAGGACGAGCAGGAATTAAGCTTGGGGATGCTTGATACGTCTCCAACGTATCTATAATTTTTGATTATTCCATGCTATTATATATTTTGTTTTGGATGTTTAATGGGCTTATTTATACACTTTTATATTATTTTTGGGACTAACCTATTAACCGGAGGCCCAACCCAAATTGCTGTTTTTTTGCCTATTTCAGTGTTTCGCAGAAAAAGAATATCAAACGGAATAAAACCTTTGGGAGCGTGATTTTTGGAACAAACGTGATCCAGAGGCTCCCCCCTCGGCACACCCTCCACCCTCGTGGGCCCCTCATGGCTCCACTGACCTACTTCTTGCTCCTATATATACCTACGTACCCTGAAAACATCGAGGAGCACCAAGAAAACCTAATTCCACGCCTACCCCCCTGGGCACACCCTCCACCCTCGTGGGCCCCTCGTGGCTCCACTGACCTACTTCTTGCTCCTATATATACCTACGTGCCCTGAAAACATCGAGGAGCACCAAGAAAACCTAATTCCACCGCCGCAACCTTCTGTACCCATGAGATCCCATCTTGGGGCCTTTTACGGCGCTCCGCCGGAGGGGGCATTGATCACGGAGGGCTTCTACATCAACACCATAGCCTCTCCGATGATGTGTGAGTATTTTACCTCAGACCTTCGGGTCCATAGTTATTAGCTAGATGGCTTTTTCTCTCTCTTTGGATCTCAATACAAAGTTCTCCTTGATTCTCTTGGAGATCTATTTGATGTAATCTTCTTTTGCGGTGTGTTTGTCGAGATCTGATGAATTGTGGGTTTATGATCAAGATTATCTATGAACAATATTTGAATCTTCTCTGAATTCTTTTATGTATGATTGGTTATCTTTACAAGTCTCTTTGAATTTTCAGTTTGGTTTGGCCTACTAGATTGATCTTCCTTGCAATGGGAGAAGTGCTTAGCTTTGGGTTCAGTCTTGTGGTGCTCGATCCCAGTGACATTAGGGGAAACGACACGTATTGTATTGTTGCCATCGAGCATAAAAAGATGGGGTTTATATCATATTGCATGAGTTTATCCCTCTACATCGTGTCATCTTGCTTAAAGCGTTACTCCGTTCTTATGAACTTAATACTCTCGATGCATGCTGGATAGCCGTCGATGTGTGGAGTAATGGTAGTAGATGCAGGCAGGAGTCGGTCTACATGTCAGGGACATGATGCCTATATACATGATCATACCTAGATATTGTCATAACTATGCTCAATTCTATCAATTGCTCGATAGTAATTTGTTCACCCACCGTAATACTTATGCTATCTTGAGAGAAGCCACTAGTGAAACCTATGGCCCCCGGGTCTATCTTCCATCGTATTAATCTCCTGTCAACTAGCTATTTCTGGCACCATTTATTTTGCAATCTTTACTTTCAATCTATATCATAAAAATACCAAAAATATTTACCTTATTATTATTATTATTATTATTATCTCTATCAGATCTCACTCTTGCAAGTGGCCGTGAAGGGATTGACAACCCCTTTATCGCATTGGTTGTGAGGTTCTTATTTGTTTGTGTAGGTACGAGGTGACTCGCGCGTGGTCTCCTACTGGATTGATACCTTGGTTCTCAAAAACTGAGGGAAATACTTACGCTACTTTGCTGCATCACCCTTTCCTCTTCAAGGGAAAACCAACACATGCTCAAGAGGTAGCACTATGCATCTCCTAGATAGATCTTGCGTGATCGTAGGTAAAATTTTGAAATACTGCGTTCAACAACAGTGGCATCCGAGCCAGGTCTATGCGTAGGTGTTATATGCACGAGTAGAACACAATGAGTTGTGGGGGATAATAGTCATACTGCTTACCAGCAACATCTTACTTTGATTCAGCGGTATTGTTGGATGAAGCGGCCCAGACCGACATTACATGACCGCGTTCATGAGGCTGGTTCTACCGACGTGCTTCGCACGCACGTGGCTAGCGGGTGTCTATTGCTCCAACTTTAGTTGAATCGAGTTTGACTACGCATGGTCCTTGTTGAAGGTTAAAACAACACACTTGAGAAAAAGTCGTTGTGGTTTTGATGCCTAGGTAAGAACGGTTCTTGCTAGAAGCCCGTTTTTGTTAAAGTTATTGGCAACTGGCGTGTAAAACTTGCGTGTTAAAGTTATTAGCAGCTGTGTAAAACTTGCAACAACAAAGTAGAGGACATCTAACTTGTTTTTGCATGTTGTGATGTGATATGGTCAAGACGTGATGAGATATAAATTGTTGTATGAGATGATCATGTTTTGTTAAAGTTATTGGCAACTGGCAGAAGCCTTATGGTTGTCTCTTTATTGCATAAGATGCAAGCGCCATATAATTGCTTTACTTTATCGCTATGCGATAGCAATAGTTGCAAAAGCAATAGTTTGTGAGACGACCATATAACGACACGTTGATAGAGATCAAGATGATGGAGATCATGGTGTCATGCCGGTGACAATGGAGATCATGACGGTACTTTGGAGATGGAGATCAAAGGCACAAGATGATGATGGCCATATCATGTCACATATTCTGATTGCATGTGATGTTTATCTCTTATGCATCTTATTTTGCTTAGTACGACGGTAGCATTATGAGATGATCACTTACTAAAATTTCAAGGTATAAGTGTTCTCCCTGAGTATGCACCGTTGTGACAGTTCGTCGTGCCAAGACACCACGTGATGACCGGGTGTGATAAGCTCTACGTTCACATACAACGGGTGCAAGCCAGTTTTGCACGTGCAGAATACTCGGGTTAAACTTGACGAGCCTAGCATATGCGGATATGGCCTCGGAACACTGGAGACCGAAAGGTCGAACATGAATCATATCGTAGATATGATCAACATAGAGATGTTCACCATTGAAGACTGCTCCATCTCACGTGATGATCATACATGGTTTAGTTGATATGGATCACGTGATCATTTAGATGACTCGAGGGATGTCTATCTAAGTGGGAGTTCTGAAGTAATACGATTAATTGAACTTAATTTATCATGAACTTAGTCCTGATGGTTTTTGCATATCTATGTTGTAGATCAATAGCTCGCGTTGTAGCTCCCCTATGTTTTTGATATGATCCTAGAGAAAACTATGTTGAAAGATGATAGTAGCAATGATGCAGACTGGGTCCGTGATCTGAGGATTATCCTCATTGCTGCATAGAAGAATTGTCCTTGATGCACCGCTAGGTGACTGACCTATTGCATGAGCAGATGCAGACGTTATGAACGTTTGGCAAGCTCGGTATGATGACTACTTGATAGTTTAGTGCGCCATGCTTTACGGATTAGAACTGGGACTTCAAAAATGTTTTGAATGCCACAGAGCATATAAGATGTTCTAAGAGCTGAAATCGGTATTTCAGACTCATGCCAGAGTCGAGAGGTATGAGACCTCTGACAAGTACTTTGGCTACAATATGGAGGAGAATAGCTCAACCTGTGAGCATGTGCTCAGAATGTCTGAGTACTACAATCGCTTGAAACAAGTTTGAGTTAATCTTCCAAGATAGTGATTAACAGAGTTCTCTAGTCACGATCACCAAGTTACTGGAACTTCGTGATGAACTATAATATGCTAGGGATGGAAAAGACAATTCTCGAGCTCTTCACAATGCTAAAGGCTGCGGAGGTAGAAATCAAATAGAGCATCAGGTGTTGATGGTAAACAAGACCACTAGTTTCAAGAAAAAGGGCAAAGGGAAGAAGGGGAACTTCAAGAAAAATAGCAAGCAAGTTGCTACTCCCGGAAGAAGCCCAAGTCTGGACCTAAGCCTGAAACTGAGTGCTTCTACTGCAAAGGGACTGGTCACTTGAAGCGGAACTGCCCCAAGTATTTAGCGGTTAATAAGGATGGAAAAGTGAAAGGTATATTTGATATACATGTTATTGATGTGTACTTTACTAGTGTTCATAGTAACCCCAGGGTATTTGATACCAGTTCAGTTGCTAAGATTGGTAACTCGAAACAGGAGTTACAAAATGAACAGAGACTAGTTGAGGGTGAGGTAACGATGTGTGTTGGAAGTGATTCCAAGGTTTATAAGATCACCATCGCATACTCCCTCTACCTTCAGGATTAGTGTTGAACCTAAATAAATGTTATTGGTGTTTGCGTTGAGCATGAATATGATTAGATCATGTTTATTGCAACACGATTATTCATTTAAGTCAGAGAATAATTGTTGTTCTGTTTACATGAATAAAACCTTCAATGGTCATACACCCAATGTGAATGGTTTGTTGAATCTCGATCGTGGTTCTACACATATTCATAATATTGAAGCCAAATGATGCAAAGTTAATAATGATAGTGCAACTTATTTGTGGCACTGCTGTTTAGGTCATGTTTGTGTAAAGCGCATGAAGAAACTCCATGATGATGGGCTTTTGGAATCACTTGATACTTGCGAACCATGCCTCATGGACAAGATGACTAAGACTCCGTTCTCCGGAACAATGGAGCGAGCAACTGACTTATTGGAAATAATACATACTGATGTATGTGGTCCGATGAGTGTTGAGGCTCGCGGCGGGTATCGTTATTTTCTAACCTTCACAGATGATTTGAGGAGATATGGGTATATATGCTTAATGAAACATAAGTCTGAAACATTTGAAAAGTTCAAAGAATTTCAGAGTGAAGTGGAAACTCATCGTAACATGAAAATAAAGTTTCTACGATCTGATCGTGGAGGTGAATATTTGAGTTATGAGTTTGGTCTTCATTTGAAACAATGCAGAATAGTTTCGCAACTCCTGCCACCTAGAACAGCACATCGTAATGGTGTGTCCGAATGTCGTAACCGCACTTTATTAGATATGGTGCGATCTATGATGTCTCTTATTGATTTACCGCTATCATTTTGGGGTTATGCTTTAGAGACGGCTACATTCACGTTAAATAGGGCACCATCTAAATCTGTTGAGATGACACCATATGAACTGTCGTTTGGCAAGAAACCCAAGTTGTCATTTCTCAAAGTTTGAGGTTGCGATGCTTATGTGAAAAAGCTTCAACCTGATAAGCTCAAACCCAAATCAGAGAAATGTGTCCTCATAGGATACGCAAAGGAGACTTTTGGGTACACCTTCTATCTCTGATCCAAAGGCAATATATTCATTGCTAAGAATGTATCCTTTCTAGAGAAGGAGTTTCTTTCGAAAGAAGTGAGTTGGAGGAAAGTAGAACTTGATGAGGTAACTGTACCTTCTCCCTTATTGGAAAGTAGTTCATCACAGAAATCAGTTCCAGTGATTCCTACACCAATTAGTGAGGAAGCTAATGATAATGATCATGAAACTTCTGATCAAGTTACCACCGAACCTCGTAGGTCAAGTAGAGTAAGATCCGCACTAGAGTGGTATGGTAATACTATTCTGGAAGTCATGTTACTTGACCATGATGAACCTACGAACTATGAGGAAGTGATGATGAGCCCAGATTCCGCGAAATGGATTGAGGCCATGAAATATGAGATGAGATCCATGTATGAGAACAAAGTGTGGACTTTGGTTGACTTGCCCAATGATCGGAAAGCCATAGAGAATAAATGGATCTTCAAGAAGAAGACTGACGCTGACGATAATGTTACTGTCTACAAACCTTGACTTCTTGTGAAAGGTTTTTGAAAATTTCAAGGAGTTGGCTATGATGAGACCTTGTCACCTGTAGCAATGCTTAAGTCTGTCTAAATCATGTTAGCAATTGCTGCATTTTATGATTATGAAATTTGGCAAATGGATGTCAAAACTGCATTCCTTAATGGATATCTCAAAGAAGAGTTGTATATGATGCAACCAGAAGGTTTTGTTGATCCAAAAGGTGCTAACAAAGTGTGCAAGCTCCAACGATCCATTTATGGACTGGTGCAAGCCTCTCGGAGTTGGAATATACGCTTTGATAGTGTGATCAAAGAATATGGTTTTATACAGACTTTTGGAGAAACCTGTATTTACAAGAAAGTGAGTGGGAGCTCTGTAGCATTTCTGATATTATATGTGGATGACATATTGTTGATCGGAAATGATACTGAATTTCTGAATAGCATAAAATGACACTTGAAGAAGAATTTTTCAATGAAAGACCTCGGTGAAGCTGCTTATATATTGGGCATCAAGATCTATATAGATAGATCAAGACGCTTAATTGGATTTTCACAAAGAACATACCTTGATAAAGTTTTGAAGAAGTTCAAAATTGATCAATCAAAGAAAGGGTTCTTGCCTGTGTTACAAGGTGTGAAGTTGAGTCAGACTCAAAACCCGACCACAGTAGAAAATAGAAAGAGAATGAAAATTCATTCCATATGCCTCAGTCATAGGTTCTATAAATTATGCCATGCTGTGTACCAGACCTATTGCGTACCTCACCATGAGTTTGGCAAGAGGGTACAATAGTGATCCAAGATTGGATCACTTGACAACGGTCAAGGTTATCCTTAGTGGAACAAAGATATGTTTCTCGGTTATGGAGGTGATAAAGAGTTCGTCATAAAGAGTTATGTTGATGCAAGCTTTGACACTAATCTAGATGACTCTAAGTCTCAATCTGGATACATGTTGAAAGTGGGAGAAATTAGCTAGAGTAGCTCCGTATAGAGTATTGTAGACATAGAAAATTTGCAAAATACATACGGCTCTGAATGTGGCAGACCCGTTGACTAAACATCTCTCACAAGCAAAACATGATCACACCTTAGTACTCTTTGGGTGTTAATCACATAGAAACGTGAACTAGATTATTGACTCTAATAAAACCTTTAGGTGTCAGTCACATGGAGATGTGAACTAATCACATAAAGATGTGAACTATTGGTGTTAAATTACATGACGATGTGAACTAGATTATCGACTCTAGTGCAAGTGGGAGACTGAAGGAAATATGCCCTAGAGGCAATAATAAAGTTGTTATTTATATTTCCTTATATCATGATAAATGTTTATTATTCATGCTAGAATTGTATTAACCGGAAACTTGATACATGTGTGAATACATAGACAAAACAAAGTGTCCCTAGTATGCCTCTACTTGACTAGCTCGTTAATCAAAGATGGTTAAGTTTCCTAACCATAGACATGTGTTGCCATTTGATGAACGGGATCACATCATTAGGAGAATTATGTGATGGACAAGAACCATCCGTTAGCTTAGCATTATGATTGTTTAGTTTTATTGTTGTTGCTTTCTTCATGACTTATACATGTTCCTCTAACTATGAGATTATGCAACTCTCGAATACCGGAGGAACATTTTGTGTGCTATCAAACGTCACAACGTAACGGAGTGATTATAAAGATGCTCTACAGGTGTCTCCGATGGTGTTTGTTGAGTTGGCATAGATCGAGATTAGGATTTTTCACTCAGTGTATCTGAGAGGTATCTCTGGACCCTCTTGGTAATGCACATCACGATGAGCCTTGCAAGCAATGTGACTAATGAGTTAGTCACGGGATGTTGCATTATGGAACGAGTAAAGAGACTTTCCGGTGACGAGATTGAACTAGGTATGATGATACCTACGATCGAATCTTGTGCAAGTAACATACCGATGATAAAGGGAACAACATATGTTGTCATGCGGTTTGATCGACAAAGATCTTCGTAGAATATGTAGGAACCAATATGAGCATCCAGGTTCTGCTATTAGTTATTGACCGGAGATGTGTGATACGTCTCCAACGTATCTAATTTTTCTCACGCTTTTCCTCTTGTTTTGGACTCAAATTTGCATGATTTGAATGAAACTAACCCCGGACTGACGTTGTTTTTAGCAGAACTACCATGGTGTTGTTTTTGTGCAGAAATAAAAGTTCTCGGAATAGAACGAAACTTTGTGAGGATTTTTTATATCAATAATAAGAATTTCTGGAGCCAATACCCACCAAAGAGGGGCCCCTGGGTGGGCACAAACCACCAGGGCGCGCCCCCTCTCCTGATGCGCCCAGGTGGGTTGTACCCACCTGGTGGCCACGCTGACGACCCCCTTGATACTATAAAATCACATATTTCCAGAAAAAAAAATTAGAGAGAAAGAATTATTGCGATCCACGAGACGGAGCCGCCGCCAGGCCATGTTCTTCCTCGGGAGGGCAGATCTGGAGTCTGTTTGGGGCTCCGGAGAGGGGGATCTTTGTTCTTCGTCATCACCAACCCTTCTCCATCGCCAATTCCATGAGCTCCCCACCGGGAGTGAGTAATTCCTTCGTAGGCTCGCTGGTCGGTGAGGAGTTGGATGAGATTCATCATGTAATCAAGTTAGTTTTGTTAGGGCCTGATCCCTAGTATCCATTATGTTCTTAGATTGATGTTTGTTATGACTTTGCCATGCTTAATTCTTTACACTTTGGGCCCGGGTGCCATGATTTCCAATCTGAACCATTTATGAATTCATAATTGTATTCATGTTCTAGATCCGATCTTGCAAGTTATAGTCACCTACTACGTGTTATGAACCGGCAACCCCGGAGTGACAACAACCGGGCCCACTCTCGATGATGACCGTAGTTTGAGGAGTTCATGTATTCCCTATGAGTTAATGCTTTGTTCTAGTTCTTTATTAAAAGGAGGCCTTAATATCCCTGAGTTTCCAATATGGACCCCACTGCCACGGGAGGGTAGGACAAAAGATGTCATGCAAGTTCTTTTAATAAACCATGTGTGACTATTTACGAAATACATGCCTACATTATATCGATGAACTCGAGCTAGTGCCGTATCGCCCTAGGTTATAACTGTCTCATGATGAATATCATCCAACAAGTCACCGATCCAATGCCTATGAACTTTTCCATATATTTTCTGCTAAGTTACTACTGCTATCATCACTATTACACTTGCTACAAAATTACTGCTATCACTATTACTGTTACCATTTCTGCCGTCACTACTATCTAAACTATCAAACTACTTTGCTACTGATCACTTTGCTGCAGATAATTAATCTCCAGGTGTGGTTGAATTGACAACTCAGCTGCTAATACCTTCAAATATTCTTTGGCTCCCCTTCTGTGGAATCTATAAATTTGGGTTGAATATTTACCCTCAAAAACTGTTGCGATCCCCTATACTTGTGGGTTATCAAGACCTTTTTCTGGCGCCATTGCCGGGAGCATAGCTATATTTTTTGAGTCACTTGGGATTATTATCAATTTATCACTATGAAGAATCTGAAGGATGCTAAGACTAAGATATTTCCCTCAAGGACGAGGGGAGGTAAGGAACTGCCATCCAGTTCTGCTTTAGATTCACCTTCTGTTATTAGTAAACTTGCAACACCACCACATGCTATAAATTCTGATATGTTGCAAGTTATTGATGATGCTACTTCTACTGTGAATGATGCTTATGATGATGCTAGTACCTTGCTTGATAATGATGATGTGCCACTTGGTGAATTTCTTGATAAACATATTGCTAGAGTTATACAACATGATGTTGTTGAATCTGATGATGAGTTTGAAACTAAATCTCCTGAAACACCTGCTGGAACTAGCCCTCCTAGATATGAATTGCCTAAGGTACTGGAAGGTTATGTTATGAGTGAAGAAGCAACTAGAGATATCCTTGCTTGTAATGCTAGAGGTAGAGATGATCTAGAGAAATTATTACGCAATTATAAAGAAAAATCTCTGAATGCTAGAATGACGTGTGATCCTAAGTTTGCTACTTCACCTATCTTTATTGATGATAAGGATTATGAATTCTCTGTCGACCCAGAGTTAATTACTTTGGTTGAATCTGATCCTTTCCATGGTTATGAAACTGAAACTGTTGTGGCACATCTTACTAAGTTGAATGAAATAGCCACCCTTTTTACTCATGATGAGAAAACTTCCTATTACTTTATTCTCAAATTATTTCCTTTCTCATTAAAGGGTGATGCTAAAGTTTGGTACAATACTCTTGCTCCTGGTTGTGTGCATGGTCCCTAGGATATGATTTATTACTTCTCTGAAAAATATTTTCCTGCTCATATGAAACAAGCTGCCTTACAGGAAATATTTAACTTTGTGCAAACTAAAGAAGAGAGTCTCCCACAAGCTTGGGGGAGGCTTTGCTAGTTACTTAATACTTTGCCTGATCATCCTCTGAAAGGATCGAGAAGAGGTGTCTAGAGGTGGGTGAATAGACTCTTAGCAAAGAAAAGTAGCAGTTTTTAATTTCTTCAAGTTAAGGTGTAGTTTTAGCACAAGTTTAACCATTCACAATACATTTCAAGCAAGCATGGCAAGAGTATATGAGCAGCTGAAATTAAAGCATGCAACTTGCAAGAAAGTAAAGGGATGGGATTGGAGTGTGCAAATGCAATTGGAGACACGTAGATTTTTGGCGTGGTTCCGATAGGTGGTGCTATCGTACATCCACATTGATGGAGACTTCTACCCACGAAGGGTAACAGTTGCGCGAGTCCACGGAGGGCTCCACCCACGAAGGGTCCACGAAGAAGCAACCTTGTCTATCCCACCATGGCCATCGCCCATGAAGGACATGCCTCGCTAGGGTAGATCTTCACGAACTAGGCGATCTCCTTGCCCGTACAAACTCCTTGGTTCAACTCCACAATCTTGACGGAGGCTCCCAAGTGACACCTAACCAATCTAGGAGACACCACTCTCCAAAAGGTAATAGATGGTGTGTTGATAATGAACTCCTTGCTCTTGTGCTTCAAATGATAGTCTCCCCAACACTCGACTCTCTCTCATAGATTTGGATTTGGTGGAAAGATGATTTGAGTGGAAAGAAACTTGGGAAGGCTAGAGATCAAGATTCATATGGTTGGAATGGAATATTTTGGTCTCAACACATGATTAGGTGGCTCTCTCTCAAAAAAAGAATGCTCGAAGTGTAGGCATGTTCTGATGGCTCTCCTTACTAATGAAGGAAGGGTGGATGGGTATATATAGCCTCCACACAAAATCTAACCGTTACACACAATTTAGCAAACTCGGTGGGATCGAATTAGAAAACTTAGTCAGACCAATTCAGAAAACTCGGTCAGACCGATTCAGTTCAAAATGTGAACGTTAGGCTTTTCGGTGGGACCGATATGATCAACTCGGTGGGACCGATGTGCTAGGGTTAGGGTAAAACCTCATCTCAGTTCGACCGATTACACAAACTCAGTGGGACCAATTTTGGTAATAAGCAAAACAGAGAGTTGGTCAAGCAAATTCAGCGGGATCGATTGCTTATCTCGGTGGGACCGAAATAATTGCAACAAGCAACAGAGAGTTTGCAAGCCCATCTCGGTGAGACCGGGATCCCATCGGTGAGACCGAATTGATTAGGGTTTCTGGCAGTGGCTATATCAAGTGAACTCGGTGGCGCCGGATAGAACATGTCGGTGGGGCCGAGTTTGACTTTTGGTTTGGGACATATGTGGATGTGAGAAAGTGGTTGAGGGCTTTGGAGCATATCACTAAGCACTTTGAGCAAGCAAGCCATTAAGCAACACCTCATCCCCTTTTAATAGTATTGGCTTTCCTATGGACTCAACGTGATCTTGGATCACTAAAATGAAAATGTAGAGTCTTGAGCTTTTGAGCTTGAGCCAATCCTTTGTTCTTAGCATCTTGCAAGGATTCTATATCCTCTTGTCCACGCCACTCCATTTGTTGAACTTGTCTGAAATATACTAGATACAAATATTAGTCCAACAAGAGATATGTTGACGTTAATTACCAAAACCACCCAGGGAGCACATGTGCTTTCAATCACCCCCTTTTTGGTAATTGATGACAACATACATCAAAGCTTTAGAAAAAGATATAAAGAATAGTAAGTAAAGCTTTGGAAAGACATGTAACATGCATAGGCTCCCCCTACATGTATGCATCCATGTAACTATGGAATATGAGAGCATGTGAATGCAAAATCATGATAGAGCAAGCAATGAGTTACATGTTTCTTGGCTATATGCATCAGAGCAAATAATGTGAATAGAAATTGTAGCTTCATGTTCATGATTCCTTCTTGCAAACAATATGTACATCAGCAAGAGATCATCATGCACATGAATGTGATGCATATACTTACCTTGTGGTCTTAAGCTGGCTTAGGAAGAGATGAACCTGAGTAAACAAGGTTAGATAACACAGATACATCTACTAAACATAGCAAGAACTGCAAACCACAAGAGTACCAAGACTGGGATGACATGTAGAGAATGAGTACTAGGTACTCCTATTGGGTATAGACATGTCCCCAAAGATAAAGATATGCAATGAATTCAAAGATTTCCTTCCCTAGAAGTCTTTCTCCCCCTGAGTCTTATATAGGATAATGGGAGAAAATAGGGAAAAGAGAATCAAAGAGTAGAACAAATCAGAGCATAACAACATAACAAACTAACATGTCTTTCCCCTCTAATGACATGTGATTTGTCTCCTCTTGAACACCAAGCATCTAGGGTCTCTCTCTCCGTTTGATGCGATTAAGAATTTTCCCCCTTTGAAGTACTCTCCCCCTTTTGAAGTGATTAAGCTTTGATGTGATCTCTCTCTCCCCCTTTGACATCAATTTCCAAGAAGGGATCTTATGGACTGTGAGTCAAAATAGATTTGGTCCTTGAGTCACAGACACAGTAGCATATAGAGTGTGATGCTGGTAGAGGACAAGAATCATCGAGTGGAGCTGGAGTAAAAATGCAGGATGCAAGTGGCAAATTGTCTTCTCTGCAGTGAAATCGGTAACACCGAGTTGTATTTTTCGGTGGCACCGAAATGGTTCGGTTTGACCAAAAGTAGAAATTCGGTGTGTCTGAGTTCAACATAGAGACAACATTTTGTCTCCTCAGCTCACTAGGCAAATAAGATCTCACAAAGATTTGCAAGGAATTTATTGAAGGATTTGCAATGAATTGGATGGATGGAATGCAGAACAAAACAAAGAAAAGAAGAACTAGATGAAGTTTTTTTTGAAATAAGAGGGGGAAGAAATATGCCAGAAACAAATGCAAAAACATGGAGAGATACTAGAGAACTTCATCTAGAATTGGTCGGCGACAAAGTCACCTATGTTAGAGTATATTGACTGAGGAGTCAAGTGAGAACACTTGATCGTAGGTCATACTCATCGTTTAAGCTCAAAATGGGGTTACCATTTTTCGTTTAAGCATTTGATGTATTCGCATCTTGTTGAGTTGCTTTGACCCATTGCTTGGACTAAAGCTTCTCTAAGATGGAATAACATACCTTGGGTGGTGGTGTTGATCTTGATCATGTAGTTGAACTTGTGTGGGATGCTCAAGGTTGATGTAGCTCATCAATGATTGGGAGCACCACTTGTATTTCGAGTTCATCTACCAACATGGGTTAGTCTTGAAAGGAAGAGCATTGGTGTATCCAAATTGACTATCAGAATTTGATACCAAATGAAATTTGATATATAGAAATGGTCAAAGGATATGTTGAAGGGTTTCATGCTTCCATGTCTTCAACCACCATATTGTAGAGACTTGGTGATGTAGAGATTGCTCAAGATGCGAATGATCTGCAATCTCATAGATTTCGATTCATCCAAGTACCTACAAGGGTTAGATAGCATGCAAGGGTGCAAATATATCCAAGACATATGGTCATCATCATAAGAGAAATATCAAGGATTAGTTAAAGGATCATGCCTTCCATGTATCCAAATGGAGTTTCTACTCCAAGTTTGAAGCATCAATGATGTTCAATTCACCTCTCAAACGGAAAAATACTTTCTCATCAAGCGGTTTGGTGAATATATCTCCCAATTTCTTATCGGTACAAACATGCTTAACACAATGTCCCCTTTGGAAACATGATCTCGAATGAAATGATGACGAACTTCAATATGCTTAGTTCGATAATGTTGCACTGGATTGTGGGCAATCTTAATAGCACTTTCATTTTCACAAAGCAATGGAACATGTTTCACATAGATCCCATAATCTTTAAGAGTTTGGGTCATCCAAAGTAGTTGAGCACAACATGAACCGGCGGTAATGTATTCCGCTTCGGCGGTGGATAAGGATACCGAGTTTTGTTTCTTAGAGGACCAAGACACAAGAGATCTACCAAGAAATTGACAAGTACCCGAAGTGGACTTTCTATCAACCTTGTCACCGGCATAGTCCGAGTTGGAATAGCCAACAAGATCACAAGAAGACCTCTTAGGATACCAAATGCAAAAATTTGGTGTATGAATTAGGTATCTCACTATCCTCTTCATAGCCTTAAGATGAAATTCTTTGGAGGCAGCTTGATATCGTGCACACATGCACACACTTAGCATAATATCAGGACGAGAGACACTTAGCATAGTATCGGGACGAGAGGCACATAGATATAATAATGAACCAATCATAGAGCGATAAACCTTTTGGTCAACCGGTTTGCCATCTTTGGTCAAGTCAAGATGTCCACTAGTAGGCATGGGAGTTTTCATACCTTTGCTTTCTTGCATGTTGAACTTCTTGAATAAGTCCTTGGTGTACTTTGTTTGAGAAACAAAGGTGCCTTCCTTGGTTTGCTTGATTTGCAACCCTAGAAAGAACTTGAGTTCACTCATCATAGACATCTTAAAGTTCTCCGACATTAGCTTTCCAAACTTTTCACTAAAATGGGGGTTAGTTGAACCAGATATGATATCATCAACATAAATTTGGCACACAAATAATTCACCATTAACCCTTTTAGTGAAAAGAGTAGAATCAATCTTTCCAATCTCAAAGCCTTTTTCAATAAGGAACTTGGTCAAGCATTTATACCACACTCTAGGAGCTTGTTTAAGACCATAAAGAGCTTTGTGAAGTTTGTACACATGATCGGGTTCTTAGGATTAACAAAGACGGGAGGTTGTTTAACATAAACTTCCTCCTTGATTTTCCATTTATAAAAGCACTTTTAATGTCCATTTGGTACAAGGTGATATCATGGTGATTAACATAGGTGTGGATGGACTCAAGTCTAGCAACGGGGGCATAAGTCTCACCATAGTCCATACCTTCGACTTGAGTGTAGCCTTGGGCGACGAGACATGCTTTGTTGCGAATGACTTGTCCATCTTCGTCTTGCTTGTTGCGAAACACCCATTTGGTACCGATGATGTTCTGGTTGTTGTCGGGCTTCTCGACCAATGTCCACACTTGGTTTCTCTCAAAGTTATGTAGCTCTTCGTGCATGGCATTTATCCAATCTGGATCTTGCAATTCTTCTTAAACCTTCATAGGTTCAATGCTAGAGATGAATGAATAATGTTCACAAAAATTAGCCAAACGAGTTTTAGAGTGAGTGATTCTCCCGGTTTGAATATCATTGAAGATTTGTGCAACGGGATGGTCTCGTGAAACTCTTGCTCGAACTCGTGGGGGCTTTTGTTTGGGTCGGGGTGAAGCATCTTCTTCATCATCTCGTTCTTCTTCTTGGCCTTCTTCATTGTTGACGTTGTCGTTCTCTTGTCGAGGTGGAGAGGGAGGTTGATGAGGTTCATCTTGGTGTACTTCCTTGTTTTCTTCATCTTGGCGTGTTCCACTTGTGGATGCTTCCATGTCAACTCTTGGTTTACCTTGTCGTGAGGTAGAAGCTTCCACTTGGACAGACGAGGTACTCTCCTTCGCCTTCATTGGACGAATCTTGCCAATAGACAAGTCTTGGATTGCTTCCGAAGGGTCTTTGTCTCCTACATCAATTGGCAATTGCTCTACTTGCGAGCCGTTAGATTCATCAAACTTCACATCTACCATCTCTTCAACCTTTTGGGTGAAATTTTTGTAGACACGGTAAGTGTGAGAGTTTGAGCCATAATCAAGTAGGAAACCCTCATGAGATTTAGGAGAAAATTTAGAACGACGATGCTTATCAAGAATGTAGTACTTTGAGATGAATACTCAAAAGTATCCAACTTGGGGTCTGTTACCAGTGAGAAGCTCATATGCCATCTTGCCGAGTAGCTTGTGAAGATACAAGCGATTTGTTGCATGACAAGACATCACAACCGCTTCCGCCCAAAAGTGTTTTGGCATCTTGTACTCATCAAGCATCATTCTCCCCATCTCAATAAGAGTCCGGTTCTTCCTCTCAACAACTCCATTTTGTTGAGGTGTGTACGTAACCGAGAACTCGTGTGAAATCCCTTCTTCGTCAAGAAAGGTATCCACATTTGCGTTCTTGAACTCCATTCCATTGTCGCTTCGAACGTTCTTGATCTTCACTTCAAATTGATTTTGGGCCTTCCTAGCGAAGTTCTTGAAGATCTTTTGGACCTGCGATTTATCATCAAGAAAGAACACCCATGTAAATCTTGAAAATTCATCAACTATAACTAGACCAAATGAGTTTCCACCAAGACTTTTGTAGGCATTGGGACCAAAGAGATCCATATGAAGTAGCTCGAGCGGTCTTCTAGTGGTCATGATGTTCTTCATGGAGTGACTCCCTCCAACTTGTTTTCCTGCTTGACAAGCACTGCACAATCTATCCTTGTTAAATATAACATCCTTTACTCCAAGGATATGATCACCTTTAATTAGCTTATGAAAATTTCGCATTCCCACATGACCTAACCTTCTATGCCACAACCAACCTTTAGAACATTTAGCTATTAAGCAAGTTCTAGGTTGAGCCTTTTTAGTGAAATCTACAATGTAAAGATCACCTCTACGAATACCAGTAAAGACCATATTGTGGTTATCTCTACGAAACACTTGGCAATCTACTTCAGTAAATAGGACATTGAAACCAAAGTCAGCAAGTCTAGATACGGGAAGTAGATTATATCCAAGAGACTCAATGAGCATAACATTTTGTATGGATCTATCATGTGAGATGGCCACCTTACCAAGGCTAACCACCTTACCCTTAGAGTTGTCACCAAAAGTGACATACTTTCGAGGGCCGTCGTTTTCAGCAAGCTCACAAAACATATCCTTGTCTCCGGTCATGTGATCAGTACATCCACTATCAAGAACCCATTCCTTTCCTCCAGCCATGTAGCCGCGAAGATTAGCCATAAGACCAAAGTGTCTCATAGACTCATCGACATCAAAGTCACTATCATCATCCTCATCATAGTATCCATGTTCAACATCGTCTTGTGATGGATCAATTCCTAGAGAGGCTAATTCATTAGATAAAGGGTCATCACAATAATCGTCTTTATGAATTCTAATGGCTTCGGAGATGATATTGCTAATGATTCCAACATCTCCTTTGGCATGCGTAAGATTAGTAAGTTCAAATAGACAGTCACCAAATTTGGGATCATTGGAACTCATCTTAGTCAGAGCAATAGACTTATGAAGAATTTCATCCAAGTTTTGCAAGGAATAGTTTGGAAATCGTTCTTCGAGAAATCTCCATATGGTGTAGGCACAATCAAGAGCAGGCAAGCTATCAATCAAGTTTCTAGGTAATCCTCTAGTGATTAAATTGACAGTTCTAAGATTACAGATCATGTCAATAGACTCATCAAGGGTAGGATGCAAGGGGCCAACAAGATGTGCACAAGGAGTAGTAATGTACATGTTCAAGTGATATTCATTGAAATCTCAAGCATCTCAATTTTCCACTCATGAAAGAACTCTCCATCAAGTATAGGCACTCTACGTCTAAGACTCCCCAACGTAGACTCATCCATCTTCCTCCAAAGGTGTTTAAACCAAAGCAATGGAGACCAATGCTCTGATACCAATTGAAAGGATCGACAAGAGGTGTCTAGAGGGGGGTCAATAGACTCTTAGCAAAGAAAAGTAGCAGTTTTTAATTTCTTTAAGTTAAGGTGGAGTTTTAGCACAAGTTTAACCATTCACAATACATTTCAAGCAAGCATGACAAGAGTATATGAGCAACGGAAAGTAAAGCATGCAACTTGCAAGAAAGTAAAGGGATGGGATTGGAGTGTGCAAACGCAATTGGAGACACTGAGATTTTCGGTGTGGTTCCGATAGCTGGTGCTATCGTACATCCACGTTGATGGAGACTTCAACCCACGAAGGGTAACGGTTGCGTGGGTCCACAGAGGGCTCCACCCACGAAGGGTCCACGAAGAAGCAACCTTGTCTATCCCACCATGGCCATCGCCCACGAAGGACTTGCCTCACTAGGGTAGATCTTCACGAAGTAGGGGATCTCCTTGCCCGTAGAAACTCCTTGGTTCAACTCCACAATCTTGTCGGAGGCTCCCAAGTGACACCTAACCAATCTAGGAGACACCACTCTCCAAAAGGTAATAGATGGTTTGTTGATGATGAACTCCTTGCTCTTATACCTCAAATGATAGTCTCCCAAACACTCAACTCTCTCTCACGAATTTGGATTAGGTGGAAAGATGATTCGAGTGGAAAGCAACTTGGGAAGGCTAGAGATCAAGATTCATATGGTTGGAATGGAATATCTTGGTCTCAACACATCAGAAAAAGAATGCTGGAAGTGTAGGCACGTTCTAATGTCTCTCCTTACTAATGAAGGAAGGGTGGAGGGGTACATATAGCCTCCACACAAAATATAACCGTTGCACACAATTTACCAAACTCGGTGGGACCGAATCAGAAAACTCGGTCAGACCGATTCATTTCAAAATGTGAACGTTAGGCTTTTCGATGGGACCAATATGATCAACTTGGTGGGAGCGATGTGCTAGGGTTAGGGTAAAACCTCATCTTGGTGGGACCAATTTTGGAAATAAGCAAAACAGAGAGTTGGTCAAGCAAATTCGGTGGGACCGATTGCTTATCTCGGTGGACCCAAATAATTGCAACAGGAAACAGAGAGTTTGCAAGCCCATCTCGGTGAGACCGGGATCCCATCGGTGAGACCAAATTGATTAGGGTTTCTCGCAGTGGCTATATCAAGTGAACTCGGTGGCACCAGATAGAACATGTCGGTGGGGCCGAGTTTGACTTTTGGTTTTTGACATATGTGGATGTGAGAAAGTGGTTGAGGGCTTTGGAGCATATCACTAAGCACTTTGAGCTAGCAAGCCATTAAGCAACATCTCATCCCCTTTTAATAGTTTTAGCTTTCCTATGTACTCAACGTGATCTTGGATCACTAAAATGAAAATGTAGAGTCTTGAGGTTTTGAGCTTGAGCCAATCCTTTGTTCTTACCATCTTGCAGGGGTTCCATATCCTCTTGTCCACGCCACTCCATTTGTTGAACTTGTCTGAAATATACTAGATAAAAATATTAGTCCAACAAGAGATATGTTGACATTAATTACCAAAACCACCCAGGGAGCACATGTGCTTTCATCCTCTTAAGAAAAATGAAATACTTGATATGTTCTATAATGGACTAACCGATGCTTCTAGGGACTTCGTAGATAGTTGTGCTGGTTGTGTTTTCAGGGGACGAACTATTGGACAAGCTGAAGAAGTATTGAATAACATATTGAAAAATTATGATGATTGGAGTATTCCTGAACCACCGCCTAAGCCCACTCCAAAGAAGAGGGGTATATTATATCTCAGTCCCGAAGATATGCAAGAGGAAAAGAAATCTTTGAAGAAAAAAAGGTATTAAAGCTGCGGATATTAAAAATTTACCTCATGTTGAAGAAATACATGGGCTTAATACACCACCACTGCCTAAGGTGGTAGAGGTAAATTCTCTTATGAAGTTTAATGATAATGACAATTCTCACAATATGCATCCTAGCCAGTGCCTTTATGAGTTTGAAAACTACATTAGAAAACAAGATCACTTCAATGCAAATGTTATGAAACAATTGAAATATAATTCTGATATGATTGCTCGCTTGAGTGACTTGTTATTTAGAATATCAAATGATGTTAGAGGTGTTGGAACGTATGCTTCTATGGTTCAAACTCAATTAGAACAAGTTGCTAAATCACAAAGAGAATTGCTTGATGAAATGAATTATAATATGAATGACTTTGCTGTTAGAGTTGCAACTAGAGGAGGTAAAATGACTTAGGAACCACTTTATCCTGAGGGATACCCAAAAAGAATTGAACAAGATTCACAAAGAGCTAACACTAGTGCACCTAGTTCTTCTAGAAAGAAAAAGAAAATGATAGGACTTTGCATGCTCCTAGTGAACCTGAAATAGAGAAACCTCCTGATAATGATAATGAAATTTCTATCTCTGATGATGAAACTCAATCTGGCGATGAACACTCACCTACTGATAATGAAAAAGTTAATGATGAGGTTCATGAAGACTCTCAACCAAATAATGAAAAAGAACCATACAATGATGTTGTTGGTGTACAAAAGTAGGGGCTCTTCTTTTGACCCCTTTACTTGTGCAAGGTCAGTCAGAGCCGCGCACCACGACCACACTTAGTAGGGCAGAGGAGGGAAGCCGGAGAGAAGCCGAAACACGAGGCAACCAAGGCAATGCCAAGACCAAAAGCGTAGGACAACAAGGGGGCAAGGTGGACTCCCTCGGCAAGATCCTTGCCGAGGCAGCCTCCGCAGCCTCGGTAAGAGCCTTGCCGGGGCAACTTGCCGGATGCTAGCGGAGTGAGCCACCCTTGAGCCCACAGGCTCCAACCCAACCAACTACATTGGAACCACGGCTCGGGAGGCGCCTCTGTCGTGGCATGCAAATCTTCGTCAAGATCATAAACATGTAAGATCAGATGAGGACCAGAAGACGGCGACCCTCGGCGGGATCCTAGCCGAGGAAATCCACAAGACCCCCGGCAAGACCCTTGCTGGGGACGACTGCAACTCCACAGCAGCAGCCTTGCCGGGCCCCCGGCAAGGCCCTTGCCAAGGGCATCAGCAGGGCCACTGCCAGGTCCACGCCAGCCAAGACTCCACCACCGTCCCCAAGCAGCTGCTAGCTCAACCAGCTGGGCAGGCACCTCCGTGGCGACGTGCGGCCTCTACACCAACTCAGCAAGCACCTGTGTGGCGGCATGCGACCCTTCATGAAGGCTCCACCACCGCGCCAGCTCAGCAGCCAGCCAACGTGGCACCATGATGCCTCATCAGCTCGGACGCGTGTCCAGGCGAGGCGAGGCGGCGACGGCTGGGACGTGCTTCCCTGGCATCCCCGATAAAGCAAGAGGGCACGTCGACAACGCATTAAATGCATTTGTCTGGCGGTCCCAGAGGATAGACTCGTCGACTGTAGACCTTTCCACCTCCCGTGTGCCACTGTGGCAACCCCTTTTTCCTATAAAAGGAGGCCCGAGGCGACCAGGAGAGGGATTCGGATCTTTTGGGCAAGTTGCACCCCGTAGCTAGCTTAAGAACACAAGAACACTCAAATACATCCACCAAAGAAGGACTAGGGTATTACGCATCTTCGCGGCCTGAACCTGGGTAAACGATCCATGTGCTTCCTGTCAGACCCGCTCTTTGCACAACCTCGCGCTCGCCAACCGTAGAAGGGATCCCAGTGACCCCATAGGTGTCGTTTCTAGCGACATCTCTGGCGCGCCAGGTAGGGGGCGCAATTGTGAAAATCTGGTCTGGCAGTCAGCCTAGCGGTTCTTGATCATCATGGCTCCCAAGAAAAAGGCGGCCATGGCGGTCGGTTCGTCGGGAGCTGGACGGCCCGTACCGGTGCAGGTGAGCAGCGGGCTAGTCACGGGCAGGACCCGAGGCACGACCCACGAGCACCAACATCGCTCTGGCGGTCAGAGCCTAGCGAGCGGCATCGTTCATGCGCAAGGCGACGGACTGCACGCTGCGAAATCTAGAGACGAAGCTGGGGCCCCCGCAGGCGGCGCGGGACCCTCCGGGGCGTCGCCGTACCACCCACGGGCAGCGCGGCGGCCTCCAAGATGCCCACCCCGGCGCCCACAACGCGCTCTTCCCAGGTTAAGCGCGACGAGCAGCGTCACCACGCCGGTGACCCTGGACACCGCCGTGGGAAGAACCTTGTGCATCATTTGCGGGACGAAGGAGGCCAACATGCCCGCCGAAGTGCTGGCGAAAATGGCACACAGCCGCCGGGCCGTGACAGAGCTCCTTCTAACCTGGTTAGAAGTCGAAGCGCGCCACGGTCCACGCAGCTTTCACCGCCACCCACGCCAGCAGAAGCTTTGGTACGCATGCAGCTGCTCGTCGACTTCCTTCCTGCTGCGGAGAAGCTCGATGAGTGGAGGGCCACTATCCGGAGCCTCGTCAGCGTCGCCAACAAAGATGAGCCACGACCGGCAGGGCCCTCATGCTGGTGCTCCATCGAGCCACTGCACGCCAGCGGTGGAGGGGCCGGAGGCGCCGCGGCCACGGTGCACTCTCCTCCTCCACGCCAGCCACCGCGGATGTCCGTCCGTCGTGAGGACGCTTGTGATAACATTTCCATAGCGTCGTTCGACCCACGGACCCACCGCGACCAACACCAGGTTCTTCGGGAGTGAGCCCATGAAGACGCTCGAACCACCATCGAGCGCCAGCGCGATACACGCCACCAGTCAGACAGGCGGGGGGGGGGCGCTATGGACCACCGAGCACCGGGAGGCTCCGGCGGCCTACCTTACGAGGTGGGTTGCCCGGCCTTTACCCGTGAGTTGCGACAGTTCCAGTGGCCATCCCACCACACATTCAAGCCCGATGTCGGCGAGAAGTACAACGGCAAGACCCATCCGGCAGAGTTCCTCAGCATCTACACCATCGCGATGCAAGCCTCTAGGGCTCGCGACGATAAGGTGCTTGCCAATTACTTCCCGTTGGCCCTGAAACCCAATGTCATGTCTTGGTTGATGCACTTGTCGGCGGATTCCATCTCTTCTTGGTCGGACCTGTGCCATGAGTTCGTTGGTGCCTTCACTGGAGGCCACCAAGCCCATGGCCAGGCGAGTGATTTGCATATCGTTCCCCAGAAGGAAGGTGAAAACCTGCGCAAGTACATACAGAGGTTCAGCCGCGCGCAATACAACATCCCAGATGTTCATCCTGCCGCCGTGATCAGTGCATTCCATCAGAATTTGCGTAACCACAAGATGCGTGATCAGCTCAAACAGTGGGCGCGTGAGATCACAACAGCGGAGCCCTCGTTCGATGCTCGGAATCCATTGAAGTGGTCCAACACACCGCTCATCTTTGACGCTGAGGACCACCCTGGCCGCACAACTACGGTCAGGTGTTTGCCGTTGATGGTCTCGCCAACGATATGCAACCTCAAGGTGAACAAGATGCTGGTTGACGGCGGGGCTGGTCTGAACTTGATCTCACCCGTTGTGATCAAAAGGCTGCAAATTCCTGATGGAGACCTCGAGGAAATGGGCACGTTTCAAGGGGTTAACCCGGGAAGGAGCCAGCCGAAGGGGAAGGTCACATTGTCTGTGACATTTGGAGGCGAGCTGAACAACATGACGGAAAGGATTGTCTTCAATGTAGCTGAGATCCCCTTTCCCTACAACGGGATCCTCGGCCGCCTGACACTAGCCAAGTTCATGGCGGTGTCTCACTACGCCTACAACACGCTGAAGATGCCTGGCCGATGACCATCATCACCGTCCCCTCCGACAAGAAGGACGCGCTGATCTGCACTGACCAACTCTACCGAGAAGCAGTTGCAGCAGCTGCCGCCAAGGCACTTGCTCCTGCCGCTGAAGCCCCAGGAGTGAAGAAGAAGACTGGCAAGACCTCTTGCACCTGCTCCGGCAAGCGCACTTCTTCGGAATGTTGTGCTACCGTCGAGGACGTGCCAGAGAGCTCCACCGGCAAGAGCAAGAAATCCAGAGCTGCACCACCAGAGACCAAGAGGGTGTCCGTCAAGGAGGATGGTACGGGAGGGGCTTTCATCATAAGATCCACCCTTGACAGCAAATAGGAAAGCGCACTCGTCACTTTCCTATGGGCGAATGTTGATGTGTTTGCATGGCAAGCATTCGACATCCCCGGCGTTCCCAGGGAAGTGATTGAGCACCATCTTGCTGCCTGTCCCCATGCGCGACCCATCAAGCAGAAGGTCAGGAAGCAAGCTTTGGAACTTCAAGAATTCATCACAGAGGAGATCAGGAAATTGGAAGCGGCAGGCTTGGTGAGGGGAGTGCCCCATCCAATGTGGTTGGCCAATTCGGTGGTGGTGCGCAAGGCGAATGGGAAGTGGAGGCTGTGTATCGATTACACATATGTCAATAAGGCTTGTCCTAAGGACCCCTTCCTGTTGCCGCGCATTAACCAGATTGCTAACTCAATGGCCGGGTGCGATCTATTATCATTCCTCAACGCCTACTCGGGCTACCACCAGATCTTCATGGCAAAGGAAGACGAAGAGAGGACAGCATTCACAACCCCATGTGGTACGTATTGCTTTTTATGGATGCCTTTCGGGTTCAAGAGTGCTGGCTCGACATTCGCAAGGGCGGTCCAAATTGGTTTTGAGCCCCAGCTACATAGAAATATGGAAGCTTATATGGATGACATAGTGGTAAAAACCAAGGACAAGGCAACCCTTGTACAAGACTTAGAAGAGACGTTTGCCAACCTACGCAAGATCAACCTCAAGCTGAACCCTGCGAAGTGTGTCTTCAGCGTTCCGTCTGGCAAACTTCTCGGGTTCTTTGTGTCGTAGCATGGGATGAAGGAAAACCCAGACAAAATCAAGGCTATTGAGCAGATTGAGGTACCCAAGCGGATCAAGGATGTGCGTCGGCTCACTGGCTGGGTTGCCGCCATGAGCAGATTCATCTGCAAGTCCGCTGAGCGTGCCCTTCCCTTTCTCAAGATCTTGAAGAAGGCGGGCCCAATGGAGTGGACCCCAGAGGACGAGGCAGTGTTGCAGGATCTGAAGAAATACCTTTCCTCTACACCAATACTGGTTGCGCCTAAACCACAAGAGTCGTTGCTGCTGTATCAAGCGGCGACGAATCAAGTGGTCAGTGCCGCGCTAGTGGTGCAGAGGGAGGTCGGTAAAGAGGCAGTGGCGACAGCGGGACTGGCAGATGGCAAGACAGAGGTTTCCTCGGCAGGGCCCGATGCCTGCAAGGCAAGGCCCCCGGGGGAGTCTGACGCCATCAGGACAGGCCCCATGCAATCAAATGAGGTGGTGCAGAAGAAGAAGATGATGCAGCACCTGGTTTACTTTGTCAGCTCTCTCCTGCAGGGGGCTAGGTCAAGGTACTCTGGTGTGCAGAAATTGCTCTTCAGCCTCCTTATGGCCTCGAGGAAGCTGCGTCACTACTTCCAAGCACACAAAATCACTGTCATCACCCGCCTCCCGTTACAACGGATACTACACAACCCAGACGCAACCGGAAGGATTGTGGAGTGGGCCTTGGAGCTCTCGAGATTTGGTTTGAAGAGTGAAAGTACCTCAACAATCCAGAGCAGAGTCTTGGCAGAGTTCATTGCAGAATGGACCTCAACGCCTGACGAGAGAATCCAGGAGACCACCCTCCCCGGCAAGGAAGCAAGTCACAACTGGATCATGTACTTTGACAGGGCTTTCTCGCTGCAAGGCGCTGCTGCTGGTGTGCTGCTCGTCGCACCCACCGGAGAGAACCTCAAGTATGTAACCCAGATGCACTTTCCCAGCGAGATGTCCATCAACAACACTGCTGAGTACGAGGGGTTGCTTGCCGGCCTCAGGATCGCGGCGGACCTCGGGGTCAAGAAGCTCATCGTTAGAGGTGATTCACAGCTTGTCGTCAGACAAGTTAACAAAGATTATCAGAGCCCGTTGATGGAGGCCTACGTAGATGAGGTGAGGAAGCTGGAGGAGCGCTTTGACGGTATACAAGTGGAGCACGTTCCCTGAGCGGAGAATGATATTGCCGATTACCTGTCAAAGCGCGCTGCATTCAAGCTACCTGTGGAACCAGGTACTTTTTTTGCTTCAGTTAACTCAACCATCCGTCGAACCATGAACGGAGCAAAACAAATGGAGGAAATCAGGCCCCGGCAAATACTTTCCCGCTGAGCCCCCAGGGGCCGCCGGCAAGGGTGTTGCCGCGGATTCTGAGCCTGCCGAGGAGCGACTGATTCCGGTGGGCCATCAAGCCCTGGCCGTAGAGACGGCCGCTCCCATGGCAGAAGAAATGCCTTTGGTCCTTGCCGTCGAGCCCCAGGCTCCGGCATGGGCACGACATACCGTCCGATTACTCCAAAAACGGGAGCTTCCTGAGGAGCAGGAAGAAGCGGAGAAAGTAGCTCGTCGGTCTGCCATGAATCAGTTCGTCGATGACGTCCTGTATAGGAAGAGACCGAACGGTGTGAAATTGAAGTGCATTCCCCGGGAAGAGGGATTGGAGCTGTTGGGAGAGATACACGGAGGCATATGTGGCTCCCACATAGGGTCGAGGGCCCTTGCCGGCAAGGCATTCCGGCAAGGTTTCTTCTGGCCCACTACCCTCCAGGATGCAACGGCACTATTAACCAAGTGTGAAGCGTGTCAGTTCCATTCGAAGAAGCTTCATCAACCAGCTCAAGCCCTTCAAACAATTCCTCTTTCCTGGCCATTCTCGGTCTGGGGGCTCGACATCCTGGGCCCTTTCCCCCATGCTGTCGAGGGCTTTGAGTACTTGTACGTTGCGATCCACAAGTTTACAAAGTAGCCAGAGGTGGAAGCAGTGAGGAAGGTGACAGCACAGTCAGCTGTCAAGTTCTTCAAGGGGCTAGTGTGCCGTTTTGGTGTGCCAAACAGAGTCATCACCAACAATGGCACGAAGTTCACAAGCCACACCTTCATGCAATACACCCAAGACCTCGGCAGCAGGGTCTGTTTTGCTTCCATGGCACACCCACGGAGCAACAGCCAGGCGGAGAGGGCAAATGCTGAAGTGTTGCGAGGCCTGAGGATAAAGACTTTTGACAGGCTGCACAAGAGCGGAAAGTGTTGGATTGGTAAGTTGCCGGCGGTTCTTTGGCCGATCATAACAACGCCAAATCGAGCCACCGACCAGACACCCTTTGCCCGAGTATACGGGGTAGAAGCAGTTCTCCCCACGGAACTCATATACGAGTCACCTCGAGTGCTCGCTTACGATGAGATTGAGCAAGAGCAATTGCGGCAAGATGGCGCAACACTCCTTGAGGAAGATTGTCTTCGGGCGGCTGTGAGAGCTGCACGCTACCAGCAAGCCTTGCGCCGCTACCATAGCCGCAAGGTTCATGCCCGAAGCTTTAAGGAAGGCGACCTTGTTCTTCGGCGCGTTCGGTCGGCCAAGAATTCCAACAAGTTGACGCCGAAGTGGGAAGGCCCTTAGCAGGTAATACGAGTCACCAGGCCTGGCGCAGTCTGCCTGGAGACCGAATATGCTATCCCAGTGAGCAACTCCTGGAACATTGAACATCTTCGCAAGTTTTACCCATAAGGCGCGGTTGCCGCCCCCCGGCAACCCACCTTTTGTACAAGCCTTGCCGGCAAGGCATGTAACCCTCTGTACAAAGCCAGGCGCAGACCCTGAGCATAAATAAATGAAGTGCTGATGCCCTAAGTTTTAGCATGCATGCTAGGATAAGTCTCTCCCTCGGTTAGGGTTGATAGTGCATAGCGGCGACTAACCCCTCGCCTAGAGGTCGAGTATGCGTCTTTCTGTCTTCTTTGGTTCGCAGGGCACGTGGACACTTCTGCTGAGCCGCTTGGGATAAACAAAATGAACTGGCGCTTCAGCCCGGCGAGCCAAGACTGCCGGGGTTGAAGACACAAGGATCTAACCACGGTAAGCCGAAGTTGCCGGGGGTTGCAGATTCAGATAAGTCCTTCATCCCCTATTGTGCATTTCTGTATAGAACTGGGACAAATGAAACCTTGTTTTGCTCCAAGACCACCGTGCTCCCCCTTTTTCTTGTACCCAAGTCCCTGGGACAGAACCGGGTCATAGATGCGGTGGCAAGGAAATAAACGAAGGGCCTAACTCTACTTCGCCCTGCCTCCGCCAAAAGTGTGAGAATGGTCGAATGAAGTCAGGGGACAGCAAGGCCTGTTGCCGGGCGACAATGTTATCTTAAAAAAAACAAGGATTCGTTCCTTGGCTTGGGCCTCACTCACGCACAGAGAACCCGTCAAGCACCCTTTTTCATTAAAAACATCCCATACAGGTACAGTTCATACGGAATTAAAAACATGAGCAAGGGGATTACAAGTCTTAAAATTAACAAGTGCCCGCAGGCTTACAAACTAAAAAGAGACAAGATGCCCGTAATCCCTTTCTTGTCCCTCTCCTCATGAGGTGTAACAAGATAGCAAGAGGGCAAAAAGAGCGCCTAGGCGAGGTGCGAGGAGCAGAAGGAATAAGAGAACGTCCTGGTGCGGGGAGGGAAGCTGGAAGATGAGGCAGCGGGTCGGCAATACACGACGAAGGCGTCAGTGCCCGCGTACTCCGACTTGACGGCCGCCACCTGCCTTCTTCGCCTTCTCCGTCCCTCCTACGCCAGCCACCCAAGGAAATGACAGGGAGCGCCCCGATGGAGAGCTTGACGAGGAAGGCCCTCGGCAGGCCGCACGACGTAGGGCAGGGCGACGTGGTCAATCGGAGACGAGGTCGACGTGACCCCGCTCGACGTTCTCGTCGTCGCTGTCGCTGCCCTCCTCATCACGCCCGCTTGAAGAGGAATCTTCATCGTCGGAGGAGCTCTCCACGCAACACTTTAGGCGAGTTCCAAGATCTCCAAAGACCTTGACGGAGAGCAGGCCACCCTCCATTAACCTGAAGTAAAGGACAAGCCCCGCCGTCAGGCTGTGGATGCGAGTGAACGTCTTCCTCCGCGATGAAGGTACATGACGTGAGGAGCGGGGAAGTCGACGTCGACCTGCGTACCGCCGTTCCCGCAGCCCCTCATGTGCAACCTGAGGGTCTGGGGTGGATCGAGCTCCATCTCCCGAGAAAATGGGGTAGGGAGACGGAGGCGGCGACGCGGTGGCCGGGGCAGCCTGATGAAGAACTCGCGGGGCTGGTCCCCGACGTGGCCCTCCATCGGGGGAGGCATCGCTGGCGGAGGCGAGGCTGATGCGCTGCCCCGTCCCCCTCTCCCCCGAGTGCCACAACGACCTCGGCCTCGCCCCCTCCCCCTTCCTCTCGTGGCCGGCTCCGCCGCCACAAGCTCTTGGGAAGGAGGGACGTGCTGTCGAGCAGCGACCCTCACCGCCACCGTCAAAGGGCCAGCACCCCCTCTCGCCATGGCAGGTCACTACTAGGAAAACGCTTATAGATAGAAGTTTACCAGTAGCGTTTGTTTATAACCCCACGCTACTACTAGTTAGTAGTAGCGCTGGCTATAAAGAGCGCTATTGGTATCAGTTAGCAGCAGCGCTTGTTACACAGCACCACGCTACTGCTAAGTGTAATACACCACACCCCCGGTCAAAAAATAGCAGTAGCGCCTGTCGTCCAACCTGCGCTACAGCTAGTGGGTCTAGCAGTAGCGCTGGCCCTTTCCCGCGCTGCTGTTAAGAACACTACCCCCCCCCCCCAGCGCCCCCCGGCCCGGCCGGCCTCATCTCACTCTCACTCACACTCCCACACTCCGGCCCTCTTGATCCCCCGTGCGCCGCCGTCGACCCCCGCACCGCCGTCCCCCGCGCTGGCCCTCCTCCCTGCGTCGGACACCCTCGCCCGTGCCAGCCTCCTCCCCACCGGCCGCCCAGCTCCCCCGCGCCGGCCTCTCTCCTCCGCCCGCCGCCCCGGCCCCCGCGCCGGCTCTCCTCCCGCGCCGGCCCTCCTCCACCAAGAGGTACTCCTCCCTCCTCCTTCCTCCTCCTCCCTCCCTCCCTAGTTATAGTTATTAGAGTAGTTATTTTTAATTCTGTAGTTGAAAAAATGTAGGTTATTAGAATAATTTAGGTTATGCATGATCGAACCCTTGCTTGGAAAGATTAGGTATGAACCCTAGTTAATCCGTATGAACCCTAGGTTTTTAAATTTAGCTAGGTTTTAAAGTTAGGACAGAAATTTAGCTAGGTTTTTAATTAGGTGTAGTTAATAGAATTTAGGTGTTTTAAGTGTATTTAAAAGAGTTTTAGGTGTTTTAGTTGTTTTAGGTGTAGTTAACAGAATTTTAGGTGTTTTAGTTGTTTTAGGTGTAGTTAACAGAATTCTAGGTATTTTTTTAGTTAAAGCAATTGTTGTTATTTTTTTAGTTAAAGCAATTTTTCTTGTTATATGCAAATTTGCAGTGGACATCTCATATTTTTCCGAGTGGCCTATGTTTTGCCAGAAATGTCAATTCGTTTACGTTCTGGCAAATTTCAGGCGCTCGATATGTCCTGTTTATAGCAAAGGTCATGCCAAATTTTGCTTATTATGTTTATTAATTTTGTTTTCATAATTAAGCATTTTGTTCTCGACGTTGATGATTCCTATCCCGCATCCTTGTTGTCAACTCGCGGAGGACTCCTGGTTGAGCCGAGGGGCCATGTCCGGGACTGGGCTCCGCCGGGCTGGTATTGGGTTGTGCTACCTTCTGGTGAGCGCAGCTTAGTGAGGAGCCAGCTCGTCGTCGACCCGGAGCTTCTTTGGTGGTGGTCACATGGGCCTGCATCGGTGGAGAGGCTTGAGTCCCCCGCGCAGGTGGTACATCACCGTGTCACGGAGGAGAACGCGCACGTCCAGCGCTACTTGGTTGCGTTGGCGAAGGGCCGGTTCTCCAATACCTAGCAGATTCTTTAGGGATCTCACCGGAGCTATGATCCGGTGATGGTTCCTTCTCTTTGGGTGTCCACCGCGGCCCACTGAACCTAGAGGAGCTATTATTCGAGATGTATTAAGGATATTATATGATGATCTTTGCTACATACTACTATATATGTATTCGATGATGGATTATTAATTACCTATTAGTTATTTGCTTATCGAATGCAAAAGATGAGCGTGGTTTGTGCTACAAACTACTATATATGTATTCATGATGGATTATATGATGATCTTTGCTACAAACTACTACAAACTACAAATGTTAGGTGTTTTAGTTGTTATATGATGATCTTTGCTACAAACTACTATATATGTATTCGATGATGCATTATTAATTACCTATTAGGAAATGTCTCACGACGAAAGGGAATTTGCTATGTGCGAGTACTGCGAAGATAAGTGCGGTCTGTGCGACAGGCCTCACTTGGTAGAAGGTCGGCGCTTCAGCATCAAGCTCCAAGAGACCTTCGATGTTGAAACGGTACGCAACGACGACAAGTGTTTTTTGTTATTTTTTGCACGACTTCTCTGCTTCTTCAACGTGTACTTTCTGTCTTTTATAATTCGACTAGTTTATCCCAGGCCATGCAAGACGCTATGTCTTGGAGAAGATGGGTTTTGAAGATCATGAAAGAATGGAGACAAAGATAATTCAACTAAGGACCCATCATGGTTATGATTTTGCTGTAATTCTATACAATTCTGTGAACTCATCCAATTTTGGTTGCCTGAATTGGGAAGCCCTTTGCAAGGCGTATGATTTTCATGAGGGTATGCTTCTCACCTTCGATCTTGGTGATCCTGACATCGACGAAAATGATATGACCATTTGGGTCCTTGTTGACACGCTTCCAGTTCTATCACTGTGTGAGTTTCTTAAACATATTTACTAAGTAATTTATATTGTTTATTTCAAAATATTTGATAGTTTATTTCCATTGACAGCTTATTTTCATTCTTCAAAAAATGTACGGAAAATGCTAGACAGAACCTACTACTACAATGATGAAGCACAATTAACTTATAAGGAGCAAGATGGTCTTATCGCATTTTTTACTGATATTGAGAATTACAATAGCTATTATCAAACTCCTCCACATTATGGTCAATATGTGCCACTAGTGCACGTGTTGAACTACGGTAACATCAATGGAGATATCATGGTAAGATTTTGAACTATTACGACTCCGTGCATCTTTTGCATAAATTCTTCTAAAAATAAACTATATTGCTAACTACAAAGTTATTACTATGTTTTTGAACAGAAAATCCCGATGGATTGTGTGCCTCATTTGATGTTGACGAGAGGTCGCGTTAATGTTATGAGCTTATGGCCACCACAGCCAGGTCAGCCGCAGTATCCACATCACTCCTATCCATACCGGATTTCTAAAAGGGAGGAAGCCATGATAATAGATGGTTTCAAAAAATGTTTGAACCATCGTAGAGAGCTACTTGGAAGCAACATTGTGCGTACGCCAAGACTTGGAGACAAGATGATCTCCGTTCTTTATTATGGAGAGTCAATTTTCCTTAATGCAGCGTCAAAGCCTATCCTCTTTTATGATATTTTACCTAAGAGAGGGTAGAGTAGGTCCTATGAGAGGAGTAGGTCGTAGCTAGAATGTGTTATTATGTGCTACAATGTGTTAGAGTTGATGATGATGAGGAGGAGTTGTGATTATGACTAGTGACCAACTTGTTATATGATGTCTCATTGACGAACATTGTTTGGTGGTGATGACAAGTGGTAATGAATAAGCTATTTAAACAGACTAGTTCATGATGAGTTGTTATTGTATAAAAGATATATCAGTGTAAACATGTACATCGCCAAAATGCTAAAAAACATAAATGTTAGCAGTAGCGCGGGCCTGAAAACGCGCTACTAGTACTTGAACTTACCAGTAGCGCTGGCCTAAAAACACGCTACTGCTACAAAAATAGATGTAGCGTCGTAGCAGTAGCGCTGGTGCCCGCGCTACTGGTAGCTCAAAAATCAGCACTACTGGTAAGCATTTTCCTAGTAGTGGGTGGAAGAAAGGAGCGTAGGTGGAAGAGGATGGATGCTGAGAGAATGTGGGACGACATCCCCCTCCCCCTCCTTATAAAGGGGCGAGGTCGAGGCTCGACCGCCCCACTCAACCAATCCAACCATCGGAGGCACAGGGAATCAGGACCGAACCGCTGCCTCAATCAGCGACGGCCCGGTTTCCCGCCTCCACCTCCTGCCACCTGCATGGGGGACACGTGGCGAGCAAGCAGAATGGAGGGGACGGGTGAGGCGACCGTTCCCCACCCCGTGATCATGGGGGACTGACGCCTTGAAGACCACGACTCGAGTCCGCCCTAGTAAATGAGCCGCGCCTCTGCGCCTCCCTCTTTTTATGGGGAGGGCGCGAGCCGCCTCTTTACCATGATGTGACGCATCCGTGCGGAAACTGCCCCATGCATGACCCCCATGTCACGCACGACCCTCCACGTCACGCGTTCAACGCAGGTCGTGGGGAAGCGCAGCGGACGAGAAGTTACTGCGATAAAATCTGCCCCACCTGCCCACGCACCGTTTTGGGGCTAGCCCAACAACGCGGCGTGCTTATGTGTGGCCCAGGCCCGGGGGCTCCTGTCGGTGTACAAAAGTAGGGGCTCTTCTTTTGACCCCTTTACTTGTGCACGGGCAGTCAGAGCCGCACGCCACGACCACACTTAGTAGGGCAGAGGAGGGAAGCCGGAGAGAAGCCGAAACACGAGGCAACCAAGGCAACACCAAGACCAGAAGCACAGGAAAGCAATGGGGCGAGGTGGACTCCCTCGGCAAGTTCCTTGCCGAGGCAACCTCCGTAGCCCCGGCAAGAGCCTTGCCGGGGCAACTTGCCCGATGCCAGCGGAGTGAGCCACCCTTGAGCCCACAGGCTCCAACCCAACCAACTACATTGGAACCAAGGCTCGAGAGGCGCCTCTGTGGTGGCATGCAAATCTTCGTCAAGATCATAAACACGTAAGATCAGATGAGGACCAGAAGACGGCGACCCTTGGCGGGATCCTAGCCGAGGAAATCCACAAGACCCTCGGCAAGACCCTTGACAGGGACGACTGCAACGCCACAGCAGCACCCTTGCTGGGCCCCCGGCAAGGCCCTTGCCGAGGGCATCAGCAGGGCCACTGCCAGGACTGCGCCAGCCAAGACTCCACCACCGTCCCCAAGAGGCTGCTAGCTCAACCAGCTGGGCAGGCACCTGCGTGGCGACGGGCGGCCTCTACACCGACTCGGCAAGCACCTGTGCGGCGGCATGCGACCCTTCATGAAGGCTCCACCACCGCGCCAGCTCAGCAGCCAGCCAACATGGCGCCTGATACGTCTCCAACGTATCTATAATTTTTGATTGTTCCATGCTATTATATTATCAACCTTGGATGTTTTATATGCATTTATATGCTATTTTATATGATTTTTGGGAGTAACCTATTAACCTAGAGCCCAGTGCTAGTTTCTGTTTTTTCCTTGTTTTAGAGTATCGCAGGAAAGGAAAATCAAACGGAGTCCAATTGACCTGAAACTTCACGGACATCATTTTTGGACCAGAAGAAGCCCACAGAGTACCGGAGGTGGGCCAGAAGAGTCCCGAGGCCACCACGAGGGTGGGGGCATGCCCCCCTGCCTCGTGGCCCCCTGACCGACTTCTTTCGCCTATATATATATATCCATATACCCTAGAAACATAGAGGAGAAGAATAGATCGGGAGTTCCGCCACCAGAAGCCTCCGTAGCCACCGAAAACCAATCTAGACCCGTTCTGGCACCCTGCCAGAGGGGGAATACCTCTCCGGTGGCCATCTTCATCATCCTGGTGCTCTCCATGACGAGGAGGGAGTAGTTCTCCCTCGGGGCTGAGGGTATGTACCAGTAGCTATGTGTTTGATCTCTCTCTCTCTCTCATGTTCTTGAGGTGATATGATCTTGATGTATCACGAGCTTTGCTATTATAGTTGGATGTTATGATGTTTCTCCCCCTCTACTCTCTTGTGATGAATTGAGTTTTCCCTTTGAAGTTGTCTTATCGGATTGAGTCTTTAAGGATTTGAGAACACTTGATGTATGTCTTGCACGTGCTTATCTGTGGTGACAATGGGATATGATCCACTTGATGTATGTTTTGGTGATCAACTTGCGAGTTCCGTGACCACGTGAACTTATGCATAGGGGTTGGCACATGTTTTCGTCTTAACTCTCCGGTAGAAACTTTGCGGCACTCTTTGAAGTTCTTTGTGTTGGTTGAATAGATGAATCTAAGATTGTGTGATGCATATCGTATAATCATACCCACGGATACTTGAGGTGGGATTGGAGTATCTAGGTGACATTAGGGTTTTGGTTGATTTGTGTCTTAAGGTGTTATTCTAGTACGAACTCTATGATAGATTGAACGGAAAGAATAGCTTCGTGTTATTTTACTACGGACTCTTGAATAGATCGATTAGAAAGGATAACTTTGAGGTGGTTTCGTACCCTACCATAATCTCTTCGTTTGTTCTCCGCTATTAGTGACTTTGGAGTGACTCTTTGTCGTAGGTTGAGGGATAGTTATACGATCCAATTATGTTATTATTGTTGAGAGAACATGCACTAGTGAAAGTATGAACCCTAGGCCTTGTTTCCTAGCATTGCAATACCGTTTGTGCTCACTTTTATCATTAGTTACCTTGATGTTTTTATATTTTCAGATTACAAAAACCATTATCTAATATCCATATTGCACTTGTATCAACATATCTTCGCCGAACTAGTGCACCTATACAATTTACCATTGTATTGGGTGTGTTGGGGACACAAGAGACTCTTTGTTATTTGGTTGCAGGTTTGCTTGAGAGAGACCATCTTCATCCTATGCCTCCCACGGATTGATAAACCTTAGGTCATCCACTTGAGGGAAATTTGCTACTGTCCTACAAACCTCTGCACTTGGAGGCCCAACAACGTCTACAAGAACAAGGTGTGGAGTAGACATCAGCGCCGCGATGCCTCATCATCTCGGACGCGTGTCGAGGCCAGATGAGGCGGCGACGGCTGGGACGTGCTTCGCTGGCATCCCCGATAAAGCAAGGGGGCACGTCGGCAGCGCATTAAATGCGTTTTTCCGGCGGTCCCAGAGGATAGACTCGTCGACTGTAGACCTTTCCACCTCCTGTGTGCCACTGTGGCAACCCCTTTTTCCTATAAAAGGAGGCCCAACGCGACCAGAGAGAGATTCGGCTCTTTTGGGCAAGTTGCACCCCGTAGCTAGCTTAAGAACACAAGAACACTCAAATACCTCCACCAAAGCAGGAGTAGGGTATTACGCATCTTCGTGGCCCGAACCTGGGTAAACGATCCGTGTGCTTCCTGTCAGACCCGCTCTTTGCACAACCTCGCACTCGCCAACCATAGAAGGGATCCCAGTGACCCCATAGGTGTCGTTTCCACCGACAGATGTTGAGATAGAACCACATGTTGATCTTGATAACCCACAAGCTAAGAATAAAAGATATGACAAAAGAGACTTTGTGGCTAGGAAACACAGTAAAGAAAGAGAATCGTGGGTTCAAAAACCTATGCCTTTTCCACCCAAGTCCACTAAAAAGAATGATGATGAAGAATTTGAACGCTTTGCTGAGATGCTGAGGCCAGTCTTTTTGCGTACTCGCTTGACTGATATCTTGAAAATGCCTCCTTATGCAAAATATATGAAAGACATCATCACACATAAGAGAAAATACCGGAAGCTGAAATCTCCACTATGCCTGCTAATTATACTTTCAAAGATGGAGTACCTAAAAAACTCGGAGATCCAGGAATTCTAACTATACCTTGCTCTATCAAAAGGAATTATGTGAAAACTACTTTGTGTGACTTAGGAGCTGGTGTTAGAGTTATGCCTTTCTCTTTATATCAAAGACTTGACTTGAATAAACTCACACCTACTGAAATATCTTTGAAAATGGCTGACAAATCAACTGTCATACCTACCGGTATCTGTGAGGGTGTGCCCGTTGTTGTTGCTAATGTTACTATTTTGACTGACTTTGTTATACTTGAGATGCCCAAGGACGACAACATGTCGATTATCCTTGGTAGACCCTTCTTGAATACTGCAGGGGCTGTTATTGATGGCAATAAAAGCAAGGTCACTTTTCATATTAATGGTAATGAGCATACGGTGCACTTTATGAAGAAACAATTCCAAGTGGATGGTATTAACGTTATTGAAAAATCTCCGACAATTACTATTGGAAGTTTTCAAATACCTCTACCTACTGTCAAAAAGAAATATGAAATGCTTATTGTTGGGGAAATGCATATCCCCATTGAGGTAACTTAGTGATTTACGAAAGTTCTTCGGTTTCATGCTAATCGAAAGTGGTTGTTAATAAGACTTGATCAACCTTATTAATGGATCATTTTTGAACGGTATGAAGTTGATGAATGTAGTAAGCACTACTTTCTGTCCCTACTTTTTATTCTCTGTTTTTATTAGTTGAATAAAATAAAAAGCCATGTTTTATCTGTTTTCTGATTTTCCCGAGCAATAAAAAATGACCCAAAAATAGAAGTTCTCAGAATGCCCTGAAAATTTAATACGATTTGTTTTCTGAATATTTGAGAATTTTTGGTGCAATAAACATCAGAGGGAGGTGCACCAAGTGGGCACTACTCACCTGGGCGCGCCAGCACCCCCAGGCGCGCCCTGGTGGGTTGTGGTCCCCACGTGGGCCCCCCTCACTTATCTCTTCATGCCACCTCATCACTTACCTCCAGACAAATACCCCCATTGCTCTCTCCCGTGTTCTTGAGCTCAAACCCATGGATTTCGATCTCTTTGCTCGAAGCTCCGTTTCCGAAACTGTTTCAGGGGATTGTTGCTTGGTATGTGACTCCACCATTTTTCCAATTAGTTTTTGTTTTAGTGGCTTATACTTTGAATAATCATCTACTCTTCATGCTGCTGTAGATGTGCTTGCATGTTGAATTCTTAGTGTTCCAAGTAGTTTGAATGCTTGCTATGGCCTCTATGTATCCCTATGAGTAGTTGCTATCAATCTTCCAAAGTTTTGTTGACAAATTTTTGTCACTCAAAAAATTTTATTTTCATAAAATTGTACGCGAACATGATGAACCTATTTGGAAGGATTTCTTTGAGGAGACGATCCTCGGGGGCATCTTCTAGTGACAGTTCTGCTCGTCGGTCTTATGTTGAACCAAGTGAAAGTTCCACGTGAGATGCAGCCACCAAGACATGCTTATGGCCTAGCGATGAATATATGATGCGTGTGGGCATTAAGGAGGAATTTGAGCAATATGTTCACAATGCCGGCCTCAGTCCCTACCTATCAGATAAGTGTGTACAACACCAACTTCTCACTGAATCATTTGTCAAAGGATTTAAATATTTTTCATGTGAGTCTAGGGTGTCATTTATGCTTTATGATAATCCTTATACCATCCCACTGGAGAACTTTGCTTACCATTGCAAACTGCCATTTTGGGGTTCACTTGATGAGCCACCAACGGTTGAGTACAAGTCTATCTTGACTAGCCTTTGCTATGGTGAAAATAGGGGGGTGGACAAGGAAGAATAAAGAGCATTCATTTTCCCGCAATTCAATATTTTTGCATTATTTAAGAGGAAATGCATAGTAGGCAAGCAAGACTGTAGCATACTTTGTGTGCCAGACTTGAGCCTCCTTCACACCGTTCTCACAGGTGAAAGGAACTATAAGCTTGGAGTGATTTTTGCACGCAGACTTCAGCACAATGCTAAAAGTGGCTGGTTCTATGGTGAAATTTATGCCACACGTCTAGCACGAGGGCTGGGTGTCTCACCTTTGCCCTTTGATCCTATCCTACCCAGTCGGTATTTAGATTTTGATGATTCGAAAGATCATAAAATTCTCAAGGGTAGGGCTGATAACTTCACTTATAATTTTTTGTTTAACCAATCACATGTTGTGGACACATATTTGCCTGCGCCTGCTGTCGGTGTCAAAACCGGCGGATCTCGGGTAAGGGGTCCCGAACTGTGCGTCTAGGCCGGATGGTAACAGGAGGCAAGGGACATGAAGTTTTACCCAGGTTCGGGCCCTCTTGATGGATGTAAAACCCTACGTCCTGCTTGATTAATATTGATGATATGCGTGTTACAAGAGTAGATCTACCACGAGATCAGAGAGGCTAAACCCTAGAAGCTAGCCTATGGTATGATTGTGTGTTGTGATTGTTGTTTTACGGACTAAAACCCTTCGGTTTATATAGACACCGGAGAGGGTTAGGGTTACACAAGGTCGGTTACAAAGGAGGAGATATCCATATGCGTATTGCCTAGCTTGCCTTCCACGCCAAGTAGAGTACCATCCGGACACGAGACGAAGTCTTCAATCTTGAATCTTCATAGTCTAACAGTCCGACCAATGGAGATAGTCTGGCTGTCCGGAGACCCCCTAATCCAGGACTCCCTCAGTAGCCCCTGAACCAGGCTTCAATGACAATGTGTCCGATGTGCAGTATTGTCTTCGGCATTGCAAGGCGGGTTCCTTCTCTGAATACATCACAGAAGAATTTGAATACGAGGATAGTGTCCGACCCTGAAAAATAAGTTCCACATTCCACCGTAGAGAGAATAATATTTTTGCAAATCTAATTTGCTGACTTGTTTTGGCAGCATGACGTTATGTCATGACCCGGTGATTATTCGAACCGTTTCTTTTAACCAGCCCCGCACATAACGCGAGGCAGTTTTTCGACACGTCTTGTCAAAGCAGAGACCGTGTCCCCTTATTACGGGATTCTCATCAATACGAGCATGGGTAACCCAACCGTGCCATCAATCGCGGCGCTCGGGGGATAAGCGAGTTTTACCAGGCGAGTGGGGACGCTTAGTTTCGTCCGCCCATATAAAGGGATAACGATCCACCTTTCTATCCACGCCTTCTTCCTCCTTTGCTCACCCATTTTCGCACACTCGAGCTCTAGCGCCCAAGTCCGCACTTCCCACCTCGACCTTCTCCAATCATGTCCGGAGCGGGAGGAAAGTGGATGGTCTCCTCCGTCACAGAGGGAGACGTTAAGAAACTGAGGTGAGCCGGATACCTGCCCGACGACATCGTGCACCGGCTCCCCGATGAGGGGCAGCTCATCCCCACCCCCAGGCCCCATGAGAGGGTAGTATTCCTCCATTTCCTCCCCGGACTGGGATTCCCTCTCCATCCCTTCGTCCGGGGGCTCATGTTCTATTACGGCCTGGATTTCCACGATCTGGCCCCAAACTTCGTCCTCAACATCTCGGCGTTTATCTCGTGTGCGAGGCCTTCCTACGCATCAAGCCCCACTTCGGCTTATGGCTGAAGACCTTCAACGTCAAGCCGAAGGTGGTGAGCGGCCGCCAGGCGGAGTGCGGAGGCGCCATGTTTGGCAAGATGCCCAACATAACATGGATCGAGGGCTCCTTTGTGGAAACCATAAAGGGGTGGCAATCGGGGTGGTTCTATATCACCGAGCCGCGCGACCCTGCATGGGTAACGGCCCCCGAGTTCCGATCTGGCATCCCCACACGGCTCACCTCCTGGAAAGAGAAGGGCCTATCCTGGGGTAATTCAAAAGAGCTGACCGGACTCCAAACGTGTATTCAAAACATGGCAGACAAGAAGCTCAAGCTTCTCAACATAGTCCAGGTTATGCTCATCCGCCGGATACTCCCGTGCCAACAACGGGAATTCACCTTGTGGGAGTTCAATCCGGCGCAGCACCGAACTCTGAACAGGCTCTTCGACACGACTCATGAAGACGCCTAGAGGGTGCTGTTCAAAAGTGCCGAGGTCCCTCCCCCCATTACTGAGGATCGCGGATTCAGCGCGAAGCGCCAAGCCAGTGCGGTAAGCTTCTCTACCTTTCGTAGGATACTTTTTTATATAGATTAACTCTATGCGGGATCTAAACTCCCGTACCTTTGACAGGACTGGCAGAAGATGGCCGGACAGATCGACTGTCCGGCTCCCTTGCCCGAAGGCCCCGTAGACGCTCTTCTGATGAAGATGCTGACTCAGGCCCCTTATAAGGTGCCGGAGAAGACCAAGAAGGTCAAGGGAGCTCGAAAGAGTTCCCGATGCCAGGCGTCGTCGGACTCACCGTCCGATGACTCTGCAGCGCACTCTTCCCCCAAAGACGAGGAATAAGAAGAAGAAGATGCTCCCCCACTGACTGGGGAAGACAGAAAAAGGAACGCCGCCCCAACTAGGGGGCCGAAGGGTCCAAGAAGGGAAGGACTCTCCTTCCGGACAGCTCCACCGCCACCGACGAAGGCGAAGACGAGTGGTTGCCCAGGGCCAAGCCCCAGGGGAGATCGTAAGTATTCGGATACCAAAGTAACCCATAGGATTTCTTTGTCGCATTGCTTTCCCTACTCGCCGAACATAATTGCGTAGGCCGCCACGAGCCAATATCGAGGTATCATCGGATGTCTCCCTGGGCTCGTCGGACATGGATAGCGATCCAGTCCCGACCGCCACCTCCCCTCATCCTGCCGACGATGCCGAGGTGTTGTCTCAAGAGGCACCGGATCGAGGGGATACAGTCCCGGAGGCGCCTCAAGGCGACCTTTCGGACTCCGGGAGCGGGGGGGACGGGGCCCCTAAGAGCTCCGAGTTTGGCCCTCAGCCGAACACCGCGCCGGACCCTCCAACGGTTCCGAGCTCGGGCAGGCAGTCCCCTTCTAAGAGGGGCAAAACGCCTGTGCCGGTGACCTCTGCCCATCCAGAGGCACCGGACAACCTGCTGGAAGTGCTTCGCAGCGCTTCCATCGATGAGGAGCACCGCACCATCATAAGTGCGGTGATCCAGAAGGTTCAGTCCGCCAAGAGAAGATTGGCTGAAGCATGTGCCGGCCTTCTAATAGGCTTTGAGGTAAGTGTGTTAAAATGTAGTAGAAGTATTACCGCATAGACAGTAGCCCCTGATGCTTTGTTCGGTGTTCATAAAGAAAAGTTGAACAGAAGATCAAATAATATCGCAGGAGTCTAATATAAGTATGTCAATATGCATAAGCAGGCTTCTCTGCTGGCGTCCGCCGCACTAACTGCAGAGGTCGCCGTACTGAAGCAGGACCTCGATGGGTCCAAGAAAGAGCTCGGCATTGTCACGAGGCAGCTCGAGGAGAACGAGGGTAAGTAATACCCCGTCTATAGATATATGTATATATAAAAAAAGGACGCGGTTGCAAAATGACAGGATCATTGTATGTTTTGCCAGGGGCCACAACCGAGGTGGCGACCCTAAAGCAAGCGCTGACCAAGGCCGAAGATACAGCGGCCAAGGAGCGCACCGGGCGAGAGAGGCACGAGGCTCGGGTGGGCGAGGTGCAGCAAGAGCTCCAGGCTCTCGTGACGAAGCATGAGGCGCTGGAGCTTAACTTGAAGACGCGAGAGTCTGAGCTTGCCGCGGCTCGTGAGAGCGCGAAGAGTGCCAAGGCCGAGGCCCAGAAGGCCCTTCAGGAGATCGACGCGATGAAGAAGATAGCTGCGGGTAAGGCTTTCTATATGCAAAGCAAGCATGTAAAAGTGGATTACCGATTACTTACCCGAATCCAGAGCTCTTCAGGAGCATTCACAGATTTTCCCCGCAGTGTGTCCGATGCCGCACAATTTTACCAGGCCGAGGACGGAAGCTCGACGGAGAAGCTGTTCTGGTCTCAGTATGCTCAGGCCGAGCATTCGGTGCCAATGAGCGACCAGCTAAAGCAGATGGTCGAGCTACATAAGGCGGTCGATCAGGCCATGAAGGGCTTCATAGTCCGGTTGTGGCCTGGCGACGCCCTTCCGAACAGCTTCTTCGGCCTGGTGAGGCGGCTTGTGGATGCCTGCCCATGGCTGGAGGTCGTCAAGCGATCTGTCTGCATTGAAGGTGCACGCCGGGCTTTCACCCGTGTAAAAATGCAGTGGGTCAAGCTAGACGCCGTGAAGCTGATCAAGGAGGGGTCGCCGGAGGGCAAGGAGCACCGCCACCCCGAGATGTACTACGAGGGTGTTCTGCCGGGTGCCCGTCTTATCGCGGATGAGTGTTCACAAAATGTAATATTTGAATGAGACTTGCTCGTTTTGTCCTGTATGTATGAAAACTTGTATCATATTCGCTATGCAACGCTTGTTAGAATTTAAAATATTACCTTCTGTTTGGTTGTTTATCCAATCTGAGAGATGGCTAGTCCTCGGCTTCTGCCCCCATACCACGAGTGCTGGGGTGTTTGGGATAAACCTGAGCACTCTTGTTCCCATGTTTGGGTCCTTCAAGGGAGGTGCTCAGCACAACGAACAAGGCAACCGGACTAATAATGCTTTATCACTCTCACTTAGCCATAGAATTCCATAATTTTAAATTTTGGTGAAGCCCCTGGTATTCGGAAGGCCGAATTCGGGGCGCGATACACGCCTGTAAGCTGGACAGAGCCGGCCCCTCGCCCTAAGCGGCATAAGTCTTTAGGGACTTGAAAAACCTCGCCGAACAGCGACCAGTCTCTCGCTTTATCATGACAGTCAGTTTTAGCTTTCTCTACTGAGGTGCTTAGCCTGGCAGAACCGGGGCACAATCACAGTAGTTCTCCTAGCGCTACCTTAGCTGATAGAGCGGAACGTAAGGTACCAAAACATAGGAGCCGGGCAAACCCAACATTTGACCAAAGACATGATTCGGAGCTGATGCATATAATGCTACAAGTTCGGGGTGCCGCACTTGTGAAAGTGTTCGGACTTTTCACACCGCATTGTGGGGTATGTGAGCCCCTGGTGTGTTGGCCATACCAGAGTGTACGGTTGCAAGGCGTCATTAATGAACACATAGATATATATATATATATATAACAAGAATGCAATAATAGCTGTAATGTCATGCATTGTTTATTGAAAAATTGCGTTAAAGCAGAGTGATACAGATAGTGCGATAAGCAAAAGAGTAGGACTATGTCCCTTCCTAGGGCGAGCTGAGGAATGATATGAAATCTGTAATCAACCTGGGAATTCCGTTGTATAACGTAGCTGTCTGCCTCCTTGGTTGTTGTATCATGTGTTCGGCAATAGAGCTGCCGGACAGTGTTTCCAGAGATTAAAGTCCTGAAAATAAAAGAAAAATAACCAAACGGGAAGCCCCTAGTGCGGTTTAGGCCGCGTTTTGGGGCGTGCCGCAGTTGTGCCCCCCTCCCCACCTGTGCCCATGGTATTTTTAATGCGTAATTATGTACGCGCGGCACGAGTATCGCCGTTGGGCTGGGATTGGGGTGGCCGCCGTATTGCTACGCGAGCTCAGGTCGCGCCAGGCGGTCTATTTGCCGATTTCCCCGAGCGCGCTTGAAGGTGTCCGGGCTTTGAAACGCCGAACTGGTAGATTGCCTTGAGAGGCTGCTTTGCGCTTCTGCTGCGAGGGCTGCGGTGTGCTCCTCTGTTCGGAGAGAACGCTCTGTGTTTCCATTGACTGTAGTAACTCCGTGAGGTCCTGGCATCTTGAGCTTGAGGTATGCATAATGCGGTACCGCATTGAATCTAGCAAATGCAGTTCGTCCGAGCAACGCGTGATAACCACTGCGAACGGGACTATATCAAAGATTAACTCTTCGCTTCGGAAGTTATCCGGGGATCCGAAGACCACTTCCAGTGTAATTGAGCCTGTGCAATGGGCCTCTACGCCTGGAATGACGCCCTTAAAGGTCGTTTTTGTGGGTTTGATCCTTGAGGGGTCTATACCAATTTTGTGCACTGTGTCCTGATAAAGCAGGTTCAGGCTGCTGCCGCCATCCATAAGGACTCGAGTGAGGTCAAATCCATCGATGATTGGGTCTAGGACCAGTGCGGCGAATCCGCCATGACGGATACTAGTGGGGTGGTCCCTGCGATCGAAGGTGATCGGATAGGAGGACCAAGGGTTGAACTTTGGGGTGACTGGCTCCAACGCATATACGTCCCTGAGCGCACGCTTCCGCTCCCTCTTGGGGATGTGGGTTGCGTATATCATGTTCACCATCCGCACTTGCGGGGGAGACCTCTTCTGTCCTCCAGTGTGCGGCTGTCGGGGTTCTTCCTCGTCATCGCTACGCGGCCCCTTGTCCTTGTTTTCGGCAATTAACTTGCCGGCCTGCTTGAACACCCAACAATCCCTGTTGGTGTGATTGGCTGGCTTGTCTGGGGTGCCGTGTATTTGACACGAGCGATCGAGTATGCGGTCCAAGCTGGACGGACCCGGCGTACTTTGTTTAAATGGCTTTTTCCGCTGACCGGGTTTAGAGCCTTTGAATCCGGCGTTGACTGACGTATCCTCAGTATTTTCGCTGTTAATGCGGCGCTTATGCTTGTTGCGACGTGACCTGCTATTGCCGTCCTTGGTATCTGAGGTAAAATTGGTTCTTTGATATGTTATTACTGCGAGCCAGCCAGCTGTCTTCTCCCGCACAAAAGCGGGTCATGAGCGTCGTGAGGGCTGCCATAGATTTCGGCTTTTCCTGACCAAGGTACCGGGCTAGCCACTCGTCTCGGATGTTGTGCTTGAAAGCTGCTAAGGCCTCCGCATCCGGACAGTCGACGATTTGATTTTTCTTTGTGAGGAATCGAGTCCAGAATTGCCTAGCCGACTCTTCTGGCTGCTGAATTATGTGGCTTAGATCATCGGCGTCTGGTGGTCGCACATAAGTGCCCTGAAAGTTGTCGAGGAATGCGGCTTCCAGATCTTCCCAACAGCTAATGGAGTCCGCTGGCAAGCTATTAAGCCAATGTCGCGCTGGTCCTTTGAGCTTTAGTGGGAGGTATTTGATGGCATGTAAGTCATCACCGTGGGCCATGTGGATGTGGAGGAGGAAGTCCTCAATCCATACTGCGGGATCTGTTGTGCCGTCGTATGATTCAATGTTTACAGGTTTGAAACCTTCTGGGAATTGATGTTCCATTACTTCGTCTGTGAAGCATAAGGGGTGTGCGGCGCCTCTGTATTGGGCTATATCACGACACAACTCAAATGGGTCTTGCCCGCTGTGTTCGGCCCGGCCGGATTTGCTTTTACTATATCCGGCGTGACGTTTACCGTCTCGCAGAGTGGTGTGCCCTCGTGATCTGTAGATCGATCTTGAATGCTTTGCTTTGTCCTCCAATATGTCTCGCAGGTCTGGCGTATCTCCCCATGCCTTTTTATTTTAATGGTGTTGGGGTGGAGGCTGAGCTTTTGGCTGGAATGTCTCTCTATCGCGGCCACGAGGTGGCCGATCAGCCATATCATACGCTTCTTCCTCCAGTCGGGGTAGTAACCTGCGCCTTGGGTAACTCTTGGAGGGGCGCTCGAGTTTATAGTTCTCGGCTGCGAGGACTTCAGTCCATTTGTCAGCTAGCAGATCTTGATCAGCTTGAAGCTGCTACTGCTTTTTCTTCAGGATATTTATCGTGGCCATAAGCCGGCGCTTGAAGCGCTCTTGTTCGACGGGATCCTCTGGGACGGCGAATTCATCGTCGCCGAGGCTTGCCTCGTCTTCGGAGGGGGGCATGTAATTGTCATCCTCCTCCTCTCCGCCAGCCGCTCTCTCAGGAGAGCTGGCTCCTTCATCCTCCTGCTCTAAATCTTGCTGGAGGGGATTGTTGTTGTCTTTGGCGCTATCCGGAGTGTTATTATCTCCTGTGTCGGTATCACCACTTTTGCTTTGGTGGGACTTAGAGCGGCGCCGCTAACGTCGGTGCTTGGGTTGCTTCTTGGAGGGGTCATCCTCCTATCATAGCCCTAGCATTTGCTTGTAGCTATTTACCTGAGTGAGCATCATGCATCATGTCTAAATTCTGAAAGTTGAATTGAGGTTAGTTGAAACCCTCATAAATCACTTCAAAAATAATCAACATTAAAATCTTTTCAAAGAAGTCCAAGAAAATGTCCCTCTTAGTCTCTGAAAATATTGGCAAGAGGTAAAACTTAAAACAATATTTTTTGAATCTCAGAGATATTTATTTTGGGCCTTTGAATTAATTCAATAACTATTTGCATTGGATATATATTCTTTATATAATTAATATATGTCCAATAATTCTGGAACATTTTATGTGGCTTGGGATATTTTAGTTCTAGTCACATATTTATTTTCAGGATTTTATAAAATGATTTAGTATTTTTATTAAATCAAAACAAATGTCAGAAAATAGAAAAGAGAAATAAAATAGGAAACAGGGAAGAGAAACTTACCTGGCGTCACCAACCGGCCCAGCACTGTAGCTGGACGGCCCAGCCCACCAGGGCTCCTCCCTGTCGTCTTCCCCCTCGCCAGGAGGACGAGCGCGTGGCCGGCGCGCGCGAGCACGCATCCGGCCACCTCCTGCTTGCTTCCGCCGCTTCTGGAGCCAGCCCCGAGTGCCACGCACTCCCCCTCGCCCCCCTGCACCTCTCCTCTCTCCCCCTGGACCCCATCCCCTCCTCTGCTCCCCTCTTGCGCGCACCACCGAGCGGAGCTCGTCGTCATCGTCGCCGTACTCGTGGCCACCGGTCACCCCTCGCCCTGCCGCTGCGCCCAAAAGCTCCGCCTCGACCCCCTCCTTCTTTCACCCCGAGCCATGCCACCGCGGGAGCCCCACATCGCCGCTACGAGTCGTCTTCCCCGAGCAAGGCCGCCGGACTTCATCGATGAATTCGTCGCCTTCCGGTCGTCCCCAAGCCAGCTGAGCTCCGCTTCGACCTCGCCGTGAGCTCCTCTACCAAACCCCTCTCTCCCCGCCGTCTATTTCCTCCTCTAGCCTCACTAACCACCGCGGCCGAAGCTCGCCGCCGCCGTACCTCATCGCCGCCACGGCCACAGCTGCCGCCACCCACGCCCGAGCTTTGCCCCGTGCTCAGCACTCTCCCAGGAGCCGGGCGCGCCCACCCGTTCGACCTGCTGTGCCCCCTAGCGCCAACCCCGACCTCGCCCGAACTCCGGCCGCCGCCGAGCTCGACGCCGTGCTCAACTCCGGCCACCTCGCGGCCTCCCGTCCGTTCCTTTGGATGCGGACAAGCAAGAGCTCCTCCCTAGTGCCCCCAGCGCGCCAAACCACCGCCCGTAGCGCAATCCCGAGCCGCGCCGCCGTCGTTTTGCTCGCCGCCGACGAAACTCCGGCGACTGCCGACGTGTTTGTCGTTAGGATTAACCCCCCCCCCACCTAATTACCACCTCACTGCCACTAACATGTGGGCCATGCCCCACTAACACTTTTAGTTAGGATTTAATTAGCACTAACAGTCTCTGTTAATTAGCCTAGTCACTGACCAGTGGGTCCCAGCCGTCAGGTTTGACCTGGACCAAGCCATTGACCTACTGATGTCACTATTAGGTCATGCTGACGCAGTAAATCACTTTCTGGATTTAATTTTATTCAGAAAATTCCAAAAATTGCCTAAACTTCTAAAAATCATAGAAATTCAACTGTAACTCCAAATAAAATAAATTATATATGTAAAATTATCAGAAAAATTCAAGGAATCCATCTGTACCATTTTCATGCATGTTTGAGCAAGTTAATTTCACTGTTTAGTCCAAAACATGATAATGCATTATTTGAATTCATAGTTTGAATTTGAATTTGAACCTAGTGTTTAAACCAACTTCATTTAATATGATTGCTAGTTGCATTAGCTCAATCAACAACATATTGCCATGATATTATCATGCATCATAACTGTTGCATTGCATTGATTGTGTTCTTCCTTGTTTGCCGGTATTTGTCCCCTCTCGATAGACGTGGTTTCGACAATGAGTTCGATGACACCGATGAAGAGCTATACTATCTTCAGAAGTGCCAGGCAAGCACAACCCCCTTGTTCATTCCGATACAAGCCCACTCTCTCGCTCCTGCTCTCTTTTACTGCATTAGGACAACAACGATTCATCTGTTACTTGTTGCGGTAGTTGAACCCCTTATCCTCTGCATGACCTGTCATTGCCGCAGTAAATAGATGAAACCCACTAGCATGAGTAGGAGTTGTTTGAGCCTGATGTGCCTACTCATTCATGCTTGTTTGTCATGCCTGCTACTGCTTAGAGTTGAGTCAGGTCTGATTCATCGGGGATGGATCGGAGTTGTGAACATGTCCTACTGTGTGTGAGCTAAGTGTGTGAACACGATTTGGTAAAGGTAGCGGTGAGAGGCCATGTAGGAGTACATGGTGGGTTGTCTCATTGAAACCGTCCTCAGGAACTGAGTTCTGTGTTTGTGATCCATGAAACAGCTACTACCACACATTGGGCCCTGAAATATGACCCCGCTCGACTTACTGACCCCTCTCACCTCTGTCCAGGAGTTGCAGCTAGTTTCTGGTGTTTGTAGGACATGTGTTGGCGGCCGTGCGTAGCGCTGACCCTAGGGGTGGGCTATGTTGCGGTAGATACACCGTGGCACGGTGTACCGAGTCACCCGTTTGGTGTCTCGGGAACCCTGTTCACATCGTTTGGGGCCGTAGAGGACACCCCGGCCGGATTTCCTTGCGGATGGAACCTAAATAGGCGATAAACCTGGACTAGAGACTTGTGAGGTTAGTCAGGTCGTGGTCTACACCCACGTCGGTTTTCGCTTGAAGTCTACCGAGCACATGTCGTGTGCAGACGCTAAGTGGTGGAAACATGTGTGACGAAGTACACCCCTGCAGGGTTATAAATGATCTATTCGAATAGCCGTGTCCGCGGTAAAGGACTTCTGGGTTGCCTATAACAGTTCATAGACAAGTGAAAGTGGATACTCTAAAACTCGCAAGATAAGTGTGAGTGCTATGGATGGCCTTCTCGTAGGGAGACGAGAGCGGATCCATAGTGGTGTATTGAATGGTGAATATGTGGAGTCGTGTGCGCCACCTCAAAAGAGTTGCTTGCAGTCGTAGTTCAGATAGCCACCGAGTCAAAGCTGGCTTGCTGTAGTTACACTCCACCACCCCCCCTTTTGTTGATACCGATGCATATGTAGCTAGTTCTGATGTAAGTCTTGCTGAGTACTTTTGTACTCACGTTTGCTTAATTTATGTTTTGCAGAGAGATTTCAGTCTCGCTAGTAGTTTTCCGCGTGGACTTCGACATTAGCTTGATACCTCAGCTACGATCTTGTGCCCTCGGAAGGATCTGGTAGATAGTCAGGCTTCTTAGCCTTTTCCATTTGTAGATGTCTGTACTCAGACATGTTAAGCTTTCGCATGTGCTTTGCATTGTATGCTATGACTGCTGGGTCATGAGACCCATGTTTGTAATATCTCGCTCCTCGGAGCCTAATGAATAAATACTTGAGTTGTAGAGTTATGTTGTGATGCCATGTTGTATCTACACATATCGAGCATATTGTGTGTATGATTGAAATGCTTGGTATGTGTGGGATCCAACAATCTAGTTGTTTATCCTTGGCAGTCTCTCTTATGGGGAAATGTAGTCTAGTGCTCCCATGAGCCATAGTAGTCCGCTACAGCCCGGTTCACCAGAGTCCTGCTAGCCCAGCACTACTGTTCAGGACACTTGACTGGCCAGCATGTGTTTCACTTCGTTCCTATGTCTGTCCCTTCGGGGAAATGTCACGCGGTGACTTCCGGAGTCCTGCCTAGCCTGCTACAGCCTGGGTTCCCCGGAGTCCTGTTAGCCCAGTGCTACAGCCCGGAATCACTCGTTGATGACCGACATGCTCGATGTGATTCATGTATGCCTGTCTCCATAGGTCTGTGCCGCTTTGGGTTCACGACTAGCCATGTCGGCCCGGGTTCTCTGTCATATGGATGCTAGCAACACTATCATATTCGTGAGCCAAAAGGCGCAACCGGTCCCGGGCCATGGTAAGGCGACACCCGTGGAATACCGTGCGTGAGGCCGCAAAGTGATATGAGGTGTTACCGGCTAGATCGATGTGACTTGGAATCGGGGTCCTGACACCTCCGCTATCTCTTCGCCATTGCCCTCGTTGGGTGTATCCACCATGTATATGTCATATGACGAGGTGGCTTTCCAGTGCACTATAGGCGCTGGTTCGTGTTCGTCTCCTACATCGTCGTACATACCGTCGATGTCTTCGGAGTCGAAGTCGAGCATGTCGGTTAAATCATCGACAGTGGCTACGAAGTGGGTGGTGGGTGAGCGTCGAATTTCTTCGTCTTACGCATCCCAATCCTGTTGGCCATAATCCGGCCAGGGCTCTCCTGACAAAGAGAGAGTACTTAGTGAATTCAAAATGTCGCCGAGGGCGAGTGCTGAAAGATGTCCGCAGTGGTGAATTCCATGATCGGTGCCCAATCGGATTCGATTGGCAGGGGCGCGGACGGTTCGGAGTCCGGGAAAGAGTCCGGCACCTTGGAGTCACGGGCTGCGTAGAGGTTTATGCTGGTGTTTGGCTCGATCGCTGTCGAGACTGCAGCCCCTGAGGTGGTGTCTAGCCACCCGTCCTCGATTGACGCAATTTGCTCCGAGCTAAGGGTCGGAGCAGATGCGGGCGCGGCCTCTTGGGTACTATTCAGCGACAGAGCTAGGTCATACCCATCGTGACAGTGGAGCGCGCCCGGCTGTGGCTCGAATCCGTCGAAGATCAAGTCTCTACAGATGTCGGCCGTGTAGTTCAAACTTCCACATCTGACCTGATGGCCAGGGGTGTAGCTTTCAATGTGCTCCAGATGGCCAAGTGAATTAGCCTGCAGTGCAAAGCCGCCGAATACGAAGATCTGTCCGGGGAGAAAAGTCTCACCCTGGACCGCATCACTATCGATGATAATAGGAGCCATCAAGCCTAACGGCGACGACACAGAGGAACTCTCAATGAAAGCACCAATGTCGGTGTCAAAACCGGCGGATCTCGGGTAGGGGGTCCCGAACTGTGCGTCTAGGCCGGATGGTAACAGGAGGCAAGGGACACGAAGTTTTACCCAGGTTCGGGCCCTCTTGATGGAGGTAAAACCCTACGTCCTGCTTGATTAATATTGATGATATGCGTGTTACAAGAGTAGATCTACCACGAGATCAGAGAGGCTAAACCCTAGAAGCTAGCCTATGGTATGATTGTATGTTGTGATTGTTGTCCTACGGACTAAAACCCTTCGGTTTATATAGACACCGGAGAGGGTTAGGGTTACACAAGGTCGGTTACAAAGGAGGAGATATCCATATGTGTATTGCCTGGCTTGCCTTCCACGCCAAGTAGAGTCCCATCCGGACACGAGACGAAGTCTTCAATCTTGTATCTTCATAGTCTAACAGTCCGGCCAATGGAGATAGTCCGGCTGTCCGGAGACCCCCTAATCCAGGACTCCCTCACCTGCTCTCTTTGATTATCACAGCAAGGAAAGATATTTTGTCCTTGAGAGTGAGGCCCGAACTCATAACGCATCAGTGGTGGCGACACGGCATGCTGAGAATCTGCACCGAGAGCCTCCGTGAGCTACCACACCAAGTATTATCCGGGCTACTGATCGACTACCAAGTCAGGCCAAAAGCCTAAGCTTGGGGGAGTACGTGTTTCCACCGAATTTACATTCATGTCCACATATTCCATTTGTCGGTGCTTGATAACCCACAAGTATAGGGGATCAATTGTAGCCTATTTCGATAAGTAAGAGTGTCGAACCCAACGAGGAGCTAAAGGTAGAACAAATATTCCCTCAAGTTCTATCGACCATTGATACAACTCTACGCACGCTTGACGTTCGCTTTACCTAGAACAAGTATAAAACTAGAAGTACTTTGTTTTATGAGCTTTGTTGGAGACCAACAAGGATGTGTCACTATCCTGAACCTTATCTGCATTACTTCCTTTACCATTGCTTAATAAGGCACTCTTCCCCAATATTCTGTCAGCATTCTAAAAGAAGAAACAAGCAGACACATAACAGGTTTAGCATGTACTAGTATATGAAACTCATTTCGGTGAACCAGTTCATTAGTAAGGTGGGCATGATTAAACTACCAAGTCTTCTATTGCCAAGTACTAGTACATAATAAAAGCATCAAACAAACATATATCTATGTCCTATGGTCACTGCATTGTCTTCCAAAATCAAATAGAGACACGGTTCAAATCATATCATTTCAAGACAAAGCAGCAGTGAAAGAATACAAAGCATGGGAAACTACACGGCACAACAAGATTTTAGATGGGTACCACAGGTCTACATGTACAACAACACCATTGGCTCTATTGTGATGCTAGGAATGTGCATGATATGAGAAGTCAACTGTATACACAATTGAAATTCAAATCAACAGAGCTATTGATAAGAGCAAACCTATTAAAGAAACATGCGTGAACATACCTGCTGTGCCACTGGAGTTTCGATTGGATCCTTCAATTTAAAAATAAGTTTGTATGAGTAAATACAGTAATACAAGAGCAAAGCAGTATGCACGATAGCAATCATAGTTAAAAAAGGCGCGCCTAAGCGAGCGCTTAAGCGTGCCTAGGCTCTAGGTGTTGGCAAAATGCATTGCGCATAACTACGCTTAATCTGTGCATAACTGCGCATAAGCATGCGCTTTGGTCAGTAAAGCACAAAGCGGTGGCAAAACGCACAATTAACGCCTAATGCTTTTTTGAACTATGATAGCAATGGAATCTTAAATTAGAACGGTTGTTCTTCAGGTTTAGGCACTTGTTCTACATGAACAGAGCATAGTAAGACACAAGAATATAGTACTTAAAAATATACAATGAGCTCATAGGCCTTACCACATTCTTGGTTCGGGACCAGTACAGAACAAGGCTTTCCCAGTCATCGTCCAGTAAATGTGTCTCGGGAGAACGTAAGGAATTTGATGAGTTTCTTTGCCGGTGAAGTACATTTTCTTCAGGTAATTCCGATACTGCCACCAAGCATTCTTGAAGATAGCAAAGGTATTAGCACAGGTTACCTCATCCTGAGTTTCCAAATCGGTCCTTCTCTATAGAGAAAAATGGGAAAATTTGCTGTATTATAACCATCATGGAGGTAGGATGTCTGGGACAAAGCAAAGTAATTGCCATGAATAACATTACTTACACATAACTCCTGGACAAACACCTGCAACTGGCATTTTCCTTCATCTTCAGTATAATATTTACAAGATGGGAAGATACGCACATACAATTTAACAACATCAAATGCGATAGATGCTAAACTACGACTAGCTGGTTGTGCTTCCTCCACAGGAATAGGCGTACTAAGTGGTGGAGTTGGGGTTCGCCGTGGTAGTACTAGCACTTTGGGCACTGGAGCTGCCTTACTAACTGCTCTATGATGCATGTAACCTACTCATACCAACATTTTAGTGCATTCCAAATGTCTATACTACCGCTGCAATTCGAACTGAATTTGAATTCGTTTCTCTATTTCAATAAGAATCTACGATCATGATTGTTGCCAACTTCAACCATCATTCGTGTATTACCTTAATAGCACACCACATGATTACTATAGAGATAGATATGAACTATGTGTACTACATGAGCTCGAATTCTATTTTTTGAATACACTTGATGTTGATTCCAAATAATAGTACATTTGATGTACTAACTATATATTCATAATCTAAATCATGTTTCATACGTGCACCGTGTTTATCACACATAGTATAGTGCCCCGCCCCCTACATTATGACAAGTATTTAGACCTGAGCTGCAAAAGCCACACATTATCCCAAATTATGATCAATGTTCTATATATTATACGTAGTACTAGCAAGGTGCCCATGTGTTCCATGGAACATCAACATGATCAAGGGGAGGCCTAATTTGCAAATATGGAGAGGGGTGTGGGTATCTTTTTTCAAAATTTTCATAGTTCCCTTCCTGTCCGTCAGATATAAATCGGACGGCCTATATTGCAGGATGGCAGGCACACCATCATCAACAACTCCGTTTTTTATAAGAGTAGAGATAAAATATATTATATGTAGTATAACATGTTCATAACCACACCATGTGTATCACCGTTATATATATTCACACATGTGTTGGTTTAAAACACTACTATCAGAAATTCTTCAAATATCCGAATTATCTTTTTATAATGAAGTATGATCTCTATTCGTCTTTTACACCCACACAATCCTCTTATCATTGTAGCTAGCGCTAACTTTCTCTCGTGCATGCACACACCCGCATCCCTCTCACCCTCCCTCAGCATTCTCTAGCTCCATCGTGCAAACTCGTCTTTTCACTTTAGGTCGTTCACCCATGGTGTGTGTAGGCCCAGCTCTATTTACAGCACACATCGATCGATATGCCTCTCTAGCCAGGTGTGCCTAGAACAAACACAAGCTTCCCCTCTTCTCTTATCACCGTCCATGCCTCACTCCTACCACTCTTTTCATTGATCTCGTACTCGCACACTCCTTCCCCCTCGATATAGTATGACTCTTGCACCACCTCCTAGATGCATCCCTCTCTCTCTCTATCCTTCCCCCTACCTCATTTGCTTCTCACACACACATGCATGTATACCGATCGATCTCCCAACATATACCTAGGTCGACTTTAACTATCCCCCCCATCGATCGACCTACCTCACAAGTTATGTCTCTCCTTTCTCTGACAAAGGACGATTGATCTTCCTATGTAGCTATGTCTGCTTACCACAGCCATATCGTCCCCCCTCATCATTCGTGCATGCCTCTTGACCCATCTCTCACACGCACGTGCATAGACAGGCAGCCATTACCTCTCTTATTGATATCATAGGCGTGCCCTCCGGTTGTCTAGCAAGCCTATCCCACCATTTGTTAGAAGCAACTCCACTACCACCCCCTCCAACACTCTAGCTCTGTCTCTCTCCCAACCGTATTCCTCTCCTACACATATGCATGGATGTCGATCGATCTCCCTTAATACATGACGTAGGCCTCTCTACTCCTCCACACATATACCAGCCATTGTACCTCTATAGTTAATTAGGCCTCCCTCCCCCCACCACACATCGATAGTCAAGCGCTGTAGGTAGGTATCCATGCCACAGAGACAAACTGCACATGTCCCCTCTCACGTTCCAGTAGGCCATCCACTCTATATCTCTGACGCGGGCGCACACAAATTCGATGGCACTCTTTATCGATCTCGCGCGCGCACACACACACACACATCATCATCCCTCTCTTCGATTCTATGGACACCTCAAGCTGATGATACCTCCACTCTCTTCTCGTGGATCGCCCCCTCTATATATATATGATATATCCAGGACTCTATTTCACACACGTTGCATATGTTACATTTTTTGATTGACCCCCCCCCCCCAAAAAAAAACTCTCACGAACCCACACACTATATCTCTCTATGTTTGTATCTCTTTCACACAACCCCACGTAGGTGGTGTACGTATACAAGAAGAGAATAGGTGCACCGTGCATGTACTCATGCTTCGTGCCCAGCCACACCCGCGCAGGTACACGGTGGAGCTCATTTCTATACGAAATGGCAGCCCAAGTGCTAATTTAAACGCGTGTAGCGGTTGTTTACCTACGGAGGTCGTGTACCACGCGTGCATGAAACAAAGTTTGACTTGATGCGTTGGCGCGTTATTTTTAAATAAAGTTATATCACTCAATGGCATGTACACAGAATATAAAACGATTTTTATGGCGAAAAAGGTAGTCCACTCCACTATATACAATGGACCCTTCCCCTGGTTTGTCTCTCTTCACAGTATCTCACACAAGGCTGCAGTGGCCTCTCTCTCTCACCGTTGGTCACTGTTCCGGCCGCACCCTGTCCGCCGACGGAAAGGGAGGACGTGCATCTTTTCTCTGTTCGACGGCGCCGAGGCAGCACGTCTCAATCTGCGGTACACGCCATTCTCTCTAACCAAGCTCCAGCGCGGTAGGGCCTATGCCACCTGCTCGCTGCCGCAGTATCGGCAGATTCTGCCTGCCGCCGCTCACCTAGTTACATCCCGACGAACTCCAGGTATCCCCTCCCGCCTTGCTCCACTGCCCGTCTTCCATGTCACTGCTTGTGGATCTTCCATAGTTCTTTGCCCAAAACGTAGCTCGTTCGGCGTACTTTCCATATTGCAATCTCGTCCTCACACCGTTTTAGACAAACACAGTCGTGTTGTTATCTTCCCTTAGGACAAGGAATATGCTTCTTTTTTGTCGTCGTGTGTGTCATCAACTGTTATTGGCCAGTAATTTTTTTCTTTCTACCTCTTTTTTGCAAACAGGGCTATCCATTTCACCTCGTTGCTATTGCGACCTTTTGGTGAACTTCACAAATCACTTTTTTCTTAAGAGTGTTTTGTGCAGTTGTACTTAAATGTCACACGGGCAACGTCTCTACATTTCAGTGCGACTGCACAAAGGGAGATTAGTTTTTCTCTATCCTTGTCATCCAACTCCGAGCCAAATCTTCTCCAACTAGTTAGTCTCAAGAGAGACTGCAAAGGTGACCGGCTTCTATTTGTGTGTTTATTGTTTCATCAGTAGTCCTCTATTATCGTAATCACACTTAATATCTTTGGAACAGGGACGCTCAGCTCTATTTTAGTGGAACAACACAAAATGATCGGAAGTTGCATGCTCCAGACAGCTACTTTTTTCCCAACATGCCTTGTTGATTTAGACAGAGCTGGGAGGACGTTGCTACCAATGAAAGCATGGATCAATTTTAATTTAACACCTTCTCACAACTTTGTCTTCAGTTGTGATGTAAATATTAGCTCTGATCTGCTAATAATTGAGATGCATTAGCAAGGAAGTTAGTTTTTTATTGTTTCCGAAAGAGCATCAATGGCAAGACACACGAAACAAAAGCTGAAAGCTCACACCATTGTACAATTTCATGTCGCTAGAAAATTATTTGTATATACGTCAATTATGTAAACAAATGCTGGAAGCTTGATAGCATTGCCAGAAGCCTCTTCGGCATCCGGGTCCATGTGCCATGCACAAAATTATACTCCTTCGTTCCTAAATATTAGTTTTATTACAAATTTCAAATGGGCATATTTTAGAGTGTAGATTCACTCATTTTGCTTCGTATGTGTACTCCCTCCGTTCCTAAATATTTGTCTTTCTAGAGATTTCAGCAAGTGACTACATACAGAGCAGAATGAGTGAATCTACACTCTAAAATATGTATATATACATTTGTATGTATTAGTCCATTTGAATCTCTAAAAAGACAAATATTTGAGTAGTCACTCGTTGAAATCTCTAGAAAGACAACTACTCCGGAGTATATTTAAGAACCAAGGGGGTAGTGCACAGCCGCATGGGAGACTCAGCTCGGTCGTTGCGCCACATTAATAGTGAGTAATGAGCAGTCAAATCATAAGCCCCACCTTTCCCACTATAAGTTGCTCGGAAGAAGCGACCATCAATACGCTCTTCTTTGAATCTTCTCATACTACTCCCTCCGTCACTGTTTATAGAGCGCGCTTCAGAAAAAGAAAAAAATCTCTGGGACCAACTCGACTAGCGATCGGCCTAAAAAATAGCATTGGTAGTTATAGCATGGCGTCTATTACTACAGGAAATAATGTGTACACACATGCATGCAGTGCTTCCACCCCGGGTACATACATGCATGCACTTACTCCACTCCGTAGTACATCGAGAGAAAATTGTGGACTTGATTGCGGTTACCATGTCCAAATTAATTGAGCATTAAACCAAACACGTCTAAAGTCTCTCTGGTGGTGGAAATGCATCATAATGAAGCGCGCCCTGTAAACTGTGACGGAGGGAGGAGTAGTATGAAGGTGCAAAACCAAGTACACGTATGACCAGTCGGTCAACGCACCTCCTCTTGGCATATCACTGACATGTGGGATCGGAGTGTGAGTAAACCGATCTCAATTGACGGCAAAATGGCCAACCCGCCGTTCCTTGAGAGAGGCGAGGAGCGAGAACACACAGACGGGCTCACACGGAGGCCAAGATATATTCGAGCATGGTTGATCGATATCATCATTACATGTTGGGCTGTCGTTTTCCGCCCTTCTCCGGAATAAATGTGTACTTTATCAGAGACTAAAAAAAATAAGAGTGCAGATGCTCCACCATGCGGTTCTAGTAGTAGTACTACTCGTACTACTAAACCTTGCGCTTGGCTCTTCGCCTCTTCATGAAGTCAAACAATGATGGTACTCCGCATGTTCGGTACTACAGTGTATGCCTCTGGCAATCTAACACCGAATGAACTGATGCATGTCCACCGCCTGGGCGAGGGTAGGTTGCATTAGTCAAAAGGCGTAAGCGAGCTTCACCTTGTCCTGCAAGTTTCTCCTTGTTCTGCGAGTTGACGGGACACACCAAAAAGTAGTGCTAGTCCATACTCCCTCCTTTCCGGTTAATATGGCTTAATCTTTTTTGTGGGTAAATGAGAGAGCTTTATTCATATATAAGCATTCTTAGGACGATCAGCCAAGACACTGGTCACTAGGAAGCGAGGTACCACGCAAAAAATAAGTAGGAAGCGAGGTGTTTCATCAAGCCAGCTCTTGGCCACATTCAAAGTGCAGTAAGCACGGTTCGCACAAAGATGCGCCACAAGGTTTGCTGACCTGTTTACATGCTGAATAACAAAAAAAGAGGAAATATTACCGAGGGCTCCTATTTGTAATAGGATATGAGCCAGAATTAAGCGAGAATTGTGGCGAGTGTTCCATGCAATCAATTTACATTATCACATGCGAGAACCCTCGAAGAGAACCAAATGTGTTGAAGATTGCTTTATCACATTTTAAAAATATAATAAGAGTGCAGATGCTCCTACATCCGGTTCCTAGTACTAGTATAGTACATACCTATATAGACTATAGTAGTAGTACTAGTACTAGTAAACTTTGCGCTTGGCTATTCGCCTCTTCGGTAAGTCAAACAATAATAGTACTAGTATAGTGTATGCTTCTGGAAATCTGACACCGAATTAACTGTTGCACGTCCACCGCCTGAGCGAGGGAGAGCTTGCATTAGTCAAAAGTTTCTCCTTGTCCTGCGAGCCACCGCGCGCAAGCTTCTCCCGTCCTGCAAGCTTCTCCTCGTTCGGCAAGTTGACGGGACACAGCAAAGTAATTCTAGTCCATACTGCCTCCTCTCCGGTTAATATGGCTTAATTTCAAACGAGATAAATACACAGTCTGTCACTGTATATTTGTAAAAATACGGTCAGTGGACTTCATAATATGCTCATTGCGCTCAATATATACATTTTCTGGTGTTTATACGGTCACTAGCTCACCCTGGCTGAGTATGTGTGTGCATGCACGTGTAGGTTGAGCACTTGAGCGTGACCGTGTGTGTTCCGTCATGTGCTCGGACATGCATGCATTTGGGCGTCGCGCGTGTTTTTGCGTCCATGTGTACGTGTGACTATTGCATACACGTAGGGGGAGTACGTGTAGGGTCCACTAAAGGAGCAGTCAAATCACACAGTAAGTTAGTCGGAAGAAGCAACCATCATTTCACTCTTCAATGACACGTACGCAATATAAAATGGTTGATATGGAGAGAAAAAGAAAACCACTATATATACACTAGCAGGAGCCGAAGCTACAAGCCTGCTTGCTTGGGTTGCTCTCTTCACAAGCATACAACGATGGTGGCCACACTGCTGGTCACATATCTGGCCTGATCCCGCAGCTGGGGGGAAGGGAACAATGTTTTGTGTAGACGCGGTCGACATCGGCGAGGGAGAAAATCCACAGTCGGTGCGTCCCAATCAGGGGTCACCACGGTATGGGCCGATGTCGCGTCCCAACCGCCCTTCTAGCTACATCCCGACGTCCCAGGTAGTCCATGTTCCTTTTGGAGCCGGCTTGCTCCACTGCCGCAGCTCCCCACGTAGCTCCATCTCCATGTCGATCTTTCTCCACTTCTACCGGCTTCTACTTGTGATGAGTATATGTCTCATGAACTAGTGCCAGTACTATTATTCTAGTCACACTTCTTCAATATCTTTGCCATCAGGGATGCTCAGCTCGATTTTAGTGGAACTGCACAAAAGCATCGTATGATCCGAGGGTGCCAGCCGTCTTTCCTTCGACAGGTTCTACCTGGCCAGGAAATTAAATCCTGTTTAGGGTTTAGGGTTTAAGTCGTAGTGACCCCATCAGTAGTTTTTCTTTTGTACACGCTCTCACAACTTTTGTTTTTAGTTGTGAAGTAAATATTGGCTATGATATGTGAATCTTTGAGATGCATTAGCATGCGTGTTAGTTTTCCTTTGTATTTGATGGAATGTTGTAACGGGGCAACCTTGGAGTAGGAATGAAAATGGAGTGGAAAGTTTCTGTTTTTCCGGAGAAAAAAATGGAAACGGAGAGAAACCAACGTTTCGTTTCGTTGGATCGCGCTATCGAGCAAAACCAACGTTTAAATCACGAAAATTCTAAACTCACGCGCTTTTACAAGGCTCTTTAAATCATGTCTGTGACATTCGTGTCTCACCCTCCTCCACGGCTCGACCCCACACGGTCGCTCGGCATGCCACTCACCGCAAACCGAGTATATGATAACTTTCCCGCCTTCTTGTCGATGGATCGCGCCATGGAGTACTAGTACAACTGGAAGAGATTGACGAGATGGGGGGGACAGCTAGCTATAGCACGGACTCCCAAGAAATTTTTACATGCATGTTGTGGCTAGCTATTGCGAAGTTTGAACGCGGAGCAGTCGCGTGCACCAGGAAGCGGCGCGGGCGACGCTCTCGGCTGTCGCGCCGCTTCAATGCCGGCGCTAGTGAGAGGTCGCGTCCGCTCTGGCCGGGCATGAATGCGGCACTGACCGTTTCGGGCGGGAAGCACGCGCGAGTGATGAAGAGGGTTCGGGTTGGTCAGGAGCGGCCGTGCCAGCGGTCCGGACGCCCGCAAACAAGAGATGGTGTACGTTAATATTGCCCATATATAATTAACAACATAAATAATGTGCCAGTTGGACAAATATGATTGGAGATGGAGATGGAAATGGAATTTTACGTAAACACGGATATGCATGTCTATGTCTATGTGTGTGTGCGCGATGACTCTCGCGACCTGGAAGCGGGGGCGTGTTTTTGATCGAGTTTTCTTTCTTGGTACATTAAAAAAATGTCCGCCAATTTTTGTTTCTTTTTTCCAGGAACGCGCGTATTCTATTTAAAACCACTGCTATGGAGAGATTTTTTTACTCCATTATAGCCTCTTGTTTGATAGAGTTTCTCAGGTCTCGCTCTCTCACCCTCTCCATATCAAAACAAGATGACAGTGTCCACACTATCTCTCTCCTCACCAGTGGTCATAGATCCGGTCAAATCTCGTCTGTTGCAGGAGGTGAGGAGGTGCAGAGTTGACGTTGTCGCCGTCGGTGATGGAGGAAGCCAATGTGCACCGTCCTCTCGGAGCCGGCGCTGGCGCGGACGAAGGTCCTCTGCGCCCTTGTTCGCTGCCATCGTCTGGGTAGATCCCGCCCGCCCACCTAAGCGACATCTCGCCCGCCTGAGGTATAACTTCTTGTACTGGTCCATCTCCCCAGGTTGCTGCATGCGGGTTTTCTTCTATGCGACTACTCCCCAGCTCCCCTTGTATAGTAGCTAGGGTTCGTCGGCTAGTCCAACATCACCTACTATTATAGAGGAAATGCCACTCGAAAAGTTGTCCTGATTTATACCTCGGTGGAGGTATACATGTTGTTGCGACAAAAAGTACATGGTGGTTGTGCGGTCATTGTCCATATGCTCCTATTGCTGCTGCTAATCCAATACTATCACTGGTAAAATGAAGAAATGCTTTTTTTCTCTTGTATCCTGGTTTAGTTCCCATCAAGATAATCATGATGCTTCTATCTCTTGGTGTACTTTTCATAATTCTTATTGACAATTGAGATGTCGTTGTTAATCTTGTAAAACAAAGTAACAACACTATATCCCTTTTTTATATTTTTGGAAACAGCGATGCGTATCTCCATACCCAGGCATGTCTTCCTCAATTTTAGTGGAACTGCACAAAATTGGATGGCCATTGTTGTTCCGCCTCACTGTCCTCTGCCACGTGGTTGTTCCTTCCTTGAGCCTGATTACTGAGAAGAAACAGACCACAGTGAGGATTTGTCGAACTTCATAGGTGCCTCGCCCAAACTTGATGCCAAATGGATGATGCATCACCACGATGACCTCTCGATGCTCATGGTTGCGTTGGCTGGTGAAGCTGATCGATTTTCAATGAAAAACAAGCTGTCTTCCATCAGCGCTCTTTGCTTGTTACCCACAAAGATGATATCCTTCGTCATTCACCTTGGTTGTGTTGGAGACGCAGTCGTCTTTCACGTTGGTGCAATTTTATCACACAATTGGCTATGAACCAAACATTTCCTCGATGAAGGATCGATGTTGGTACTAAGAGCATAAGTTTTGCATTGATTTCTAAGCCTTCTCACAACTTTGTCTCCAGCTCCCCTGTAATTTTATTTGTCCGGCTATTAACTTTGATTAAAAAATGGTGTGGACTAAAAACCCTGATGGACGTAGTAGCCCTCCATTTTATTTACTCGGCATATTAGATTTGACTAAAGTCAAACTTTGTAAAGTTTGACCAAGTTTAGGCTGAACACAATAGACCATAATTATTCGAGAGGGCAAACTGTACATACTCTCAAACCTTTCCGATAATTCAAATTAAAATTCTTTATTTGTACACACTCTCACACGTTTCCGATAATTTGGCGCATGTGTGGTTGTTCACTTAAGGGAGGGTAGTGTACCGCATGTGAAGGACAGGAAGTGCGACTAGGACGCATGGATCGTTAGTCCATCGGAAGTACTCCCTCGTTCCTAAATATTTGTCTTTCAAGTGGTTTGAAATGGACTACCACATATGGATGTATATAGACATTTTTTACAGTGTAGATTCACTCATTTTGCTCTGTATGTAGTCATTTGTTGAAATCTCTAGAAAGACAAATATTTAGGAATAGAGGGAGTAGTAGTTTTCTTCACTGGTATGTTAAATAAAGAGTTTCGTTTCATACATACACAATTTGAAACGATTGTTATGGAGAGAATAAGAAAACCACCCCAATATATATTAGTCGTATACATGAGTACTATATGGACACAACTTCATTGACTTTAGTAGACCTGCCTTTGGGTTTATGACAGGTGGGCCCAAAATGTGGCTGACCCACCTGTCATACAGCCAAAAGCAGGTGCAGTTAAGGCACTGGAGCTCAGTCAGTACTACAGTATATATATATAAGCTGGAGCCTCAGTGCTTGTTCGCTAGGGTTTGCACTCTCCACACTCTCGCCGCACTACATATATATATATATATACATGATGGAGGCTCAACATTCCTTTGCTAGGGTTTGCTATATTCACAGTCTCTCACCCTCTTCACCAGATCTAAACAAGACTGCGTTGTGTCCTCTGTCTCTCTCACCCCCCTCACAGCTGGCGAAGGAGGCGTCCGGATCCCGTCGCACCGGGAAGGGGAGGAGGTGCAGCGTTCACTCTATCGCCTTCGGTGAGGGAGGCAATCCACTGCCGGTTGCGCTTTTCTCTTTCACCCAGCGCTTGTGCGGGAGGGCCACCGACCCCTTCTTCCTCGCTGCCATACGTAGTGTGGGCAGATCCGACCTCCTGCCGCACGCCTTGCCACATCCCGACGACCCTAAGGTATAAGTTTCTTTGAAACCGTCATTGGTCTAGATGCATGCAAATCTTTTTCGATTCTGTAGTCGAATCTAGGTCTTGGTTCAAAGAGGAAAGAAGGGTGCGGTGGGGTGGAGCATGAATCTAGGACGTGGTTCAATGAGGAAAGGAGGGAGGGAAAGTAGTATAGACTAGCTATCCAGCCGCTTTGTTGGTCAAAAAGGGAAAAAGGGGGTAACCTAGTACACACATCTGTAAGGAACCGAACTCTTTTTTGAAAAGGGAAAGAAACTGGGGGTCGGGTAGTTTGTGCATGACTAGATTTGCTGCCCTCACATAGGAAAAAGTTTCAAAGAGAACAAATATGGGACCAGCGCAGATATGTTGCTTGGCTACATACTCTACATCACCCATTTATACGTGTGGACGCATATGGTGCTGGCATGTCCCATGTCCCATCCACATGATCATGCAGTGTGTTTTGAGATGTTGTGCTACTTGTATTGGTACTGTTTTAAATAAATGTTGAATTGAAGCTATTGTATTGCTCTCTTTTCCCATTAAGTAGTGAACAAAAATGGTACCAACCCAAACATGATGCTTGTTGCTTTGTTACAACAATCTCTGCATCACCCCCTTTATAAGTAGATGGACGCACATGGTGTTAGGGATCGGCGGGAGTACCATTTCTGTTAGGGATCGGCCGGAGTACATGTTTAAGAAATGTATTGTTCACATAATGTCTCTGTTATTATATATCAGTTACAGTGTTTTACAAATGGTACTATCCTGCTTTGTAGTTCTTTCTACATGTTTAACCAAGGTATTGTTAAGATAATGTCTCTATTAAAATGAATCAGTCGCATTGTTTTAGGAATGATACTTTTCTGCTTTGTCGTTCTTTATACATGTTGAAACAAGGCATTGTTAAGATAATGTCTCAGTTAATATGAATGAATCACATTGATTGAGAATTGCTACTCTCCTACTTTATTTCCCATTAAGATAAGGTAGATCAGTAGATGTTTTTCTTCTGGGAGTACAAGTCATCAACCGTTATTTCTCAGTAATTTTTTCCCTTATACCTATTGTTGCTTATAGGGACATCAAAATTAAATCTCGGTTTTATTCCGACTTTGATTTTAGTTGAACTGTACAAATGGAGCCAATGTGTCTAAGGCAAACTGTTGCATTAGTGGGTCCAGTTGGTCTTACCACTTTGCAGAAAGAAGTAGTCACTGTTTGCGCTACATTACACAAGGAATGATCGAGAAGCTTTACATAGTATTAGTAGACGCTGGTGACATGACTAGTCTGCAGAGAGCATAGGAAACTCTACGGCACGTGGAGTGCACTGGGCAAAAAGTGCCCAAACAAGTACAGGAAGCCAGGATAGGACTACAAATCTGTCAATGTCATTCTAAGCAACAATGATGGGGCATCTGGGTATGGTAATGTATTTACCGTACTTTTAGTTTGTTAGTCCACCAATTGGTAGGTTGACACTGGGGCCAATATTCATGTGTGTGCTGCTATGTCTTTGTTTTCTTGCAGCATATAAATACGATATCCACAGGGATGCTCAGCTTGATTTTAGTGGAACTACACAAAATGTCTGGATGGCTTGTGTCGGTGTCAAAACCGGCGGATCTCGGGTAGGGGGTCCCGAACTGTGCGTCTAGGCCGGATGGTAACAGGAGGCAGGGAACACGATGTTTTACCCAGGTTCGGGCCCTCTTGATGGAGGTAAAACCCTACGTCCTGCTTGATTAATATTGATGATATGGGTAGTACAAGAGTAGATCTACCACGAGATCAAGGAGGCTAAACCCTAGAAGCTAGCCTGCGGTATGATTGTTGTATATGGAGTTGATTGCCTACGGACTACAACCCTCCGGTTTATATAGACACCGGATAGGGTTAGGGTTACATAGAGTCGGTTACAATGGTAGGAGATCTTGAATATCCGCATCGCCAAGCTTGCCTTCCACGCCAAGGAAAGTCCCATCCGGACACGGGACGAAGTCTTCAATCTTGTATCTTCATAGTCCTGGAGGCCGGCTGAAGGTATTGTCCGGCTATCCGAACACCCCCTAATCCAGGACTCCCTCAGTAGCCCCTGAACCAGGCATCAATGACGACGAGTCCGGCGCGCAAATTGTCTTCGGCATTGCAAGGCGGGTTCCTCCTCCAAGTCCTTCATAGAAGATTGTAAACACCAAGAGTAGTGTCCGGCTCTGCAAAATAAGCTTCCACATATTGCCATAGAGAGAATAATATTAACACAAATCAAATCTGCTGACGTATTCCGCAGTGCGTCATCACACTACAGCCAAGTCCTTCACTCGAATCATTTTCACTTTTCCACCTCAGCGTGTTTTGCGAGGCGGTTTCCTTGGCACGTCTTGTCAAAGCAGAGATCGTGTGCCCCCCTTTTACGGGATTCTCATCAATACGGACGTGGGTAACCCAATCGTGCCCGTGAGCATGTTTTCTCGATTAAAGACGAGTCCCAAACGGTTACGGGGAGGGCTCCTGGTATTCAACCTTTTATAAAGAGACCAGGGCCTGACTCCTTTTCTCCAATCCCAAAACAAGTTCGCCCGTCGCCTCGAGTTCCAACACCCTAGGCTCCAGATTCCGGGCGCCTCAGACCTTCGACAATGTCCGTTTCTGACCTTCAAGGCCGATGGATGACGGAGGAGGACGTGCTAAAGTTGAGAGAGGCTAAGTTCTTGACCGCCGAAATTTCGCACAGGTTGCCTGCTCAAAGGCAGGCTATCCCCAGTCCCTAGCCCGGTGAGAGCGTAGTGTTCGTGTCTCACTTCCTTCGGGGGTTAGGCTTCCCGATGGACCCCTTTGTGAGGGGACTGCTGTTTTATTACGGGCTGGAATTCCACGACTTAGCTCCGGAGTCCATCCTCCATATCTCCTCGTTTATTGTTGTATGCAAAGCGTTCCTCCGTGTTACCCCTCACTTCGGATTATGGCTCAAGACTTTCAAAGTGGAGCCGAAGATGATCAAGGGATGGCACGCAGAGTGCGGAGGCGCTGTTATAAGCAAAAATGTTGATGCTCCATGGCCCGAGGGCTCTTTTCAAGAGGAGCTAGGCTTGTGGCAACGAGAGTGGTATTATATCACCGCTTCCCAGAGCACCAAGTGGGTGGCGCTTCCTGCCTACCGCTCGGGTCCCCCACCACGGCTAGCGTCATGGGTTAACAGAGGGTTAGATTGGGGTTTGCCCAAAGACGTGCCCCTGTTACAGGGCCAAATTAAGGATCTCTTGGAAGGAGACCTTAGCTTGGTTAAGGTGACGCGGGTCATGCTGATTCGCCGAATATTGCCCGGCAAACGTCGCCCCCTTCGCCTGTGGGAGTTTAATCCAGAGGGACCGCGAGCTCTCCAGAACTTTATGGGCGCAACGCCCGCGGAGATGTATAGACTGTTCTTCGGATCACAAGAGATGTGTCCGGATTTAACCAAGGACGCAGGCCTAAGCTGCAATCGCCCGAATACTCAAGTAAGCAACCTTGTGCCCGGACCTTCTATCCGTATAATTGTCATAAAATTGCCCCTAAAAGAGTCATCCTTTTAAACAGGAGTGGATAGCGAAGGCAAAGCTGATCAGGTGTCCGGCTCCCCTTCTTGAAACCAGGCCGGATCCCATGCTGGTCAGGATGCTGGAGATAATGCCTTTGGAGGGGGAGGACAAGGAAGCTATGGCCTCCTCGAAGGAGGCTGCTCCGAAGGGAGGAACCGACAATTCCTCTCCTAAGGGGAAGAAGAGAGCCGCCTCTGACGACCCGGAAACCATGGCCTCGAAACGGGGGAGAAAATCCTCGTCAGAGGGTCCGACGCCGGGGAGTTCCTCGGCCGGACTACGCCCTCAAGGGGATCAGCCCTCCAGCGAGTCGTAAGTGGAGAAAAGATTTTCCTTTTGAGGGATGAGGGAAGTCCTTGATTTATATCTGAGAATATTAACCAAACCTTTATCTTGTAGCTCGGACCTCGGCCCTTCTCAGCAGAGCTCGTCTTCGGGGGATCTCCTTCCGGAGATGATGGAGAGCGGGACGCCTCCCCCTGCCGTGCCGCCTAGCGAGGCGGGCGACCCTGAGGTGTCGTCGTGGAGGGTTTCTCCAAATCCGGAAGGGGCGGAAGGTGGCTATGCGGCCCCCCGAGGTTCTCCGCGTCCGGCCTTCGAAAGAGGTCATGGGACGAGCCCGGCACCGTCTGGTGCTCGGCCGGAGGAGCTAAAGATTCTGCTGGGGCGAGCTTCTATCTCAGAGGAGCACCGCGCATTGATGGGCACGGTGATTGAAAGGATTTCATCCGTAGAGAGCGGATTGTATGAGGCCGTCAAAAGTTTACTGACGGGTTTCGAGGTACATTAGATAATGTATACTTTTGTCAGCTGTGCATGAGTAAGATGCGCCCTGTGTAGATAGTAGCCCCTGAGACTCTGCGCGTCGTCAAGAAATGACGGCACGCGGAGGATCATAATCCCAGGTCTAAGATGTCGCCTTTGAATGTAGGTGGCTGGGTGTCCGGAATCGAGCCGAACTGACGATTTTGCCGAACTAAAGCGGCAACTGGACGTGGCAGATGCCGACATCACGCTTGTCAATAAGCGGCTTGATGAGGCTCAAGGTATGTAATTCCTCGGGCGGCATCGGGTAAGAACAGTTTTATGCCTGTGTCTTGCGATGTGTGTGCTTGACGCAGATGGTGCGGCCGCCATGGAGAGTCTTAGGGCAGAACTTGCCCGAGCTAAAGAACAAGCCAGCGAAAGTAATGCGGCCACTAGGAAAGCCCTTGAAGAGCTGAGAGCCGAACAGGTTGCTCATTCCCGAAGCAAGGAAGAGATGGCCGAGATGACCGAAAAGTTAAAAAGCGCTATAGACCATTGCAGACTTCTTGAAAAAGAAGACCAGGCGAAATAGACGGACTTAGAGAAGGCCGTTGCCAATGCCAAGGACGTGCGCTCTGTGATGAGAGCTGCGAAGGAGGAGCTGCGTCAGGCCGAACAAATTGCGGCTGGAAAGCCCTTTATGCTGCGAAGGAAATTTTGTGATCCGAAGTTTGCTCCGTTGGACCGGATGTGGAGTGTGGAGGATACCTATCTAGACTTGGCAGCGAGTGCTGCTGATGCGACCGAACACTTTCGAGATCAGAAAGATCATGAAGTGGAAAAGCTTTTCTGGTCGCAGTTTCACAATCCAGAGCGTCCACTGGCAGTGGATGATCGTTTGGCTCAATGGGCCGAACTGAATAGGTTGTCTGGACTCGCCATGAAGTACGTCATGGGTCACCTGTGGCCGGTGAGATCGGAGCCGAAGAGTTATTTCAGCTTGGTGCAGCAATTCCTTGACGCGGTGCCGCGTATAAATGCAATGAAGAGGTCAGCATGCATAGAGGGTGCTAGGATGGCTCTTGCCCGTGTTAAGACATACTGGGCAGAGATGGAGACCATCGTTGTTGCGTCCCGAGATTCGGACAAAAGCCGAGTACCCTCCGAGCACTATTTTCAGGAAGTTCTTGAAGGCGCTCGTGTAATAGAGACGCAGTGCCCGAAAGATGCTATGTTATGATAGCATATGTAATTATAAAGTAATATTTTGATAAACTGTAGTGGCCTTTTTTATACTTGTGCCTCCAAGTATTGGGAACACCTCCTGTGCGGCCGTTTTAAGATATATATACAGAATCTGAAAGATGGCAGTCGTTGGCTTCAGCCCCCATGCACATAGTGCGGGGGTGCTCGCAGAAGACGCATTTTCACACTTAACCCAACGTCTTGGTCCTACAAAGGAGGTGATAGCGCAGCGGGCCGGGCAACCGGACTATAATGCTTTAACACTTTCACTTAGCCATAGGAGTTTGACAATGAGACTATTTAGGTAGCCCCTTGGTGGCAACTGCGCTCGTCCGAGTTCAGGGCGCGTATGTGCCTGACCGGGAAGCGGCCCTTCGTTAAAGCGGCGGAATCCGATAGATTCCGATAGGTCATCGAGTGGCTGACCAGTCTCATGCTACATCATGACAGTCAGTTTTCGGCTTTCTCTACTGAGGTGCTCGCCCGGCCGAACTGGGGCACAATCGCAGTAGTTCTCCTGGTGCTACCTTAGCCGATAGAGCGGAACGTAAGGTAGCCGAACTCGGGAGCCGGGCAACCCAACATTTGACCAAAGACATGATTCAGACCTGATGCATATAATGCCAAAACTCGTGACGCCGAACACTCCCTAAGGTGTTCGGTCTTTATGAGTGCGGGTGAAACAACACTCTTTATTAAAAAAGCCCCTAGTGTCCAGGTACGTGCAAAAATTCTGACGTGGCCACATGCCAAGATGCCAGCCTCCTCCTTGGTTATATCAGAAAGAAAAAACCAGGGGATGTGTAGCAACAAGAGACAGTAAAAAAGGTTTACGCAGGGTCTTAATCTAAAAAGAATCCTTTAGGACGGGTCCCTACTGCACATCTGTGCATGTGTCTCCGTTGTGCCGTATCCTGGACGGGCGCCACACGACTTTATTGTCTCTTATTGTATATGCGTGGAGCCCCTAGTGCGGGGGTATATGGCTTCTAGGCCTGCATCAATGATGATTTTGCACCGAACTCGTCTATCCGCGTTCGTGGTCTTGAATGACCTATTCCGAAGTTTTTTGGCCGGTGAGGCCATTTTGCTGTGGGGCTGTCAAAGCGGCCGCACAGTCCTCCGCTTGGGAAGGCGCACTTTAGTGCTTCCCCTTCAAAGAGATGATGCCTCGTGGACCGGGCATCTTAAGCATAAGAGATGCATAATGCAGTATTGCGTTAAAGCGAGCGAAAGCTTTGCGTCCCAGTAGTGCTTGATAGCGACTTGAGAACGGGGCGATATGGAAGGTCAGCTTTTCGCGGTGGAGGTTATCGGCCAAGCCAAATATGACTTCGAGCCGGAGAAAACCCATACAATGGGTGTCCGGACCAGGTATTACCCCTTGAAAGGAGGTTTTGCTGCGGCGGATTCTTGCTGGGTTTATCCCCATGTGCTGGATTGTATCCTGATATATCAGGTTTAGTCCACTGCCGCCATCCATAAGGACATTTGAAAACTGGAGTCCGCCAATTATTGGATCGAGTATCAAGGCAGTCCAGCCTACATTCTTGATATTCCTAGAATAATCTAGCTGATCGAAGATGATCGGTTTTGACAACCAGTGGCAGGACCCTTTGGGGATGGGCCGTGTGGTGCGTACCTTTACGGGCGCCGCACGTTTTGTTATGTGAAGTGAGTTCACTGTTTTTATTTCTTGTGGGAAGTTCTTTTGTTTCCTGGTGCTCTGCTTTTGGGGTTCGTCCTCGTCTTCGCTTGGTGTGTCGAGCCCCTTGTGTTCGGCATTGAGTCTGCCGGATTGTTTGAAAACCCAACAGTCTCTATGGGTGTGGTTAGCAGGCTTCCCGGGAGTACCGTGTATCTGACATATCCTGTCCAGGATTTTATTTAGGTTGGATGGATCGTCCTTGTTATCCTGGGGGGGCGATTTTTCCTGATTTTGTCGTGAGCCTTTGAATCTGGCATTGACTGCCGTGCTCTTCGGACTTTTGTCCTTAGTCCAGCGACGGTCCTTGTTGCGTCGCGGTTTTCTGTTTCCATCCCTAGTTTCAGATGTACTTGGGTCGCTGGGGCTGCACCTTGCCAACCAGCTGTCCTCCCCTGCACAAAAGCGGGTCATGAGGCTTGTTAGTGCGGCCATTGTTCTTGGCTTTTCTTGGTCGAGGTGTCTGGCGAGCCATTCATCTCGGACGTTATGCCTGAAAGCTGCTAAGGCTTCGGCGTCCAGACAGTCGACTATCTGATTCTTTTTAGTGAGGAATCTATTCCAGAACTGCCGAGCTGATTCTCTGGGTTGTTGAGTTATGTGACTAAGATCGTCTGCATCCGGAGGGCGGACATAGGTCCCTTGAAAGTTTGCTCGGAAAGCATGCTCGAGCTCTTCCCAGCTTCCAATTCTGTTTTCGGGAAGGCTTTTAAGCCAATGCCGGGCTGGCCCTTTAAGCTTAAGGGGTAGATATTCTATGGCGTGGAGATCATCTCCTCTAGCCATGTGTATGTGGAGGATATAATCCTTGATCCAAACTCCAGGGTCTGTTGTTCCATCATATGCCTCTATGTTTACGGGTTTGAATCCCTCTGGGAATTCATAGTCCAGGACCTCATCGGTGAAACATAGGGGGTGTGCGGCGCCCTTGTATTTGGGTGTGCCGGATTCTGATGATGGCTTCATAGCGTTGCTTACAAGAGCTTGCTTTCTTGGCCCATAAATGGACCTGACTGGGCCATGATGCTTATCCTTAAGTGGGTCGCATGCCAATTTAGGTGCGGCGCCGCTTGCCGCTTTATGGGGTCGTCTATCCGATCGTGTGGCTTTTTCATTTTTTGAATGCGAGGGCTCTAGGGCCTCTTCGTCGAATTCAGGCAGTAGCTTTCTTTTCGGATAGCTTTTAGTGCGGCGACTGTCGCCATACTTATCTGTGGTATTGATTACTTTGCTCCATCTAATTCGGAGTGCATCTTCCGCTGTTTTTAACTTCCGCTTCTGCTTTTTTAGGCTGCGTGCAGTTGCAACGAGCCTCTCGTGGAGATTCTTCTGCTCCATAGGTTTATCCGGCGTGAGGTCGTCCGGAATGGCGTTTTCGCCGGAGGAGGGATGTTCGCTTTCTCTATCCGTGTTGCCCTGTTCGGACGGTTGCTCTAAGGCCTGCTCGTCGTCTACCGGCTCGTCCTGCTCTATGGCTGGGTTTTTGTCGAGGCGGGGCTTGGGTCGGTGTTTACGCCGACGCTTTGATTGCTTTTCGGGGGGTTGATCTCCCGTCCCATCCCCTTTTTCCTCGTTGTCGCTTCCTTTAGGGGTATCCACCATGTACACATCGTGAGATGAGGTGGCTGTCCAATGCCCTATGGGCGTTGGTTCGTCGGTATCTCCTGCATCGTCATCCATGCTGTCGATGTCTCCGGAGTCGAAGTTGAGCACGTCGTTTAAATTGTCGACAATGGCTACCAAGTGGGTGGTGCGTGGGCTTTGAATTTCTTCATCGTCCGTATCCCATCCTCGCTGACCGTAGTTCGGCCAGGGCTCTCCTGATAAGGAGAGAGACTTGAGAGAGTTCAGGATATCGCCACAAGGCGGGTGCTGAAAGATGTCTGCGGCGGTGAACTCTATTATCGGCGCCCAATCGGATTCGATCGGCAGGGGCGCGGGGGGTTCGGAGTTCGGAAAGGATTCCGGATCCTCAGAGTCACGGATCATGCAGAGTGCGGGGCTAGCGTTCGGCTCGATCGCCTTTGAGATCAAAGCCCCCAAGGTGACGTCCAACCGCTGATCCTCGATTGGTGCAATAGGCTCCGAGTTAGGGGTCGGAACCGATGCATGTGCGGCCTCCAGGACACTGTCCGGAGGCAGAGCTAGATCATGCCCCTCAAGATAGTGCGGCGCGCTTGGCCGTGGCTCGAACCCGTCGAAGATCAAGTCTCCGCAGATGTCAGCCGTGTAGTTTAAGCTTCCAAACCTGACTTGATGGCCAGGGGCGTAGCTTTCGATCTGCTCCAGGTGGCCGAGCGAATTGGCCCGCAGAGCGAAGCCGCCAAAGACGAAGATCTGTCCGGGGAGAAAAGTCTCACCCTGGACCGTATCGTTGTTGATGATCAAAGGAGCCATTGGGCCTAAAGGCGACGACACAGAGGAACTCTCAATGAAAGCACCAATGTCGGTGTCAAAACCGGCGGATCTCGGGTAGGGGGTCCCGAACTGTGCGTCTAGGCCGGATGGTAACAGGAGGCAGGGAACATGATGTTTTACCCAGGTTCGGGCCCTCTTGATGGAGGTAAAACCCTACGTCCTGCTTGATTAATATTGATGATATGGGTAGTACAAGAGTAGATCTACAGGCTAAACCCTAGAAGCTAGCCTACGGTATGATTGTTGTATATGGAGTTGATTGCCTACGGACTACAACCCTCCGGTTTATATAGACGCCGGATAGGGTTAGGGTTACATAGAGTCGGTTACATTGGTAGGAGATCTTGAATATCCGCATCGCCAAGCTTGCCTTCCACGCTAAGGAAAGTCCCATCCGGACACGGGACGAAGTCTTCAATCTTGTATCTTCATAGTCCTGGAGTCCGGCTGAAGGTATTGTCCGGCTATCCGAACACCCCCTAATCCAGGACTCCCTCAGCTTGTGTTCTCCATAATACTTCATCATGCACAATATATCGAATGGTTCTCTAATCATTCGTCGTCACCTTGAGCCAACAGACTATATGTTTGAATGGTGTTGCCAGCGTCGGCCATTAAGAAGGGTAAGAAGAAAGACAAAAAGAGAGATGGCTGCTTTACTTGTGGTTCGGAGGAACACTGGGCAAACAAGTGCCCAAGAAAGTACCAAGAAGCCAGGACAGGACACCAAGTCTGTCAATGTCACTCTAAGCAACAATGATGGGGCATCTGGGTATGGTAATATGTTTACCGTACTTTCAGTTTGTTAGTCCACCAATTGGTGGGTTGACACTGGGGCCAATATTCATGTGTGTGCTGATGTTTCTTTGTTTTCTGGCAGCATATAAATACGAAATCCACAGGGATGCTCAGCTTGATTTTAGTGGAACTACACAAAATGCTCAGATGGTTCGTGTCCTCCATAATACTTCATCATGCACAATACATTGAATGGTTCTCTAATCATTCGTCCTCACCCTGAGCCACCTCGGATGAAGGGGCGGGTTACATGTAGAGTCCAACTCGGATTAGGACTTAACCTATTTTGACGTCTTACCATGGGCTTCTCACCATGGGCTTCTTAACGTCTTGGGCTTCTTAACGTAAGCCGGTTTTACAACCCGGCTTACAATCTGGCTTACAATCTGGCTTAACTGTCTGTCTTAACTGTCCGGCTTACATGAATGTGTCTGCCGGCTTACAATGCTTGACTATGTCTGCTGGCTTACAATGCTTGACTATGTCTGCCGGCTTACATGACTGTATCTGCCGGCTTACATGACTGTGTCTGCCGGCTTAACCTGCTTAACTGTTCCCGCCGGCTTAACCTGCTTAATTGTTCCCGCAGGCTTATAGTCTGCCGGATCACCAATGAAACATCAAGTCCCAGTCGGGTCATATCTTCGGCCGGGTCACACCGCAGGGTAGATCCCCGACAACTGTCGACCCCCTCCAGCCACCACGGGCTACTGTTCATCCACCGTCGACCTCCTCCAGCCTCCACCTGCGACTGTTCATCCACGGGCTCCTGTTCATCCAGCCTCCACCACACGCTACTCCACCGGCTAATGTTCAACCAGCCCTCTCCATGGGCTCCTGTTCAACCACCCCTCCATGGGCTACTGTTCATCAAACCCTCCACCATCTATTGTTCATCCAGCCCTCCACGGGGTGGTCCTGTTCATCCAGCCCTCCATGGGGTCCTGTTCATCCAGCCCCAAACGGCTCGATCGATCGGGGTCCTGTTCATCCAGAGGCAACACCACGGGGTCCTGTTCATCCACCCCCAACGGGAACTGTTCATCCACAGCCCCCAGCAACGCTCACTGTTCATCCAGAGCCAACATCGATCGGCTTCAGTTAGCAACAGCAGCGAAGGAACCGCTCGATCGGGTTCAGTTAACAGCCATCGATCGATCGCTCGGGTTCAGTAACGTGTAGCCTGCAGTGCAACCGCTCGGGTTCAGTTAGAGCCCAACGCCTCGCTCCCACGCGCGTGCGTGTACGAGAGAAACGCGCATCGCTCGGCCCCGGCCACCCACTGTAACCGGGAACACCCTGATATTTTCCTCGCCCTCACTACTACCATGATTTTTTCCTTCATGGATGGCCCAAAGAACGTCATGCATCTGCGTCTCCGGCCTGCCCAGGACGAAAAGCCCATTTTCTGCCATGATTTTTTGTCATAGAAGTAGGATCCCACCACATCTATGATGATACCGGGTTTTGTCACAATTATCGTCATAGAAGTCTCATAAGTATGACAGAATTTTTTTTTGTTCGGCCCAAAATGTCACGGATGTGTCTTTTTTTGTAGTGGAAAGGGCAATGCACGGTACCGAAGAGGCTGCAATGATGGAAGGGTGAGAGCGTGTATAATCCATGGACTCAACATTAGTCATAAAGAACTCACATACTTATTGCAAAAATCTATTAGTCATCAAAACAAAGTACTATGCACATGCTCCTAGGGGGGATAGATTGGTAGGAAAAGACCATCGCTCGTCCCCGACCGCCACTCATAAGGAAGCCAATCAACAAATACCTCATGCTCCAACTTCGTTACATAATGGTTCACCATATGTGCATGCTACTGGAATCACAAACTTCAACACAAGTATTTCTATAATCCACAACTACCCACTATCATGACTCTAATATCACCATCTTTATATCACAAAACTATTGCAAGGAATCAAACATATCATATTCAGTGATCTACAAGTTTTATGTAGGATTTTATGACTGACCATGTGAATGACCAATTCCTGTACACTCTCTAAATAGATATAAGTGAAGCAAGAGAGTTTAATTCTTTGTACAAAAGATATGCCCACACTCTAACAAATATAAGTAAAGCAAAATAGCATTCTACAAATGGCGGTTTTCTATGTGAAGAGAAACAGGCAATCCAAACTTCAAATGATATAAGTGAAGCACATGAAGCATTCTATAAAGCCATACTCAAAAGATTTAAGTGAAGTGCAATGAGCATTCTATAAATCAACCATGGACTATCTCATAGCAGCATGGTGCATCAAAGAAAAGTGAAAACTAAATGCAAAAGATGCTCCAAAATTTGCACATATCGCATGAACAAAACGAATCCGAAAACATACCGATACTTGTTGAAGAAAGATGGGATGCCTTCCGGGGCATCCCCAAGCTTAGATGCTTGAGTCTCCTTGAATATTTACTTGGGGTGCCTTGGGAATCCCCAATCTTGAGCTCTTGTCTCTCCTCCTTCTCCTCACATCGAGACATCTGCGATCTTCGAACACTTCATCCACACAAAACTCAACAGAAAGTTCGGAAAGATCCGTTAGTATAATAAAGAAAATCACTACTCTAAGTACTATTTAAAACAATTCATATTTTGTTTTTTATTGTAGCTACTGTAATATAAATTTTCCATGGCTTAATCCACTCATCGAAATCGATAGTTTCATCAAAACAAGCAAACTATGCATCAAAAACAGAATCTGTCTTAAATAGGACAGTCTGTAGTAATCTGAACATTCACCATACCTCTGGTACTCCAAAAATTATAAAACAAATTAGGAAAAATAAAAAAAATTGTATAGCAAGACAGTGCAAAAAGTTTCAGAACCGTTTGACATTACAGTAAAAAATGTAAAATCGCCCACTACAGCCAAAGTTTCTGTCTTGCACCGCACAAACCAACAAGCAATGTAAAGATTCTAAAGGCAAATCTTGGCGCATTATTCTTGTTTTTAAACTTTATAAAAGCACACAACAGAAATAAATGACTCTCCAAAACTTCCGGGTTGTCTCCCTGGCAACGCTTTCTTTAAAGCCATTAAGCTAGGCATATAGTGCTCAAGTAATGGATCCACCCGGATCCCAAGGTATATCAAAGCCAATTTTAATTAACAATGATTTGTGATTTAGTAGTGAGCACAAAGTACCATATATCATGCAACAACGAAGTCTAACTCTCTTCCTATGCATCGGCATGTCATAAAAAAAACAATTCATGCACACATAGTAAAGGCCAATGCATAGTATAAACAATTTCTTGCAATTTTATCATATTGGAAACATGGAGAGGCGGAGATGTAGTTCCTCTCTCATAATAATTGCAAGTAGGAGCAGCAAGCATATGCATATTATATTCATCAAAATTATCATGTGCAACGGTAAAATGCAACCCATCAATATAATCCTTAATAAGGGCAGACTTCTTCGATATAGTGTAGTCGGGAGAATTCAAAGATATAATAGGACTATCATGCGTGGGTGCAATAGAAACAATTTCATGTTTAACATAAGGAACTATAGCAAGTTCATCTCCATAAGCATAATTCATATTGGCATCTAGGCCACAAGCATAGCAAGCATCATCAAAAGGGGATATTTCAAAAGAATCAACGGGATCATAACAATCATCATAGCATTCATCCTTCAGGAAATTCGAAGGGAAATTAAACAATGTATGAGTTGAAGAGTTACTCTCATTAGAAGGTGGGCACGGGTAGCTAATCCGCTCTTCCTCCTTTTGTTCTTCACTCTCCTCATCATCTTTTTCATCCAATGAGCCCACAGTTTCATCAATTTCTTCCTCCATAGACTCCTGCAAAATATTAGTCTCTTCTCGGACAGCGAAGACTTTCTCAATAAATTCATCAATATCATAATTGTATTTATAATTCTCATAGGAATATTTAAGGATAGCTAAATTTTCAAGTCTATAAACTGAATCATCAAAATCTTCAAACTCTTTAAACAAAGATTCAATTTCACAAGCACCCTTAAAAGCAACACATTCTTCTATTCATTCCACATCACAGTAATCATATATACCATTAGCATAAGAAGCTAAGTTTTCATTATCATTAAATTCACATGAAAAGGGAAGGTGTGGAGCCTTCATCCTAGAGCAACAAGTATAATCATATCTCAAGCATAGTTGCCGAGCATACTAATGGAACATATAAATTTGATCCCATAATAGTTTCCCTTTTTGAGTCAAGCGATAATCCCTAAAGTATTCACGTTGATCCAATGTGTCTCCCATTACATAATTGAATGGGGTTTTCTCGGGATTATTAAAGTAGTGCATAATATCTTTCACATAATGAGCATCGAGGGTTTTAGGAGGTTCCCCATCTCCATGAGTAGCAAGTAAACCTAAATTTTTTTGGTATTTCGTGTTCCATATCCATAACTAAAGATAGAGAACAACTTAGAACAGCAAATAAAATCTACTTAGTGATAAAGCAAACAAGCACACACGAGAATAATCACCCCACGCTATAACTCCCCGGCAACGGCGCCAGAAAAAGGTCTTGATAACCCACAAGTAGAGGGGATCAATTGTAGCCTCTTTAGATAAGTAAGAGTGTCGAACCCAATGAGGAGATAAAGGTAGAACAAATATTCCCTCAAGTTATATCGACCATCGATACAACTCTACGCACGCTTGACGTTCTCTTTACCTAGAACATGTATAAAACTAGAAGTACTTTGTAGGTGTGACGAGATAGGTTTGAGAGAATATAAAGAGCACGTAAATGAAAACTAGGGGCTGTTTTAGGTAAAGAAGCAATAAAGTTAGTATAGCGAGTGTGGAAAAGTGGTGGTAGGAGTTGCGAAATTGTCCCTAAGCAATTGACTACGTTACTAGACCGATAGAAAGTTTTATGTGGGAGAGGCCACTGCTAGCATGTCATCCCTGACTTGGAATTCTATGCACTTATGATTGGAACCCCTGTTCAAGAATTCATCCGATTAACCAGTTAACTTGCCGATTAATCCCTACTCATAGGGTCACCGAGTAGCCGATAAACCGAAAAATCATCCGATTAATTGATTAAATGTCCGATTAACTTGCCGATTAGCCGATTAATCCCCTACTCGCTAACCAACCGAGCAACTACCAGTTAACGATCTCCTCAACAATGATTGGAACTATTAGCAAGCATCCGCAACTACTAATGTTTATTAATGTAAAACCCAACCATAGCATTAGGATATATTGGTCCCCCTTCAATCCCGTTGTCGGTGTCAAAACCGGCGGATCTCGGGTAGGGGGTCCCGAACTGTGCGTCTAAGGCGGATGGTAACAGGAGGCAGGGGACACAATGTTTACCCAGGTTCGGGCCCTCTCGATGGAGGTAATACCCTACGTCCTGCTTGATTGATCTTGATGATACGAGTATTACAAGAGTTGATCTACCACGAGATCGTAGAGGCTAAACCCTAGAAGCTAGCCTATGATTCTGATTGTTGTTGTCCTACGGACTAAACCCTTCGGTTTATATAGACACCGGAGGGGGCTAGGGTTACACCGAGTCGGTTACAAGGGTGGAGATCTACATATCCGAACTGCCAAGCTTGCCTTCCACGCAAAGGAGAGTCCCACCTGGACACGGGACGAAGTCTTCAATCTTGTATCTTCATAGTCCAAAAGTCCGGCCAAAGCATATAGTCCGGCTGTCCGAGGACCCCCTAATCCAGGACTCCCTCAGTAGCACCTGAACCAGGCTTCAATGACGATGAGTCCGGCGCGCAGATTGTCTTCGGCATTGCAAGGCAGGTTCCTTCTCTGAATACTCCATAGAAGATTTTGAACACAATGATCGTGTCCAGCTCTGCAAAACAAATTCCACATACCACCGTAGAGAGTGTATTATTCCACAAATCTAATCTGCTGACAACTTTTCACAACGTGACATCACGACCTGGCCCGATCATTACGAACCATTTTTCCCTGCTTGCCATTGCATGTGTTGCGAGGCGGTTTTCTTGGCACTTCTTGTCGAAGCAGAGATCGTGTCCCCCTATCACGAGATTCTCATCAATACGGGTGTGGGTAACCCAACCGTTCTTGTTAATATGACTCCTTGATTTTAGGCAAGTTCCAAACGGGCACGCGGAGGACGCTTGATATTCGCCCTCTTTATAAAGGGGCCAAGGCCTGTCCTTTTCTTCTCGCGCTCGATCCTTCCCTTCCCCCACCTTGAGTTCCGACACCCAAGGTTTCAGGCTAAGTGCTTTGAACCTTCAACCATGTCCAGATCCAACCTTCAAGGCCGGTGGATGGCCTCTTCTGTCATAGAGGAGGACATCAAGAAGCTAAGAGAAGCCAGGTATCTGACGGCCGAAATCTCGCACAGGCTGCCTGCTCAAGGGCAGGTCATCCCCACTCCCGAACCCAACGAAAGCGTCGTATTTGTTTCCCACTTCCTCTGAGGGCTAGGTTTTAGTCTTGACTAGTACAAATGCCCGTGCGTTGCAACGGGTGGAAAAATTGTAAAACCTGTTCTGTGTGCCATTACACGACATTTCGTATATGTAGTTCCGATAAACACCGATAATGAGATTACAGTATTGTCGCTTTTTGAAGCATGAAGTGTGGACATATATCTATGCATTGCAACGGGAGAACACAACACGCAAGATGCGAGAATTAGGTTGTGCAGATGTGGCCAAGATCTCGAGCGCAAACATTAACCAGCGTGTCTTCAAACACGGCGTCCTCACACCATGGAATTGCCTCATGCATCCAGGCGATGCAATTCTTGATTGGTTCCAACTTCCAAACCTACGTGGAAATTGATTATGTGGTCATGCCTAGGATGTATCAAAGGAACATATGCTAACATGAGATAAGAACTTGTTTAGTTTAGCTGCCTGCTCTGGTTTTGAGTAGTGCGGCCTTCCCCGAATCTTGTAACAGTTTGAACACCTGACCGGTGTGCACCTTTTCTTTTGTCTTCTTTGGATCTGGTTGATCTCTGTAGTGTTGAACCAGTTGATATAAAAAGGGACTTTTAAAATACCATTTGGAAAACTGAAAAAATTTGATGGCGTTATCACGGGTTTAGATCCTAAGGACCAATCCAAAATATTATTTGGCTGAAACGTACGTTGCCATGAGTAAACATTTTTTTCGGACAAAATAGATACAAAAAGCAAAATAAATATGAAAATCCAACACAAGATAAGAATAGAATTGCCGCCTGGATGTTTTTTATGTACATGACATGATTTGAAAAATCATTGAATCTTATGTAACTGTACTGAATGAATCTTATGGTCATTGGTAAAGACACAAGGCACATGTAACATGCAGGGGTTACGAATATGTCTATGCCCAACCGGTTAGACGCACAACTCCAATCCCTGTCGTTGCTACTTCATGTGGATGTGCCCTGTATGGTACTTCTCCCTCTCTCTTCCACTGCACACACTGACACATGCATGTCTTACATCAACACATGCATGCCTACTTTATCTTCCCTCTGTCCTCTAACTCCATCACTTTTTATTTTCTTTTGACAATTTATATGGCTCATATCTTTAAAACCAAAATTGCGTTTTTGATCCTTTTTACATATTTGAACTCGTGACGCCAAGCCCTTTAGAACAAGACCAGTCTTGGATACATTTGAAACACATTTTTGTTTCAAACAGTGAAGAACTTTCTGAATAGTTGGTTTGCACTTCGTAAGAAATATGAAAGAACTTTGCTAGAATTTTTATCTAAATCCAAAGAACTTTGTTAACATGGTCTCCGAACTTTGCCATAAAAATTAGAAGAACTTTGTATACACAGCATGATTTTTGCTTTGTGGTGCGTTAAAAAAAGGAATCTTCAGAATATTAATTTTTATGTCAGATTTTAATTAGTATCCATGTAGTTTACGGGCACAACTAAAAGGAATTGCAGTCTACCATGCCGTCCCAAAACCTGATGAATGCAGCGACTTGTGACAAAAAATAGAATACTATACCATACATTGCATGGCTGACACAGTGGTGGCCCACATCGATTGGATATCACATAAGATGAGCGGCAGGGATTCGCGTTGCGCGCCCAAGGCGTTAGGAAAAATCCACGTTCTAGGGGTTATAGCCTGGAAGAAGGCACATTTTTTCTTTGCTTCTTCTTTGCATGGCTAAAATCCATTTTCTAGAGCAGAAAAGGATGTACAGGTTTTCAACCACAATTAAAAATCCTTTAAACAATGGCTTGTTTTACTGCCAAAAAAACAAAGATATCCTGGGAACTGGATGCTGTGTTTTGTTACTACGGAATTGTAGAACATGTCAATGGTTGGCCGCATAAAGAAAAGAGGAGGACAAAGATGTTTCTGTGATTAATTCATACCATCTCTTGCTACACATCCTGCTCTGGTAGAGAATTGGCATTGACAACAAATCCAACTGAAACTTCTTCCTCAGATTTTTGGTTTGATCCTGTAGTTCATGCTCCTGCAGCTCATTTTGTCAGCCATTAAATAAACAATAGTAACAGAAGGAGCATACTATCTAGGGTGAGAATAAAATGAAGTTCCTAATTCACCATGACCTTATTTTTGAGGTCAAATAGCTCATCAAATAATACCTTATTCTGCAAAAGTATGCGGCTTCGACATAAGCAAGGCAGAACCACTAAAAGCACTGTCATATATAGTTAACCTAACTCTACAAAATTGTCTTAAAAGTTGAGCTAAATCCTGACTACAGTGGATACATCACCATTTGGATGCTCTGAAGTAAAGAGGTTTTCACTAAGAGAATTCAAAACTAATACATGTTCTGAAACTGAAGCAGTATTTGTATAACAGAAAAAGTTCTGAAGCTACTGAACCTTACCTTACGTAACAAGTTTTCTACCTTCCTTGACCTGATATGCTTGACAGATATTTCTGTTTGATTCTCAATTTGATCATGCTCATTCATGCTAAGTGGACCTATAAATACACTGAGTATATTTGTACTACTACGACTGAGGGTTGATAAATTGGAGCAACATTGCAATATATATACAACAAGTAACTGTTCAGCCCCATCTCTCAAAACTACCTTTGTATGCATATTTCCAAGTTTTATAAGAAACTTGAGTATCATCAGGGGATGTTGGATCGTGTTGTAACATTGTTACTGCAGTAAAAAGTAAAGTAAAGCACAAACCTATAAGCTAGGGACTTTGTGAAAACAAAAGTCATTTCTAGCACGAATAAAATAAAAAATGTAGTAATAAACTTTATTAGAATATGGCTTCATATTCTGAACAGTGCAGGCAAAGGTTTTTGGTTAAATATTCTGAAAATCTGCATCTGTTGTACATAGATGTTGCGTGAGAATATCCAAACATAGTACATATATATGCAATTAACTATTATAGCACATAATAGAATGAATACAAAGAATTGGAAAACATCAATGGGTGCTTCTACCTAAACCAAAAGGCGGTTCAATCTTCCTTCTGCAAAGGATAACCTTATTACAACAAATTTAAGAAGGAAAGAAATATAGGCAATCACTACCTACATTACACATCACAAAAGCCATATGCTTAATTACACCAGGAGCTCGATTGCACAAAGTTTCACAGCTCAAACTTCTACACTCACCGGTCCATCCATCATCCATGGCGGATCCACCACATGCTTGGCTTCAAGTTTGGATGGTTTGCCACCTTCATCTCACACGACATGTCACACTGCATCCATGAATCAATCCAGTTAATGTTCCAGGACAGGAAAAAATTCAGAGTAAATCCATCGCTGCATGCATGGGTCGATGAGAGATGGTCGATCAATTGTTCAATCAGATGGATTACAAGTGAGAAGCAGTTGACTCAGATGGCGCACGACGCATAGCTCGACCTTTGGATGTCTAATGGTCGCAAAACATAAAGGTGGGATGATTCCGTAACTGTACTGAAGGTTTGTGCGATTAAGATCACTGAAATATATACCTGATTTCAAGTATTTCTTCACGCCTTTGCTGGTGTTCCTCGGTGATGCCCAACAAATATCTCATTAGACTGAAAACAACAAAGTCTGTTTGTTGTTGCTTGCCTGAAATCAGCAAACTCATGTACATATAGTACTGAATTTGACACTGCTTTGTAGTGCTTCCAACTACTGATAGATATATAGAGTTCACCGAGTAGTACATGGTTATGAGTCAGATGATAGTTTAAGAATCGAGGATCAAGTACTCTTATCTCATTGATCACTAATAGTTGTAAGTTTCAGAATGTGCATTGTGCACAAATACTGACAGTACAGAGTTCATCGAGAAGTCAAAGGTTATCTGTAAGATAATATCTTTGCAATCAAGGGCGAAATACTCTGAATAGGCGGTCATACAATATCTGCCAAGAATATAGGACCTACCTTATAACCTATAAAGGGGGCAAACCTTTCAAAATGATTGTAGGAAATATGTATCATGCAACTTTGTTTCAAGCACAATACCAATTAAAAACCCCACGTTGCTGTCAAAAAAATACATAGACAGTCTTTACAATTATGACAAGAAAATTCAGTATGGATGTATGTTAACTTGGAGCTGTCGCAAGGTTCAGTCTTGACCTCATGAACAAATTCGATCTCAAATTGACTTGAGTCGCATGATTTATGGACGAAAATAATTCAAAAACAGTGGCAATAGATAAATCATCGCATAGAAATATATCAAAACAGGGATATTTATCGTCCATGCGCTACTGTGAAGAAACCAATCAAATATGAACATGTTATTCGATATGGCATATAAAGAACACAATATGGAGCGTAGCTTTCTTTCTGTTTGAATTTTTGTCTGCTATCCTCAAGTTCAGATGCTATGATCTAGATGCATCTATGGAAGTAGCTTATAATGATGTATTTCTGGATATGCTAAGTTTTACCTGTCAATGTTCAGTACCAGCAGCAATTCGTACCATTCCATTGGGGGTGCAGATACTCCAGTGCCTAGCTAGAGAGCAGTTGCATTGGCCTTCTTCTTCCACGGATTGATTCTTTCCAAATCAGACACGGGTCTCGCGCGCGAGCACAACGCCGTTCACCGCCCGCAGCCCCTGAAGCAAGCTGTTGACGTCCGCATCGTCAAGCTGCAGCCGCCGTCGCTGGCTCCAGGACAGCACCTCCTCCTCGTCGCCCGTCAAACCACCGCCCCGGCCCCGGCGCCATCGGCAACGGCCCGACACCGTGCTGCCGCGCCCGAGCCCCGGCGAGGCAGCCTCCATCCTCCCAAGCGAGCACGCCGGCCGCCGCCGTCGCCCTCGCCAAGCCCCCGCCGGAGCGCCACCGGCCGGCGTCCTCCTGCGCCTCATCAACCTCGCCTCCTCGAGCCCGCGCGCCGCCGCCTCGGCCTCGCCTCACCGACGACAAGCCCCCGCCGGAGCTCCCCGAGCTCGCTCGCCTCCTCGCCGGAAGCCGCCGCCGCTGGGAATGGATTCGCCAACGCCAACCGCGACGCCTCGACCCCTTCCCGGGGTCGGGCAACGCGTACGCCCGCCTCCTTGGCTCCTGGCAAACGGCTGCGCGTGGCGGCGCGTGCCCGGCGGTGGTGGATGGGAATGGATAAGCGGTCGTGGTGCGCGGTGGTGATTGCCGAGAGTTTTATGTAAAAATGAAACGTTTTCTTAACTTAAAATAGGACCGCAGGTTGAATTCTCATAACCAAAGGGACTTTTTTGCAAATTTGCTAATGACGTACGACCAGAGGCAATAGCTGCTTTATTAGTAGGTAGAGATCCCTTTGTTAGAGGGCTTATGTTCTATTACGGGCTCGATTTCCACGATCTAGCCCCAGATTCCATCCTTCACATCTCGTCGTTTATCGTCGTATGTGAGGCCTTCCTCCACATCACCCCACACTTCGGCTTATGGCTCAAGACCTTCAATGTGAAGCCGAAGACGATCGATGGGCGACACGCATAATGCGGAGGTGCCACAATAAGCAAAGGCGTCGATGCCCCATGGCCAAAGGGTTCCTTCCCGGAGGTGTCCAACTTATGGCAGCGGGAGTGGTTTTACATCACAGCTCCCCGAAGTACTAAGTGGGTATCTCCCCTCGCCTTCCGTTCGGGCCCCCCGCCGCAACTGGCATCATGGGTCAACAAGGGGCTGGACTGGGGGCCAGTTAATGACATGCCGACATTGTAGAGTCGCATCCGGGATCTCCTCAAGAGAGATGTCAGCCTTGTCAAGGTAATGCAAGTCATGCTAGTTCGTCGGGTCCTGCCATGCCAACGTCGATCTCTCCGTATGTGGGAGTTCAACCCGGAAGGACCGCGAGCTATTCAACAGTTCTTCGGCATGACGCTTGAAGAGATGTATGGATTGTTCTTCGGATCACGAATAAAGTGTCCGGACACCACCGAGGATGCGGGTCTCAACTGCAACCGTCCAGATACCCAGGTGAGTAATTCAGCGGCTGAACATGCTGTCTTTTTATTTGTCACAATATCATTCTGAAAAAATCGATCTTGGCCAAGACTGGATAAGAAAGGCGAAGATGATCAGGTGTTCGGCCCCCCTTCCCAAAGGCTCACCGGATCCTGTACTAGCCAGGATGCTCGAGAACGCACTGTATCAAGTGCCATCAGGGGAAGATAAAGGGAGGGATAAAGAAGCCGAAAGCGGGCCTCACACATTACTCGTCCAAACCGGGGGGATTAGTGTCTCCATGAAGGAGGATGATCGGAGAGAAGAATCTAGAATCCCCTCTCCCCAAGGAAGGAAAAGGACTGCCTCTGACGACTCGGAAACGAAAGGTTCCAAACGAGGGAAGAAACCTTCACTAGGAGGCACTGCCCCGGAGGGGGTCCTTACACACAGTGTCCGCAAGGGGGCCAGCCCTCCACCGAGTTGTAAGTGAATCAAGAGTACTTTTGGTAAATATATCCTGCTTTATCTCTGAGGACAATAACCGAGACATATATCTTGCCGTCCGGCTCGTAGCCCTTCTCAGCAGAGTTCGTCTTCGGGGGATCTTCTTTCGGAGATGATGGAGAGCGAAACGCCTCCCCCTGCCTCCCCGCCTCCTGGGGCGGACGACCCTGAGGTGTCATCACGGAGGGTTTCTCCTGATCCGCCAAGGCCAGAAGGTAACCCTTCGGCCACCCGCAGTCCAGAATATTCGTCTCCTATGGAGAGCAACAAAAAGAGACCGGGACTGTCCGGTGGGAAACGGAACGCACTGATGAGTCTTTTGGAGAAAGCGGCTATTTCAGAGGAGCATCATACTTTAATGAGTATGGTGGTTGAGAGGATCTCATCCGCCACAAGTGGGTTGCATGAAGCTTTTACGAGCCTACTAAGAGGCTTTGAGGTACGCAAAGTAATATATAAATTTTTTGATGGTACCACACACGCTAGGTGTGGTCTATACAGATAGTAGCCCCTGAGACTCTGGTTGCTGTCTAGAGGCAGCAAACAGAGGATCATAGTCCCAGGTAATAATCACGCTGCTTTCATGTGCAGGCGGCCGACGGTCCGATGGTTGGCCGGACTGCTGAGTTTGCTGGTTTGAGCCGGCAACTTGATGCAGCAGATGCCGACATTGCGCTTGTGAACAAGCAGCTTGACGAGGCACAAGGTATGTATTTTCGGGTGGTCAACAAATATTAAGAGGAGCATGATGCTAGTATCTATAATATGTTGTGACTGCAGATGGAGCTGCCGCCGTGGAGACCCTTCGGGCGGAACTTGCCCGAGCTAAGGAACAAGCCAGGAGGAGTGATGCGGCCGCCCTAAAGGCGGCATAAGACTTAAGAGCCGAACAGGCTACTCATCGCAAGAACGAAGATAAAATAGCCAAGATGGATGATGAGCTGAAAGATGCCGCCGGCCGATATGAGCTTCTTGAAAAGGAAAGCCAAGTGAGAGCGGCTGACATGAAGAGAGTCGTGGAAGCAGCCAAGGAAACCTGTTCTGAAATCAGAGCGGCGAAGGAGGAGCTCTGTCGAGCCGGAGATATCATGGCTGGGAAGCCCTTTTTGTTGCGGACGAAGTTCGGAGATCCGAAGTATGCACCTTTGGGTCAATTATGGAGTGCTGCAGATGCGTATTCGGATTCGGCAATCAGTGCTGCTGATGCAACTATGTTTTTCAAAAATCAAAAAGATCACGAAGTGGAAAAGTTGTTCTGGTCGCAGTTCAGTGCTCCGACGCGTCCGCTGCTATTAAATGAGCAAGTGGCTGAGTGGGCTGAGCTCCATAGGTTGTCCGGGCTTGCCATGAGGTCTGTCGTGGATCATCTTTGGCCGGAAGGACCAAGGCCGAATAGTTATTTTAGTTTAGTGCAACGATTCCTTGGTGTTGTGCCTCATATCGACGCTGTAAAGAGGTCGGCATGCATAGAGGGTGCGCGGATGGCTCTTGTCCGTGTTAAGACATACTGGGCAGAGATGGATGCCACCGCTATTGCAAACCGGGGTCTGGCCGTAGGCCAGGTCTTGGCCGAGCACTATTTTGGAGAAGTCCTAGAAGGCGCTTGTTTAATAGAGGCTCAGTGCTCGAAGAGTATTATGTTCGAGTGACATGTATCCCAATTGTAAAAACAATGCTATTTGGATTATAAAGGCTGTGTTTATACTTTTGCCTGAAAGTATTATGATGCCTCCTGTGCGGCCGTTTTATGTATGTATATAACCAGTTTGCAGTCGTCGGCTTCAGCCCCCACGCATATAATGCGGGGGTGTTCGGAAAAGCGCGTATTCACACTTGATCCAACGTCTTCATCCATTAAGGAGGTGATAGCGTGGCGAACAAGCCAATCGGACTATATTGCTTTAACACTTTCACTTAGCCATAGGAGTTTGATAGTGGGGCTACTATATAGCCCCTGGTACTTCCGCGCTTACCCGAATATGGTGCGCGTACATACATGACCGGGAAAGCGGTCCTTCGTTAAAGCGGAGGAATCGCGAAGATTCCGCTGAGTCCTCAAGTGGTTGACCAGTCTCGCGCTTTATCATGACAGTCAGTTTTCGGCTTTCTCTACTGAGGTGCTCATTCAGATGAACCAGGGCACAATCGCAGTAGTTCTCTCGGTACCACCTTAGCCAATAGAGTGGAATGTAAGGTAGCAAAACACGGGAGCCGGGCAAACCCAACTATTGACCAAAGACATGATTCGGAGCTGGTGCATATAAGGCCAAACTCGCGACGCTGAAGACTCCCTAAGGTATTCGGTCTTTGCAATGCATACTGGGCTAAGTAACGCCCTCGATAATAAGCCCTGAATTTCTGGGTACGTGCATTAGTCTGACGTGACTAAAATGTCAATAACGCCAGCATCCCTCTTGGTTACGTTGAGTATCCTGAGGGTGTGAAGCAACAAGAGACAGTAAAAAAGGTTTACACAGGGTCTTAATCTAAAAAGAAACCTTTGAACGGGGCCCTGCTGCATGTCTGCGACTGTGTCTCCGTTGTGCCATATCCTGGAAGGGTGTAGCACGATGATCATCTGTAAGAGAGAAAGGCCCAGGTGAAAGTTTTCATGCGAAAAATTGGTTATTCTTAATAAACCATTAAAATTCAATCTAAATAAGATCAAGCTGGACACTAGTCCTTCTTACATGTGGGAAGCCCCTAGGACCACCTATGGGGGTATATCCATCAACCCAGTCTTAGGTTTATCTGAGTTGTTACAGCTAGTGATTCGTCAGACTCGTCTAGCCGTGTCCGCGGTGTTGACGACCGATCATTTATTCTGGTTGGAGAGGGGGTTCAGTGTTCGGCTACTAAAGCCGCCACACGTTCTTCCGCACGTAAGGAACGTTATGTGTTTCCGCTAACTGTGATGATGCCACGTGGACCGGGCATCTTAAGCTTAAGGTAAGCGTAATGCGGTATTGCATTAAAACGAGCGAAGGCCGTTCTTCCGAGTAGCGCTTGATAGCCGCTTAGGAATGGAGTGATGTCGAAGGTTAACTTTTCACTTCGGAAGTTGTCGGGAGAACCGAATACAACCTCTAGTACTAGAGAGCCCGTGCAGCGGGCCTCTGAGCCTGGTATTACTCCTTTAAAGGTAGTATTGCTTTGGCTGATTCTTGTCGGGTCTATCCCCATTTTGTGAACTGTGTCCTGATATATCAGATTAAGACTACTGCTGCCGTCCATAAGGACTCGGGTGAGATGGTATTCGTCAATTATTGGGTCTAGTACCAAGGCAGTCGAACCTCCGTGCCGGATACTAGTCAGGTGATCCCCGCGATCAAAAGTGATCGGGCAGGCCGACCAAGGGTTGAACTTGGGGGTAGAGGGGTCCAGGACACATACGTCTCGGAGTGTGCGTTTGCTCCTCCTCTTCATTACGTGAATCATGTTCACTGTTTTGACCTCCGGCGGGAATTTTTTCTGTCCCCCAGTGTTCGGCTGGCGAGGCTCATCCTCGTCTTCGCTTGTTGTCTCCCTCCCCTTGTGTTCGGCGTTTAGCTTGCCAGCCTGCTTGAAGACCCAACATTCTCTGTTGGTGTGATTTGCCGGTTTGTCGGAGGTGCCATGACTCTGACATAATCTGTCTAGAATCTTGTTTAGGCTAGACGATTCGTCTCTACTGCCTTTAAATGGCTTTTTCTGTTGATCGGGTCGAGAGCCCCTGAATCCAGCATTTACTGCCGTGTTATTTGGGCTGTCTTCATTGTTTCAACGCTTGCTTTTATTGCGGCATGGTTTTCCATTGCCATCCCTGACTTCGGATGTGCCTGGGTTCCTGGTGCCGCTACGGGCTAGCCAATTGTCTTCGCCAGCGCAAAAGCGGGTCATGAGGCTTGTGAGGGCTGCCATTGTCCTCGGCTTTTCCTGGCCGAGGTGTCTGGCGAGCCATTCGTCCCGGACACTGTGTTTGAAAGCCGCTAAGGCTTCAGTGTCCGGGCAGTCGACAATTTGATTCTTCTTATTGAGGAATCTGTTCCAAAGCTTTCGGGCTAACTCTCCGGGCTGTTGACTTATATGACTTAGATCATCAGCATCCGGAGGTCGAACATAGGTCCCTTGAAAATTAGCCCTAAAAGCATCTTCGAGCTCTTCCCAACTTCCAATTGAGTTTTTGGGGAGGCTCTTCAGCCAGTGCCGAGCTGGTCCTTTCAACTTGAGGGGTAAGTATTTGATGGCGTGGAGATCATCTCCGCGAGCCATGTGGATATGAAGGATAAAGTCCTCAATCCAGACCCCAGGGTCTGTCGTTCCGTCTTATGCCTCTATGTTCACGGGTTTGAATCCTTCGGGAAATTCGTGATCCATCACCTCATCGGTGAAGCATAGGGGGTGTGCGGCACCCCTGTATTTGGATGTGCCATGGTGTTCTGACGGTTGTAGTGTTTTGTTTTGATTCTGTGCCGGAGCGCTCTTCCTAGATCCGTAGATGGAGCTGGACAGGCCGGCTTTTTGGTGCAAGTCCTCACGTAAATCGTGCACTGACTTATGTTCGACATCGTTAGTCGCCCTATCGCGGCCACGGGGTGGTCGATCCGGCTGATCGGGCGTTTTATTTTTCGGCTGTGTAGGCTCTAAGGCCTCGTCATCGAATTCAGGCAACAGCTTGCGCTTTGGATATCTCTTTGTGTGGTAACTGCCACCGTACTTTTCTTCAGTGTCAAGCACTTAGTTCCATCTACTGTTGAGTGTATTTTGCGCGGCTTTAAGCCTTTGCTTCTGCTTCTTTAGACTCCTTGCGGTGGTAATAAGACTTCTCTGGAGGTTCTCTTGCTCTAAGTGCCTTTCCGGGATGATGTGTGCATCGTCGTCCGGACTGTTCTCCTCATCGGAGACAGGTTGGTGAGCTTTACCATCGGCGTCGCCGTGATCGGGCAACGGCTCCGTACTATGTTCGGCGTTCACTGGTTCATCCTGCTCTATCGCTGGGTCCATGTGGTCGTCGTTTGCTTTGGAGTCGTCCGGGGTATTATTCTTTCCTGCGCTGTTATCGCTGTTTTTGCCGAGGTGGGATTTGGAGCGGCGCCTACATCGTCGCTTTGGTTGCTTCTCGAGGGGATTACCCTCCACCGCATCCTTCTGTTCCTCGTCATTGTTTTCTTTTGGTGTATCCACCATGTATATATCGTGTGATGAAGTGGCTGTCCAGCGCCCTATGGGCGGTGGTTCTTGTTCCTCTCTTGCATCGTCGTCCATACCGTCGATGTCTTCGGAGCCGAAATCAAGCATGTCGGTTAAGTCGTCGACAGTGGCTATTAAGCGGGTGGTGGGTGGGCAATGAATTTCTTCGTCGTCCACCTCCCACTCAAGCAGGACATAGTTCGGCCGAGGGTCTCCTGACAAGGAGAGAGACCTCAATGAATTTAGCACGTCGCCCCAGGGCGAGTGCTGAAATATGTCCGCGGAGGTAAACTCCATGATTGGTGCCCAACCAGATTCGATAGGCACGGACGTGAGCGGTTCAGAGCCTGTGGCCGGGGATGAATCCAAGGGTCCGGCAACACAGGGCTCATAGGGGGTGAAGTCAGTATTCGGCTCTATCGCCGCTGAGTGTGCGGCCTCAGTGGCGGGGTCTATCCACCCGTCCTCGGACGGCACGATCTGCTCTGGATCAAGGGTCGGAGTAGCCACAGGTGTGATCTCCCGGACACCGTCCGACGGCAGAGCTAAATCATGCTCGTCGAGACTGTGCGGCGCACCTGACATGGGCTCGAATCCGTCGAAGATCAAGTCTCCGCGGATGTCGGTAGTGTAGTTTAAGCTTCCAAACCTGACCTGACGGCCAGGGGCGTAGCTCTCGATCTGCTCCAGATGGCCAAGCGAGTTGGCCCACAGTACGAAGCCGCCGAATACAAAGATCTGTCCGTGGAGAAAAACCTCACCCTGGAACGCATCGTTGCCGATGATCGAAGGAGCCATCAAGCCTTACGGTGACAACATAGTGGAATTCTCAATGAAATCACCAATGTCGGTGTCAAAACCGGTGGATCTCGGGTAGGGGGTCCCGAACTGTGCTTCTAAGGCGGATGGTAACAGGAGGCAGGGGACACAATGTTTACCCAAGTTCGGGCCCTCTCAATGGAGGTAATACCCTACGTCCTGCTTGATTGATCTTGATGACGGAGGTGTTGGTGTATGATAACCCGCAAGTATAGGGGATCACAACAATTTTCGAGGGTGAAGTATTCAACCCAAATTTATTGATTCGACACAAGGGGAGCCAAAGAATACTCTCAAGTATTAGCAGCTGAGTTGTCAATTCAACCACACCTGGAAACTTAATATCTGCAGCAAAGTGTTTAGTAGCAAAGTAATATGATAGTAGTGGTAACGGTAGCAAAAGGTAACAGTAGTAAAAGCAATGTTTTTGGTATTTTGTAGTGATGATAGCAATAGCAACGGGAAAGTAAATAAGCGAAGAACAATATGTGGAAAGCTCGTAGGCAATGGATCGGTGATGGAGAATTATGCCGGATGCGGTTCATCATGTAACAGTCATAACCTAGGGTGACACAGAACTAGCTCCAGTTCGTCAATATAATGTAGGCATGTATTCCGAATATAGTCATACGTGCTTATGGAAAAGAACTTGCATGACATCTTTTGTCCTACCCTCCCGTGGCAGCGGGGTCCTTACGGAAACTAAGGGATATTAAGGCCTCCTTTTAATAGAGTACCGGAACAAAGCATTAACACATAGTGAATACATGAACTCCTCAAACTACGGTCATCACCGGTAAGTATCCCAATTATTGTCACTTCGGGGTTAATGGATCATAAAACATAAATAGGTGACTATAGACTTGCAGGATAGGATCAAGAACACTCATATATTGATGAAAACATAATAGGTTCAGATCCGAAATCATGGCACTCGGGCCCTAGTGACAAGCATTAAGCATAGCAAAGTCATAGCAACATCAATCTCAGAACATAGTGGACACTAGGGATCAAACCCTAACAAAACTAACTCGATTACATGATAGATGCCATCCAACCCATCACCGTCCAGCAAGCCTACGATGGAATTACTCACGCACGGCGGTGAGCATCATGAAATTGGTGATGGGGGATGGTTGATGATGATGATGGCGACGGATTCCCCTCTCCGGATCCCCGAACGGACTCCAGGTCAGTCCTCCCGAGAGGTTTTAGGGCTTGGCGGCGGCTCCGTATCGTAAAACGCGATAATTTCTTCTCTCTGGTTTTTTTCTCCCCGAAACTCAATATATGGAGTTGGAGTTGGAGTCGGAGAGGCAACAGGGGGCCCACGAGGTAGGGGGCGCGCCCTAGGGGGTAGGCGCGCCTCCCACCCTCATGGAGAGGTGGTGGCCCCCCTGGCCTTCATCTTTTGCAGGTATTTTTCTTATTTTCTGAAAAGTGGCTCCGTGAAGTTTAAGGTCATTCCGAGAACGTTTGCTCCTACACATAAATAACACCATGGTAATTCTGCTGAAAACAACATCAGTCCGGGTTAGTTCCATTCAAATCATGCAAGTTAGAGTCCAAAATAAGGGCAAAAGTGTTTGGAAAAGTAGATACGTTGGAGACGTATTAACTCCCCCAAGCTTAAACCTTTGCTTGTCCTCAAGCAATTCAGTTGACAAACTGAAAGTGATAAAGAAAAACTTTTACAAACTCTATTTGCTCTTGTTGTTGTAAATATGTAAAGCCAGGATTCAAGTTTTCAGCAAAGATTATAACTAACCACATTTGCAATAACGCATAGGTCTCAAGTTTACTTATATCAATAGCATAATCAACTAGCGAGCCATAATAATAAATCTCGGATGACAACACTTTCTCAAAACAATCATAATATGATATAACAAGGTGGTATCTCGCTAGTCCTTTCTGAGACCGCAAAACATAAATGCAGAGCACCTTTAAAGACCAAGGACTGACTAGACATTGTAATTCATGGTAAAAGAGATCCAGTCAAGTCATACTCAATGTAAACTAATAGTAATGAATGCAAATGACAGTGGTGCTCTCCAACTGGTGCTTTTTAATAAGAGGATGATGACTCAGCATAAAAGTAAATAGATAGGCCCTTCGCAGAGGGAAGCAGGGATTTGTAGAGGTGCCAGAGCTCGGTTTTGAAACAGAGCTGAATAATATTTTGAGCGGTATACTTTCATTGTCAACATAACAACCAAGAGATGGCGATATCTTCCATGCTACACACATTATAGGCGGTTCCCATACAGAATGGTAAAGTTTATACTCCCCCTTCCACCAACAAGTATCAATCCATGGCTTGCTCGAAACAACGAGTGCCTCCAACTAACAAGAGTCCCAGGGGGAGTTTTGTTTGCAATTATTTTGATTTAGTTTGCATAAAGCATGGGACTGGGCATCCCGGTGACCAGCCATTTATCTCGTGAGTGAGGAGCGGAGTCCACTCCTCTTGAGAATAACCCGCCTAACATGGAAGATACGGACAGCCCTAGTTGATACATGAGCTATTCGAGCATACAAAACATGATATTTATTTGAAGGTTTGGAGTTTGGCACATACAAATTTACTTGGAATGGCAGGTAGATACCGTATATAAGTAGGTATAGTGGACTCATGTGGAATAACTTTGGGGTTTAAGGTATTGGATGCACAAGCAGTATTCCCGCTTAGTATAGGTGAAGGCTAGCAAAAGACTGGGAAGCGACCAACTAGAGAGCGACAACAGTCATGAACATGCATTAAAATTAATCAACACCGAATGCAAGCATGAGTAGGATATAATCCACCATGAACATAAATATCGTGAAGGCTATGTTGATTTTGTTTCAACTACATGCGTGAACATGCGCTAAGTCAAGTCACTTAAATCATTCAGAGGAGGATACCACCCTATCATACCACATCATAACCATTTCAATAGCATGTTGGCATGCAAGGTAAACCATTATAACTCATAGCTAATCAAGCATGGCACAAGAAACTATGATCTCTAATTGTCATTGCAAACATGTTTATTCATAATAGGCTGAATCAGGAACGATGAACTAATAATATTTACAAAAACAAAAGAGGTCGAGTTCATACCAGCTTTTCTCATCTTAGTCAGTCCATCATATATCATCATAATTGCCTTTCACTTGCACGAATGAATGGTGTGAATAATAATAATAGTGCGCATGCATTGGACTAAGCTGGAATCTGCAAGCATTCAATAAACAGGAGAAGGCAAGGCAATATGGAATCTTTTGTCAGATCAACAAGTATGCATACACGAGCCACTTCAACAATTTAATTATGGTGTTCTCCTATCGACCCCCAAAGAAAAGAAAAGAAATAAAACTATTTACACGGGAGAGCTCCCAACAAGTAAAAGAGGAACAGGAATTTTTTTGGGGTTTATTTTTAATTACTACTACAAGCATGGAAATTAAATTGATTAAAAGCTACAACTAATTTTTTTCTTAAGGTTTATTAAACTCACAAGAAGAAAACATAAAAAGGAAAATAAACTAGCATGGATGATACAATGAAAAAGTATGAGCACCGACATCTAGCAATGAGTGTGTGAACATAAATGTAATGTCGGTGAGAAATACGTACTCCCCCAAGCTTAGGATTTTGGCCTAAGTTGGTCTATGGCCACGGCTGGCCTGGCGGATATCCATAATAGTAGCTGGGGTCGTAGTGCGATGCAGCGGCTATCGCCTGCTGAACTGCAGCGTGGCGACGAGCGGCCTCCTCTCTCCTCTCGTACCCATCTGCCTCCTCTCTGGTAATAGTATATATTCCTCTTGCCTGATAATCAAAGAAGGCAGGAGCAGGGAGAGTAATACGGACAGCATGGCGTTTGTCAAAGATTAGTCGATACTAGAGAGGTGATTCGTTCCTCTCGACAAACTGGTGGTGAACCATAGCATTAAAATCTAGATAAGCAGGAGGTAATTCAATATCATCTTCGTGTATGGTTATACCAAGAAAATTAGCTATGCGGGTTGCATAAATTCCACCAAAGAAATATACATTAAGTCTATTAAGATGCAACCTACGTGCAACAATGGCTCCCAAATTATATGATTTGTCTCCTAACACAGCACTCCTAAGAATACTGAGATCGGGGACACACATGTGACATGCCTCATCTTTACCATTAATGCATCTACCTATAAAGAGAGCAAAACAATGTATAGCAGGAAAGTGAATGCTCCCAATGGTAGCTTGTGTAATATCTCTAGATTCTCCCATAGTTATGCTAGCAAGAAAATCTCTAAATTCAGATTTGTGAGGATCCCTTATACTACCCCATTGTGGAAGTTTGCAAGCAGTGGTAAAATCATCTAAGTCCATAGTGTAAGATTTATCATAAAGATTAAACAGGACAGTTGGAGAACTAGGTGAAGTTGAAAATTCAAACCTCCTCACAAAGGTACTGGTGAGGTTGTGATACTGGCTGCACTTCTCTTCCTCGAAGCTCACGAGATCAGCGTTACGCAAATATGTGTTGAATTATTCCTTAATTCCCGCTCGATCCATAAAGTTCTCAGAAGGCCATTCACAAGGACGCACTGGAGCGTCTCTTGGTGGCTCGTCATCAGCATCACGCATTGCAAGCATGGGTCCTTGCTTCCTTGAAGAACCACCTTGGAACATTTTCCTAAGCATATTTCTTCCTCTGAAAAATTCTGAAAATTTTTAGTAACTTCAAAATAAAAGTAAACCAAACTCAATAATATTGATAGCAACTACTCCTACAAGTGCCTAGGGCCTATATCATGCATCAAAACTACTTGGAACCATATAAATCTGACATGCAAGCTCAAGAACAGGGTCACCTAAGCGGCAAAAATTTGCAATGAATAAATCACTAGAACAAAAGCTAATTGGACCAATGGAGGAGTCACATACCAAGGAACAATCTCCCCAAGCAGTTTTGTGAGAGGTGCTTTGAGCAAGGAGATCGAAAATGGCAGCAAAACGAGCTTGGACTCGGGTTTGAGCTGGATATTCGTGTTTGGGGGAGGAAGAAGGAGTGTATGGGTGAAAGGATAAGTGGAGGAGGGCCACCATGGGCCCACGAGGCAAGGGGCGCGCCCAGGGGGTAGGGCGCGCCCTCCACCCTCGTGGGCAGGTGGTTGGCCCCCTGTTGTGTTCTTTGTGCCAAATATTCTCAAATATTCTGGAAAAAACATATTTAAATTTCAGGGCATTTGGAGAACTTTTATTTTCGGGGTATTTTTATATTGCACAGATAATCAGATAACAGACAAAAAAATATTTATTTTTATTTTATTTAATATAAATAACAGAAAGTAAAAGTGGGGTACAAAAGGTTGTGCCTTTTAGTTTCATCCATCTCATGATCATCAAAAGGAATCCACTAACAAGGTTGATCAAGTCTTGTTAACGAACTCATTCCGAATAACATGGAACCGGAGAAATTTCGAATAACACTATGTTACCTCAACGGGGATATGCAGATCCTCAATAATAAGAATATCATATTTCTTCTTGACAGTAGGAAGAGGAAACTCAAAACCTCCAAATATAATCGATGGCATTATTCCAATAGAGTTGATACTATGAACTTGAGGTTGTTTCCTCGGAAAGTGTACTGTATGCTCATTACCATTAACATGAAAAGTGACATTGCCTTTAGTGCAATCAATAACAGCCCCTGCAGTATTCAAAAAGGGTCTTCCAAGAATAATAGACACACTATCATCCTCGGGAATATCAAGAATAACAAAGTCCGTTAAAATAGTAATGTTTGCAACTACAACAGGCACGTCCTCACAAATACCGACAGGTATAGCAGTTGATTTATCAGCCATTTGCAAATATATTTCAGTAGGTGTTAACTTATTCAAATCAAGTCTACGATATAAAGAGAGAGGCATAACACTGGCTCCAAGATCACATAAAGCAGTTTTAACATAATTTCTTTTAATAGAGCATGGTATAGTGGGTACTCCTGGATCTCCAAGTTTCTTTGGTATTCCACCCTTAAAAGTATAATTAGCAAGCATGGTGGAAATTTCAGCTTCCGGTATCTTTCTTTTATTTGTAATAATATCTTTCATGTACTTAGCATAAGGATTTGTTTTGAGCATATCAGTTAATTGCATACACAAAAAGATAGGTCTAATCATTTCAGCAAAGCGCACAAAATCCTCATCATCCTTTTCTTGGATGGTTTGGGAGGAAAGGGCATGGGTTTCTAAACCCATGGTTCTCTTTATTTACCATGTTTCCTAGCAACAAAGTCTTTCTTATCATAACGTTGATTCTTTGATTGTGGGTTATCAAGATCAACAGCAGGTTCAATTTCTATGTCATTATCATTACTAGGTTGAGCATCATCATGAACATTATCATTAACATTATCACTAGTTTCAGGTTCATTACCAGATTGTGTTTCAGCATCAGAAATAGAAATATCATTTGGATTCTCAGGTGTTTCAACAATAGGATCACTAGAAGCATTCAAAGTCCTATCATTTTTCTTTTTCTTCTTTTTAGAAGAACTAGGTACATCTATATTATTTCTCTAAGAATCTTGCTCAATTCTCTTAGGGTGGCCTTCAGGATACAAAGGTTCCTGAGTCATTCTACCACCTCTAGTCATAACTCTAACAGCATTATCATTATCTTTACTATTCAATTCATTGAGCAAGTCATTTTGAGCTTTAAGTACTTGTTCTACTTGAGTGGTAACCATAGAAGCATGTTTACTAATAAGTTTAAGTTCACCTTTGACATTAGCCATATAATTACCCAAGTGTTCAAACATATTTGAATTGTATTTCAATTGTCTACCAAAATAAGCATTAAAGTCTTCTTGCTTGGCCATAAATTTATCAAACTCATCTAAGCATGGGCTAGCAAATTTAGTTAATGGGATTACAACTTTATCATATCTATAGAGAGAATTTACCTTTACTACCTGTGTCGGGTTATCAAGACCATGAGTTTCTTCAATAGGTAATGGATTAAGATTATATGTTTCTTCAGCAGGTGGTAAATTAAGACCATGTATTTCTTCAATAGGAGGTAAATTCTTAACATCTTCAGCTTTAATACCTTTTTCTTTCATAGATTTCTTTGCCTCTTGCATATCTTCAGGACTGAGAAATAGAATACCCCTTTTCTTCGGAGTTGGTTTAGGAATAGGCTCAGGAATTGGCTCCGGAGGTGTCCAATTATTTTCATTTGTCAACATATTATTCAATAGAATTTCAGCTTCATATGGTGTTCTTTCCCTAAAAACAGAACCAGCACAACTATCCAGGTAATCTCTGGAGGCATCGGTTAGTTCATTATAAAAGATATCAACTATTTCATTTTTCTTAGGAGGATGATCAGGCAAAGCATTAAGTAATTGGAGAAGCCTCCCCCAAGATTGTGGGAGACTCTCTTCTTCAATTTGCACAAAATTATATATATCCCTTAAAGCAGCTTGTTTCTTATGAGCAGGGAAATATTTAGTAGAGAAGTAATAAATCATATCCTAGGGACTATGCACACAACCAGGATCAAGAGAATCAAACCATATCTTAGCATCACCCTTTAATGAGAACAGAAATATTTTAAGGATGTAAAAGTAACGAGTTCTCTCATTTTTAGTGAACAGGGTGGCTATATCATTCAATTTAGTAAGATGTGCCACAACAGTTTCAGATTCATAATCATGAAAAGGATCATATTCAACTAAAGTAATTATATCAGGATCAACAGAGAATTCATAATCCTTATCAGTAACAAAGATAGGTGAAGTAGCAAAAGCAGGGTCAGGTTTCATTCTAGCATTTAGAGATTGCTTACTCCATTTAGCTAATAAACTTTTGAGTTCATTTCTATTTTTGCAAGCTAAAATAGCTAAAGAAGCTTCTTGATCAAAAACATAACCCTTAGGTATAACAAGTGATTCTTCATCATCACTTTCATCAGTATCATCAGATTCAATATTTTCAATTTCTCTAGCCCTAGAAAGTTGTTCATCAAGAAAATCACTAAGTGGCATAGTAGTATCAGGCATAGAGGTAGTTTCATCATAAGTATCATGCATAGCAGAAGTGGCATCATCAATAACATGCGACATATCAGAACGAATAGCAGAAGCAGGTGTAGGTGTCGCAAGCTTACTCAAAACAGAAGGTGAATCAAGTGCAGAGCTAGATGGCAGTTCCTTACCTCCCCTCGTAGTTGAGGGATAGATCTTGGTTATTGGATCTTTCAAGTTCTTCATAATGATAAGCAGATATATATCCCAAGTGACTCAAAGAATAGAGCTATGCTCCCCGGCAACGGCGCCAGAAAATAGTCTTGATAACCCACAAGTATAGGGGATCGCAACAGTTTTCGAGGGTAAAGTATTCAACCCAAATTTATTGATTCGACACAAGGGGAGCCAAAGAGTACTCTCAAGTATTAGCAGCTGAGTTGTCAATTCAACCACACCTGGAAACTTAATATCTGCAGCAAAGTGTTTAGTAGCAAAGTAATATGATAGTAGTGGTAACGGTAGCAAAAGGTAACAGTAGTAAAAGCAATGTTTTTGGTATTTTGTAGTGATGATAGCAATAGCAACGGGAAAGTAAATAAGCGAAGAACAATATGTGGAAAGCTCGCAGGCAATGGATCGGTGATGGACAATTATGCCGGATGCGGTTCATCATGTAACAGTCATAACCTAGGGTGACACAGAACTAGCTCCAGTTTGTCAATATAATGTAGGCATGTATTCCGAATATAGTCATACGTGCTTATGGAAAAGAACTTGCATGACATCTTTTTTCCTACCCTCCCGTGGCAGCGGGGTCCTTACGGAAACTAAGGGATATTAAGGCCTCCTTTTAATAGAGTACCGGAACAAAGCATTAACACATAGTGAATACATGAACTCCTCAAACTACGGTCATCACCGGTAAGTATCCCGATTATTGTCACTTCGGGGTTAACGGATCATAACACATAATAGGTGACTATAGACTTGCAAGATAGGATCAAGAACACTCATATATTGATGAAAACATAATAGGTTCAGATCTGAAATCATGGCACTTGGGCCCTAGTGACAAGCATTAAGCATAGCAAAGTCATAGCAACATCAATCTCAGAACATAGTGGACACTAGGGATCAAACCCTAACAAAACTAACTCGATTACATGATAGATCCCATCCAACCCATCACCGTCCAGCAAGCATATGATGGAATTACTCACGCACGGCGGTGAGCATGATGAAATTGGTGATGGAGGATGGTTGATGATGATGATGGCGACGGATTCCCCTCTTCGGAGCCCCGAACGGACTCCAGACCAGCCCTCCCGAGAGGTTTTAGGGCTTGGCGGCGGCTCCATGTCGTAAAACGTGATAATTTCTCTCTATGATTTTTCTCTCCCCGAAACTCAATATATGGAGTTGGAGTCGGAGTTGGAGAGGCAACAGGGGGCCCACGAGGTAGGGGGCGCGCCCTAGGGGGTAGGCGCACCCCCCACCCTCGTGGAGAGGTGGTGGGCCCCCTGGCCTTCATCTTTTGCAGGTATTTTTCTTATTTTCTGAAAAGTGGCTCCATGAAGTTTCAGGTCATTCCGAGAACGTTTACTCCTGCACATAAGTAACACCATGGTAATTCTGCTGAAAACAGCGTCAGTCCGGGTTAGTTCCATTCAGATCATGCAAGTTAGAGTCCAAAACAAGGGCAAAAGTGTTTGGAAAAGTAGATACGTTGGAGACGTATTAGTGTAGATCACCGTCACACGATGATGGCCCAGACGGCGTTCCGGCGCCACCGGGAGAGAGGGGAGAGAGCCCCCCTTCTTCTTCTTCTTCTTCCTTGACCTTCTCCCTAGATGGGAGAAGGGTCTCCCCTCTGGTCCATGGCCTCCATGGCGGCGGAGGGGCGAGAGCCCCTCCGAGATTGGATCTGTCTCTCTCTGTTTCTGCGTTCCTGATTCTGCCCTTTCACTGCTTCTTATATTCCCGGAGATCCGTAACTCCGATTGGGCTGAAATTTTAACACGATCTCTATCCGGATATTGGGTTTCTTGCGGCAAAAGAAGGGCACCAACCACCTTATGGGGTGGCCACGAGGTCCCAGGGCGCGCCCCCTACCTCGTGGCCCCCTCGGGCATCGTCTCGCGTTGATTCTTCTTCCCAAAAATCACATATATTCCAAAAAAAATCTCCGTCAGTTTTTATCCCGTTTGGACTCCGTTTAATATGGATTTTCTATGAAACAAAAAACATGCAACAAGCAGGAATTGGCACTGGGCACTGGATCAATATGTTAGTCCCAAAACTAGTATAAAAAGTTGCCAAAAATATATGAAAGTTGTATAATATTGGCATGGAACAATCAAAAATTATAGATACGACAGAGACGTATCAGTGCTCACACTTTTTCATTGTATCATCCATGCTTAGATTTATTTTCTTGCTTTCTTCTTGTGTGTTTGAAAAACTTTAGAAAAACCAAAAAATTAGTTGTAGTTAATTTACTTTCTATGCGTGCTTAGTAGTAGTACTAAAAAGAAAATCCAAAAATATTTCATAGTTCTTCTTTTGCTTGTTGGGACCTTTCCTGTGTAAATAGTTTTTCTCGTTTTTTCTTTCCCATTTTATTTGCTTGCTTAAGAAAACCAAAAACTCCGAAAAATATTTCAGTGTGTTTCTCTTAAATTCTTTTCTTTTATTTGAGTTGTACCGAGGAGAAGACCGCGATGAAAATGTTGAGTGGCTCTCATAACAATAATTGTTGAACTAATAAGAGCCCATTTTACCTTGTCTTCTCCTGTTGAATAAATGTTTGCAGATTCCAGCTTAGTCCATGGCACTCTTGCACTATTATTATTTTCATATCATTCGGTCGTGCAAGTGAAAGGCAAAAATTACGACATTCAATGAAATGGCCGTGGCAAAGAGAAACTGGTATGAACTCGACTTGTCTTGTCTGTGTAAATATGTTTAACCTAGCATCCATGATTCAGCCCGTTATGATTAAACATGTTTGCAATGAAAATTAGAGATTATAGTATCTCATGCCATGCATAAGTAGCCGGGAGTTAATAATGATTTATCTTGGATATCAACATACCGTTAAGATGATTGTGATGTAGTATGATGATATGGTATCCTCCTCTGAATGTCTACGTGGCTGGACTTGGTACATGTTCATGCATGTAGTTGAATCAAAACCAACATAGCCTCTATAATGTTTATGTTCATGGTGTTCATATCCTACTCAGGCTAGTGTCCAATGTTACTTACGCATAATGCATGGTTATGATCGTTGTTGCTCTCTAGCTGGCCGCTTCTCAATCTAAATTGCTAGCCTTCGCCTGTACTAAGTGGGGATTCTGCTTGTACATCAAAAACCTTGAACCCAAAGTTATTCCAGATGAGTCCACCATATCTACCTATATACATTATTACCCTGCTAACCTAAGTAAATTTGCATGTGCCACATCTAAAAACTTCTAAAAAAATTATCTGTTTTGTGTGCCTGGATCGTTCATGGAACGACAGGAGGTGGTCGATATCTTCCCTGCTAAGCGGGTTATTCTCAGGTCGAGTGTTTATTCACTCGCCATCGCACGAGAAAATGGGCGGTAATAGGGATGCCCAGTCCCAAACTGCAAACATGAAAAAGAGTTCATCTCTGAAATAATTAAACAAAAACTCCCAATAGAGTCAAAACCTTTACTTTTACCGCTTGGGAACCGCCACTAGCGTGCTTAGCATAGAAGATGTTGATAACTGATGGTCGTGAAGTGAATAAGAAGGGTGCATGTCTCAAAATATCATTTATCTCCATTTTAAAAATTGAGCTCTGGCACCTCTGCAAATCACTGCTTCCCTCTGCAAAGGGACTTTCTATTTACTTTTATGTTGTGTCATCACCTTCTAACAAACAAGCGCCAGAAACTGAGTAGAGCACAATTGTCATGATTTATGCATTGTGTGTAGCTAATGTTGGGTGCATCATGACTGGATCTTTTCTACCATGAATTACAATGTTTAGTCACTGCTTGAACTTTGGAGGTGCTCTGCATTTATGTTTTGCGGTCTCAGAAAGGGCTAGCGAGATACCACGATTGTCATATTATATCATGGTTGTTTTGACAACGTGTTGCTGTTTGAGATATCTTATTGTTGCTCGCTAGCTGATTATGTGTAACACCCTCGATGCGACTATAGCTCCCTCGTGTCGAGGCACGACTTAGAGACATAATCGCATTGAAGGCATATGTCGCAAGTTAGGCAATCTTCACAACATCCCATGTAATGTAAATAATAAAGGGGAGATAACATAGTTGGCTTACACTCGCCACGTCAATCAAGTACATAAATAACATTACATCATCCAAACACTCATGGCCCGACTACGGCGCCAAAATAAAAGAGAACCCAACATACGACACGGTCCCAATCACCCCCAACTGGGCACCACTACTGATCATCGGGAAAGGAAACATAGTAATGTTGAGAGTCTTCGTCGAACTCCCACTTGAGCTCATACGCGTCTCCTGGAGCGGAATCATCAGGCCCTGCATCTGGTGTAATAGTAGTCTGTGAGCCACAGGGACTCAGCAATCTCGCACCCTCGCGATCAAGACTATTTAATCTTATAGGTAAGGCAAGGTAAAATATGAGTGGAGCTGCAGCAAGCGACTAGCAGTATGGTGGCTAACTTATTCGCAAAAGAGAGCGAGAAGAGAAGGCAAAGCACGAGCGAGAAACTAGAGAGCAACCTGCGCAAACATTACTCCAACACCGTGTCCACTTCCCGGACTCCGCCGAGAAGAGGCCATCACGGTAACACACTCAGTTGATTCATTTTAATTAATTAAGGTTCAAGTTATCTACAACCGGACATTAACAAATTCCCATCTGCCCATAACCGCGGGCACGGCTTTCAAAAGTTCAAATCCCTGCAGGGGAGTCCCAACTTAGCCCATGACAAGCTCTCACGGTCAACGAAGGAATAGACCTCCTCCCAAGACGTTCCGATCAGACTCGGTATCTCGGTTACTCAAGACACTTCGACAGGTTAAAACAAGACCAGCAACACCGCCCGAATGTGCCGACAAATCCCAATATGAGCTGCACATATCTCGTTCTCAGGGCACACTCACATGAGACTAGCTACGAGTAAAACCAACCCTCAAGTTTCCCCGAGGTGGCCCCGCAGGCAGCTCAGTTCGGACCAACACTCAGAGGAGCACTGGCCCGGGGGGGGGGGGGGGGGTTAAAATAAGATGACCCTCGGGCTTCGGTAGCCCAAGGGAAAAAGAGGCTAGGTGGCGAATGGTAAAACCAAGGTTGGGCATTGATGTAAAAGCTTTAATCAAGGCGAACTATCAAGGGGTTCCCATTATACCCAACCGCGTAAGGAACGCAAAATCCGGGAACATAACACCGATATGACGGAAACTAGGGCGGCAAGAGTGGAACAAAACACTAGGCGAGAGGCCGAGCCTTCCACCCTTTACCAAGTATATAGATGCATTAAGATAACAAGATAATATAATGATATCCCAACAAGTAAATAAATGTTCCAACAAGGAACGGCCTTCAATCTTCACCTGCAACTAGCAACGCTATAAGAGGGGCTGAGCAAAGCGGTAACATAGCCAAACAATGGTTTGCTAGGACAATGGTGGGTTAGAGGTTTGACATGCCAATTTGGGAGGCTTGCAAGCAAATGTTAGGCATCGCAGCATTGGCATAGCAAAAGAGCGAGCAAACTAGCATAGCAAAGATAGTAGTGATTTCGAGGGTATGATCATCTTGCCTGCACAGTTGTCAGAGTTGACTGGATCCTCGAAAGCAAACTCAACGGGCTCCTCGTTAGCGAACTCGTCTCTCGACTCTACCCAAACAAGACAAACAAGCAACAAGGGCACAATCAACCACGTGCAAGACCAAGCAATATGATGAAATGATGATATGCCATGCGGAATGCGATGTGGGATGCAAAATGCAAGATATGACAGCAAATTCATGAACCTGGTCTCAACTTGGAAATCCAAGTGTGCCACTGGAAATATGAGATGAAATCGCTTGAAAACGATATAAAGAACGTCGGAATCGGAGTTACGGTTTGGAAATGGCAAGCGATTCAAAAATGACACCGGTCTGCGATTTACAGCAAGTAGGCATCTAAATGCAACGAAATAAACATGCTACAGCCACCAAATATGATAACAAAATACATGGCAGGGATGCACACAAGATGCTTAACAAAAGTCTAGCACTGAGCTACGGCCAATTCATCCATTAACAGGTTCAAACAAGCATGGCAAAAATGCATATGACGAACAGATCTCAGACTTAGTGAAATTAACACTCGCCTGGAATTTCAGATCAGGTAGCCCTCTTTGGAGCAACAAAACTACATGCTACAGGACCTGAACATGGCAAAGTAAAGCATGGCATGGAGCTACTCAAAGAGCTTAACAAAAGTCCCTTAGTGACCTTGAGCCAAAAGGGATCAGAAAATACAATTGCAAGCATGTGAACATAGCAAAAACATAATCAGTTTTCAGACTTGGTGAAAACTGACACAAGCTGAAATATAACTCAAGTAGGCATGTTTACGAGCTCGATGCACTCTCTATGTTGCAAGTCATGGCAAGACAAGCATACCTCCATCAAGAAGGCACAAAATGAAAGCTAGACATGGCAAGAACAATAGCATAGCATGCACGGATCAACTACAACATCACCGGCAAAATTGCAAACAAGTTGACAATCTGCCCAGATTCACAAAGTAGCAAAAGTAGAGCTCGACTGACTCAAGCTAGGGTGCTCCATAATTGCAAACAAAGACATGGATGGATAGAGTACTACAATATTAACAAAACTCCCTTACTGATCATCCTCAAAAGAGACACGGATCACTAGGAAACAACATGAACATATGGCATCATGAGATAAACCGCTCCAGGACTTAGTGAAATTACAAAGTCCCTGGAAACAGAATTAGCAAGTGCACCACTTTGCAAGCTTGCACAAGTCACCACACACATCACAAAAATACATGGGTTGCACCTCTGGAGATATGACAAAACCCTTAACAAAACACATGTAGAGCATCAGGGCATATCATGCACACATTAATCATGGCAAAAATGACAAAAGTGCTAAACGGAGTAGCAGATCTAACAATTAACTCAAGTAGCCCTCTTCTAACAGCATTTCGGGCATCAAGATGAACTCAAATGAAAATGATGCAATGGAATGAAATGATGTACTCTCAGAGATGAACATTTTGATATGCTATATGCATGAATCGAAGCTACGGATGCAAAGTTACGGGGCTACGAACAGAGGCACTTGAGCTAGGGTTAGGAGGGAAAAAGTCAACCGAAAAATATCTTCAGATCCAGATCTGGCTCCCGCGGTACTGTTCACGCACGTCTCCCGAGGACTCCGGCGAGGTAGCAGGGCTACTCCGGCGAGGGCGGGGCCGGCGTGAGGCGGCGGCGGGCGCGGTGGCGCGACGCGATGGCGGCGGCTGGCGGTGGCAGCGCCGGCAGGCGGAGGCGGCGGCGGCGGCACGCGCCGGCGGCTGCGGCTCAGAGGAAGAGGACGGCGGCGGCTCGGGTGCCCCGGGCGGCGCGGAGCTGGGCCTGGCGGGGGCCCTGCGTGGGCCGGGCAGGCCGGTGCGGCGGGGAAGCGGCCGGGCCAGTGGGGTTGCGCCATGTGGCGGCGGCGGGACAGGTCGGACACGTCCGGCCCGAATCGGACGTGTCCGGCGGCGAGAGGTGGAAGACGACTAGGGTTTCGGGGAGGGGGATCCGAGATATTTCGAGGGGGGCCTATTTATAGGCATAGAGGGAGCTAGGAGAGTCCAAATGAGGTGCGGTTTTCGGCCACGCGATCGTGATCGAACGCTCTAGATGATGGAGCAGAGTTAGGTGGGTTTTGGGCCAAATTGGAGGGGTGTTGGGCTGCAACACACACGAGGCCTTTTCGGTCCCTCGGTTAACCGTTGGAGTATCAACGAAGTCCAAATGATACGAAACTTGACAGGCGGTCTACCGGTAGTAAACCAAGGCTGCTTGGCAAGTCTCGGTCCAATCCGGAAATGTTTAATCCCCACACACGAAAGAAAGCTAGAAATGACCACCGGAGGAGAACGAAGCGCCGGAATGCAAAACGGACAACGGGGAAAATGCTCGAATGCATGAGACGAACATGTATGCAAATGCAATGCACATGATGATATGATATGAGATGCATGACAACGATAACAACACACGGAGACAAAAACCCGAACCCGAGAAAATAAATATAACTTAACGCCAGAAACGGCAAGAGTTGGAGTACAAATTGGGAAAATTATATCCGGGGTGTTACATTATGTCATTGATATGAGTCATTATAATCTTTAAGATTTATTTTCGACATGGTTAGTTATAATGCTGGCCTAAAACCTGGGTGTTGTTTAAGCTTATTTATGCAAACAAGAGCAAAAGAGTTCGTAAATTTTTTTTCTTTCTCGCTTTTAGTTTATCAACTGAATTGCTTGAGGACAAGCAAAGGTTTACGCTTGGGGGAGTTGATACGTCTCCAACGTATCTACTTTTTCTCACGCTTTTCCTCTTGTTTTGGACTCTAATTTGCATGATTTGAATGAAACTAACCCTGGTCTGACGCTGTTTTCAGCAGAACTACCATCGTGTTGTTTTTGTGCAGAAATAAAAGTTCTCGGAATAGAATGAAACTTTGTGAGGATTTTTTATATCAATAATAAGAATTTCTGGAGCCAAGACCCACCAGAGAAGGGGCCCTGGGTGGGCACAACCCACCAGGGCGCGCCCCCCTCTCGTGGCGCGCCCAGGTGGGTTGTACCCACCTGGTGGCCCCGCTGACGACCCCTTGATACTATAAAATCACATATTTCTAGAAAAAAATCAAGGAGAAAGAATTATCGCGATCCACGAGATGGAGACGCCGCTAGGCCCTGTTCTTCCTTGGGAGGGCAGATCTAGAGTCCGTTTGGGGCTCCGGAGAGGGGGATCTTCATTCTTCGTCATCACCAACCCTTCTCCATCGCCAATTCCATGACGTTCCCCACCAGGAGTGAGTAATTCCTTCGTACGCTCGCTGGTCAGTAAGGAGTCGGATGAGATTCATCATGTAATCGAGTTAGTTTTGTTAGGGCCTGATCCCTAGTATCCATTATTTTCTTAGATTGATGTTGCTATGACTTTGCCGTGCTTAATGCTTGACACTTTGGGCCCGGGTGCCATGATTTCAGATCTGAACCATTTATGAATTCATCATTATATCCATGTTCTAGATTCGATCTTGCAAGTTATAGTCACCTACTATGTGTTATGATCCGGCAACCCCGGAGTGACAACAACCAGGCCCACTCCCGGTGATGACCGTAGTTTGAGGAGTTCATGTATTCACTATGTGTTAATGCTTTGTTCCAGTTCTCTATTAAAAGGATTCCTTAATATCCCTTAGTTTCCAATATGTACCCCGCTGTCACGGGAGGGTAGGACAAACGATGCCATGCAAGTTCTTTTAATAAAGCACGTATGACTATTTACGGAATACACACCTACATTATATCGATGAACTGGAGTTAGTGACGTATCGCTCTAGGTTATAACTGTCTCATGATGAATATCACCCAACAAGTCACCTTTCCAATGCCTACGAACTTTTCCATATTGTTTCTGCTAAGTTACTACTACTATCATCACTGTCACACTTGCTACAAAATTACTGCTATCACTGTTACTATTACCATTATTGTTGTCACTACTATCAAACTACTTTTCTACTGATCACTTTGCTGCAGACAATTAATCTCCAGGTGTGGTTGAATTGACAATTCAGGTGCTAACACCTTCAAATATTTTTTGGCTCCCCTTGTGTCGAATCTATAAATTTGGGTTGAATACTTACCCTTGAAAACTATTGCGATCCCCTATACTTGTGGGTTATCAATGTGTCTCGGTCATGTCTACATAGTTCTCGAACCTGTAGGGTCCGCACGCTTAACGTTCGATGACGATTTGTTTTATGAGTTATGTGATTTGATGAACCGAAGTTTGTTCGGAGTCCCGGATGAGATCACGGACATGACGAGGAGTCTCGAAATGGTCGAGAGGTAAATATTCATATATTGGAAGGTTACATTCGGACACCGGAATGGTTCGAGTCGTATCGGATGAGTTTTGGAGTACCGGGGGTTACCGGAACCCCCCCAGGAAGTTAATGGGACATACATGGGCCTTAGTGGAGGAGAGAGGGTCGACCAGGGAGGTGGTGTGCGCCCCCTTGCCCAGTCCGAATTGGACAAGGGATGGGGGTGGAGCCCCCCCCCTTTCCCTCTCCTACTTCTCCTCTCTTTCCCTCTTTGCTATTCCGAAAAAGGAAAAATGAGAGGGGAATCCTACTTGGACTAGGGAGTCCTACTAGGACTCCCCACATCTGGCGTGCCCCCCTTGGGCCAGCCACCTCTCCTCCCCCCTTTATATACATGGGAGGGGGGCACCGCAAAGGGACACCAAGTCTTCTCTTAGCCATGTGCGGTGCCCCCCTCCATAGTTACATACCTCGGTCATATCATCGTAGTGCTTAGGCGAAGCCCTACGTCGGTAACTTCATCATCACCGTCGCCACGCCGTCGTGCTGACAGAACTCTCCCTCGGCCTCAACTAGATCAAGAGTCTGAGGGACGTCATCGAGCTGAACGTGTGCTGATCGCGGAGGTGTCGTACGTTTGGTGCTTGGTTGGTTGGATCACGAAGATGTTCGACTACATCAACCGCATTACTAAAAGCTTCCGCTTTCGGTCTACGAGGGTACGTGGACACACTCTCCCCGCTCGTTGCTATGCATCTCCTAGATATATCTTGCGTGATCGTTGGTAAATTTTTGAAATATTGTGTTCCCCAACAGTTGCTACTATCATCAAAACTATCATACTACTTTGTACTGATCACTTTGCTGCAGATAATTAATCTCCAGGTGTGGTTGAATTGACAACTCAACTGCTAATACCTTCAAATATTCTTTGGCTCCCCTTGTGTCAAATCTATAAATTTGGGTCGAATACTCTACCCTGGAAAACTGTTGCGATCCCCTATACTTGTGGGTTATCAAGACCTTTTTCTGGCGCCGTTGCAGGGGAGCATAGCTATATTTGTTGAGTCACATGGGATTATAATCATACTATCACTATGAAGAATCTGAAGGATGCTAAGACTAAGATTATTGCCTCAAAGACGAGGGGAGGTAAGGAACTGCCATCCAGTTCTGCTTTAGATTCACCTTCTATTATAAGTAAACTTTCAACACCACCACATGCTATTAATTCTGATATGTCGCAGGTTATTCATGATGCTACTTCTACTATGGATAATGCTTATGATGATGCTAGTACCTCGCTTAATGATGATGTGCCACTTGGTGAATTTCTTGATAAACAAATTGTTAGAGTTATACAACATGATGTTGTTGAATCTAATGATGAGTTTGAACCTGAAACTCCTGAAACACCTACTAGAACTAGCCTTCCTAGATATGAATTGCCTAAGGTACCGGAAGGTTATGTTATGAGTGAAGAAACAACTAGAGATATTCTTGCTTGCAATGATAGAGATGATCTAGAGAAACTATTATGCAAGTATAAAGAAAAATCTCTGAATGCTAGAATGAAATGTGATCCTAAGTTTGCTACTTCACCTATCTTTATTGATGATAAGGATTATGAATTCTCTGTCGACCCAGAGTTAATTACTTTGGTTGAATCTGATCCTTTCCATGGTTATGAAACTAAAACTGTTATGGCAGATCTTACTAAGTTGAATAACATAGCCACCCTTTTTACTCATGATGAGAAAACTTGCTACTACTTTATGCTCAAATTATTTCCTTTCTCATTAAAGGGTGATGCAAAAGCTTGGTACAATACTCTTGCTCCTGGTTGTGTGCGTAGTCCCCAGGATATGATTTATTACTTCTCTGAAAAATATTTCCCTGCTCATAAGAAACAAGCCGCCTTACAGGAAATATTTAACTTTGTGCAAATTAAAGAAGAGAGTCTCCCACAAGCTTGGGTGAGGCTTTGCCAATTACTTAATGATTTCCTGATCATCCACTTAAGAAAAATGAAATACTTGATATCTTCTATAATGGACTAACCGGTGCTTCTAGGGACTTCCTAGATAGTTGTGCTGGTTGTGATTTCAGGGAACGAACTATTGGACAAGATGAAGAATTATTGAATAACATATTAAAAAATTATGATGATTGGATTATTCCTGAACCACCGCCTAAACCCACTCCGAAGAAGAGGTTGGTACCTGAGCGGGCACAACCTCGACTTATCTCCACTGCCGTCATATTTGTTCAAGATCAAATATGCTGCACCTAGAAATCCAGTGATAGTTTGGTCATCATGGATTCAATTTTCTATGATTATTTGGCAGACAAATTAATAGGAGTGTCTCATTTGCTATCCACAAAAAAGGGGGGTGGGGAGGTGAGGGTAGGGTGTCCCATTTATACATGGATTTGGTGATGGGAAGCCATAAGTTACGTAGTATTCTTGCGGTATGTTTTTTGTATGTTTTAGTTCACAATTAGCTCGGCGATCTGCATTAGTCATGGTTTGCTACTAATTCTTTTTTGTTCAGTTGTGTATCTTTGATTGTCCAACTCCATGGATGAATCCATGTATATGTCTTTGTTTTCCTGTTCTATCCTGAGATGGAGGGCACACATATTGAGTTGCACGGGACATGTTGAGATGTACAGGGAGTATACCTATTGAGTTGTGCAAGTTAATGTCTATCTGTATGCATTGTAGCCTGTAGCAACGCACGGGCATTCTACTAGTAAATGTGTAGGGTGTGGCTCATGATGAGCAGAAAGAGTAATTCCTTGTAGAAATGGCCAGTTTCTATAGTCATTTATCTATCCCTTACATTATTGGGGGGATTTAATAGTTTGAGGCACTGTGATGAGAAAAACACGAAAATGCCCCATTCCCAGTATGTAGACAGATTTAACTCTGTGATTAATACTTTGTGTTTGAGACAGATTCATACAGAGGGAGGTGTGTATACCTGGTGAAATAACCAAGCTCATCCTACCTTGGAGAAATTAGATAGGATTCTGATGAGCTGTGAGTGGGAGGATTTATTTCCTATGGTTAATGTGAGGAAGTTGGTTAGAGACGTCTCTGACCACAACCCCCTTCTTTTGGTCACTGATTCTTGGCATCCTCATGCCCCCAAACCTCGAAAGTTTAGGTTTGAAATGAGCTGGATGATCAATTATGATTTTCTTCCGTTGGTGGAGAAAATTTGGCATAGACCCGTGCATTCTTCCGATCCCATTGATGTCCTCAATATTAAATGATAACGTTTCAAAAAATTTCTTAAGGGTTGGGGCTCTAACAAGTTTGGTTATGAGAGAATAAGAAAGGAGGAGACCAAAAATGAGTTGGCTAACTTTTAACTTATGGAAGAACAAACCCCCTGGCTCATGAACTTCTCGATAGACGCGCACTCTTATGTAATGAGCTTAACACAATTCTGGCTAACAAGGAACTGTTTTGGCTTCAACAGTCCCATGAAACATAACTACTGAAAGGGGACCAAAACACTTCTTTTTTCCATATAATTGCCAATGGAAAAAGAGGAAAAACACTATCCATTCATTTACTAGTGAGGGGGCCTCGTTTGAGGGTACGGACAATTTGTTACAGCACGTGACATCTTTCTTTATAAAAAAAACTCTTTGGTCCTGCACCCGGTAATATGTTTCGTATGGACCCGGACATGTGGGGAGAGGAAGAAAGACTCGGTGTTGAGGGTAACGCTTTCTTGACTAGGCCGTTTAGTGAAGAGGAGGTTAAGACTGCCATATTTTCTATGGACAGCAATCGGGCGCCAGGCCCTGATAATATTTCCGCTGAATTTTGTCGGCTATGCTGGCACATTGTTCGTATTGATATCATGAATCTGTTTAGTGCGTTTCATGAGGGAAAATTGGACGTTGAAAGGCTGAACTATGGGTTTATAACACTAATACCCAAACTTAGTGGGGCTAAGAAAATTCAAGATTTCTGACCCATTTGCCTGCTCTGATGCCCTTATAAGTTGATCACCAAAATTCTGGATAATAGATCGGCAATCTTTGTTGACAAGCTCATTAGTCGCCATCAGAACGCTTTTATCAAAAAGCGACACATCATGAACGACATTTTGGCCTTACATGAGATTCTTCATCATATCCATGTTAAGAAAAAACTGGGATCATTCTCAAATTGGATTTTTAGAAAGCATATGATAAAGTCAACTGGGAATTCCTACTAGATTGTCATAAAATTTTGGGGTTTTGATGAAAAGTGGTGTGGTTGGATTAAGTAGATTCTTTACAATGGGACAGTTAGTGTTAAGATTAACAACATTGTTGGGTCGTACTTTGAGACTCACAAAAGGGTGCGACAGGGGGACCCCTACTCCCCATTTCTTTTCAATCTAGCGGTCGAGTGCTTAACTAGGATGGTCCTGAACGCTCAGAAAAACAAACTATTGACGAGCCTAGCGTCAGACCTTTTCCCAATACGGTGTTGATACGGTGTTGTGCATTGAGGATAACATTGACAAGACTGATAACCTTAAGCTGTTGTTATACTTGTTTGAGCTTATGTCCGGACTAAAAATCAATTTTATGGAAAGTGAGGTTCTTTGTGTGGTGCGTGATGATTCCACTCTCCAAAAATATGTTGATCCATTTGGGTGTTAGATTGGTCACTTTCCCATGAAATACCTGGGGGTGCCGGTGAGTTATTCTACGTTGAGGAACATTGATTGGGAATTTGTGGATGTACGGTACCCGAAGAGATGTGATGCCTGGATTGGCAGATCAGCATCCACGCGGGGGAGGTTGATCCTCCTGAATTCCTCGTTGTCTGGTATCGTATACTACCACATGTCGATGTTTCTCCTTTCCAAAACCTTTATTGAAAGGTTGGATAAATACCGCATAAATTCTTTGGTGTGGGGGCAAGAACAAGAGAAGATATCACCTTGTCAAGTGGTATCGCTTGTGTAGATCCAAAAAGAAAGGGGGTATTGGTGTTAAAGATCTTAAGAAACATAATATTTCCCTCCTATCCAAGTGGTGGTGGAAATTAGGCATTGGAAAAGCGCTGTGGCAAGATATCGTGAAGGCCAAATATCTAAAGAGAAGTTCTATCGCCTGTGTGAAACAGAAATTGAACAACTCCCCGGTCTGGAAGTCACTTCTTAAAGTGAAAGAATATTATATGACCAGAAGGGGGATATATATTCGTGTAGGGGACGTAGCTAGGCTTTGGCATGACTCCATTGCTATGCACCCACCCCTGCGTGTTACATACCCAGATTTATTTAGCATTGCAAATTTCCCTGATGATATGGTGTCTCAGTTCCAAGGGCGAGGGGGGTGGGGAGGGGGGGTGGATCGTTGTTTAGACGCAGGTTGTCGGGGGATCTTACCCAGGAGGTTGGCAACATAAAAACCATTAATGAGCTCAATTTGTCTGGTGGTAGTGACAAGATTGAATGGTTGTCTGGGTCGAAAGGCAAATACACACCTAAGTCAATGTATTCATACCTTGAGAGAAACTTAGGTGGTTGCGACTACATGTGGATTTGGAAGGCCAAATTACCTGCTAAAATCCAGATCTTTTTGTGGCAGCAGGACGCGATACTAACTAGAGATGCGATGAAACCTAGAAACTGGGCCGCAAACCCTCGATGTTCTTTCTGCAATTGTAGAGAAACTTACCCACACTTGTTCTTTTTATGCCCGATCACTAGGATTGCCTGGCGAACAGTGGGGTCAGTACTGGGCACTGATTTGTGCTCGAATAATCTTTGTCAATTTTACTCTTGGTTTTATGCATACTGCCCCGAAGGGGAGCGGTTCTACACCACTGGATTGGCAGCTGTGTGCCGGGCCATCTGGAACTGTAGAAACAAAGCCACCTTCGAGTTCAGAAACCTGCATCTCCTTTTGAGATTATTTTTACAACAAGCATTCATTTATCTTATTGGGCAGGGCTTCTGAAGGGCGGGGACCGGCTGGACCTGGAGAGAGGAGCGACCCTTCTGAAGGAGAACACTAAAAGCATGATGAGGATCTGCGCGTCGGCCTACCCAGATGAGTCCATGGAGTGAAGATCTCGGCGCATCCTGTGGTAGTCCCTTTTGGTGTTTGTGGTTTCCCTGCGCCTTTGCGTAGGCTTATCATAATCCTGTAATATGTGGCTATCTTGTTGTTGAACCTATGTAATTAGCGTGTTAGCGGTGGTCTAGGGTTTTTCCCCATGGTGGTCGTTTCGAGTCGAGCGACTGCAGTGGGTTTCCCTAGACTGCCCTGAACTCGTTTTTCCCCTTTCCCTTTTACTTTTGAACACTCTTGGATTCGGCTGTATTTCTGTTATCTTGATAATGGAAAGGGGATTAGCCCAGTTAGAAAAAGCATACATGGGAAAAAATGTTAAAATCAAACCAAGTCAACAAAAAGGCAATCAAATTGACATTATCAACAACCCGTACATAATTGAAAAATCAATGTAGAACGTTCACTAAGAAAGAAGCCCCTCATCTGTGCTACGGTATCCCTACCTTTTGACAAGAGGCACTCCTTCGATTTGAGCGAAAAGTGACCTTGATGACCCGACAACACTAGACACTTAGATAGTGTGTGTTGGCAATTGTTTAAACCAATCTCCTCTTTGTTACCCATGATGCAGATAGTCAGTTTGAGGGCGAAGGTCAAATCACTACGTGCAATCAAGAACACGCAAGAATCATGAATATTGCGAATATGGATGGAGATTGATTAAGTTAGGATTCGGAAAAAAGTTCATAAAAAGTCAATGAACATGACAGTTTACAAAAAGTTGCAACAATGGCTAACTTATTTTAAACTAAATAAAACCTAAACCCTAAACGACACCCTAAGATATTTAAGGAGGGACTTATATATCGAGGGGAGGGGGGGGGGGGGCAGCAAACCCAACGAGGTGGGGATGAATCCATCCCTAGGCCAGTTTCCTCCCTAAGTACAAACTTTAAGAAATCTGCATATTGCTTTAATTTTGTATGATAGGGTTATGTCATGCATGTCGATGGCAATGATTTAGCTTGTGTTTCCTGATTTCCTTCTATCTAATAGGGATGGTTTGTAGGGAGCTAAACATTCATTAGAATGTGTACCCTTTTTCTTTTGTATTGTTGGCATATCTTTTACCAAAAATGTTATTTACCTGCTTATTTGGCGAGGAACTATTCTCCCTCCCTAGTTCATTCGCGTTTTTGTTTGTTTTGCCTTCTATTTTAATGCACAATTTGATAAAGTTACGGTGGATAATAAGGACTTATGCTATAAAATAGAATAATGCAAAGAGCATAGATGCCAAATATTTCAAGCATTATATTTCTTCGTCGTTCCTTATGTTTTGTCGATAAAATGTCAGGGTCCAGCAAAGTGCACGCTATGCTTATAGTAATCCTATGATGGTAGGATAGGAAAATGTTGTGAAAATTTACTGCAATGGCAAGCGCTTGATATGGTTGTGCGGAAAAGTAGGTGAATAAGCTTCCGCTATCCAATACTACTTTCATCGGTCTCACACCAAATGACCGTCCACCGAAATATAGGCTTGTTGAGCTATGCGAGTAGCAATTCCTGGAAATGCCACTAATAATTATAAATGAGAGAATCTGTTCACAAACCAGAAAAAATCAAATTGAAATACAAGGAAATTGAAAAGGTACAGGGAAATAAATAGTACTAACATTTTTTTAGGAATAAAAAAAATAGTAACTGGAATAAGCGTAGGATATGGGACGGTTGTTGGGCCAGGCCCAATGAGGCAAAGGTGGGGACCCGAGTTTCGGGGAAAAGGCGGGAAACAGAAATCGCGCGGGAAGCTCGTCGACTGCTCTGCTCCGGTTCCGTCTCCAGGCCGGGGGAAACTAAACATGGAAATCCATGTCCGACTACAGGTTGGGACGATGAGGCGAATCCGATTTCAGACAGGAGCGCGTCGTCTCCACACCATATAATCCCCAGCCCACCGATCAATCCAATCCCTCCTCAAACACAGCTCGCCAGGAAACCATGGCCGTCACGAAAGCGAGGAAAGCAATCAAGAGATCAACTCGCGCCACCGCCGACGCCGGAGCCGGAGCCAGCAGCTCCCTGTCCATGGCGCCTCCGCCCAGGCCCATCGGGGCGAACGAACTCAAGCAGCCGCCGCTGCTGCCTCCCGGCGTTTACTTCAACCCGACGAAGGCGGACAGGATGGGATTCCTCAACCGGTGGATCGCCGGCGACGACAAGATGCCCGACGCGCGGGGGTTCATCCTCCACGCCGACATGTACGACAACGACCCCTACGCGCTGCAGCGGCTGCACCCGCCGGCCAGCGCCCGCGAGGGCAAGCACACGTGGTGGTTCCTCGGCGAGAGCAAGTTCCAGAGCCCGTGCAGCGCGACAGAGAACAAGCGCGCCGACCGCAGCGTCCGGACCGGCGGGTTCTGGCGGGTGGAGCAGAGCAAGGAGGAGCTTCGCGAAGAGGGCGGGCGCAAGAACTGCTTCGGGTTCTACTACGTCCCCCCGCCCCCGTCCAAGAAGCTCAAGACGCCGTGGCTCATGCAGGAGTTCACCAGCGACAGGGACAGGGGCGACGGCAGGAGGGGCGTGCCCGCGCTCCACAAGCTCTATGTCACGCCGCGCGCCGAGGGCCTGAGGGAAATCTACGGGGAGGACGGCCTGACGGCGGGGAACAAGAAGCCTGTCCCGGCAGACTATTTCGCCGCTGCCGCCGCGCTGATGCCGCCGGGGAGTGTCCGTGGTCTCCGGCAAGAGCACGTTGAGCCGCCACAGGCGTCGGATCTGCCGCCTTCGCCCCCGCGTCTTCCTCATTACGGCGGCGGCGGCGACGACGACGACGGCCAAAACTTCATGGATGGCATAATGTCGTCGGTGGGTCCTCTTCATTATGACGACAGCGAGAAGGGAGAGAACTCCATGGGGGCAGCCAACGTTCTTGATCAGTACCAGCAGCAGCATGATGAGGATGCGCCTGAGGATAATTTCAGCATCCCAATGGACCAATTCATGAGAATACTTGACAAGCCAGCGGAGACGGAGGGGGAAGAACCGGCGTGGGACTCATTGCCGGATATCGTTGATCATGATGAGTTAGTGAAATTCAACAAGGATGCTTAGATTGCAGTTCCACCTAGACTGAGAGATCCAAGTTCCACTTAGACAGACAGATCGATTGATCTGCTAGCTAGAGCTAGAGACTATTCTTTGGTTGATTAATTTGGATTGGGGCATTAATTTGTGAGAGCTTCTGGTCTATCTATGCCAGTAGTAGTTCTCCATGTACTGTGTTTGTATTATATCATGTGATGTGGTTGGTTTCAAGACTGCTTATATTAACAATTACATGGAAAGAAATGCTGATTTAGTAGGCCGTTTTCAATTTCTTGCCCTAGTAAGTTTACTTGATTCGATCGTCCAAAAATGGCGTGAGTGTCATAGAAGATTTGCACGAGAGGCACGAAGTTTGAACATAGTTGGAGCATCTTTCGCCGATCCCCTCAAACCGGTTAGAAAAGTAAAATAACGGTTTACTCCTCTAACCGGCACCTAGCCGAAGTCCTAAAGTCTATCGTAATTTTGGCGGCTCCTACAAATCAGGCGGCTCATTTTTCCAATTTTAAGCCGCCTAGTCAGCTGTCCGATTTGCTCAACTAGGATGTATTAGAGCCACTCGATTCCTTCTCAATCATTGCTCCTGTCCATGGGTCACGCACCATAGCTTCTCACCAGCGAGTAGCACCGCCGTACTCGACTTGTCATGCCGCCGGTAGCAATGCCCCGCCCCATTGTAGTGGAGCACGACTCCGTTGCAGCACTCCCTACAGTAGAAAAAAGGCGGCGAGTAGTGGCCATTCCCTTTTTGCTCTGCAGGAGCAACAACAGAGGGGTAGCAGAGCTTGCGGAAGCAGTGGCCAGTGTTGACCTTGATCTAGAGGAAGGGGAAGATGACGATGCGGCAGGAAAAATGTGTGGTTGTGGCTTCCTCCATGGGGGGATAAGGCGGATGCTAAGCGGCGTGTGGGGCCTATCCAGAGATGGGTATGTGGGCTGGGCAGTTGACCGAGTGATGCACAATGTGGATGCACGCATGGCAAGCAGACGACGCGGCTGGTTTCTCCAAAAATCAGCCGGATGGATTTAAGAGTTTTCCATAAATTTTACGAGCGGACGTAGAGGAGTAAAAACAATCGCCCACTCGCCACCGAGTAAAAGAAGCGGCACACCATCGTCCCACCACCCAAATCCACCACTGCGCGCCGCCTCCTATGGCTGGATCCGACCGACGCCGATCATCGCTGCCCAACCGGAGCGCTTGGTCGGCAGATCGAGCCGTGACACAGCCTCCTCCCTCGTTGGCAGCGGATCCTCCACCCCCCTCCTCATCCTGCATCACGCCAGCGTTCCCCAACCTCCCGTCACCGCCCCCGTTGAGGCCAAACTACCACGGTGCGCGACAACGCAAAAGGGGGCCTAGGTCGCCGAGATCTATGATCGAGACACCGGGACTGGGTCGCAAATGAAGAAGAAGGCTACGGCGACAGAGGCAACGGAGGTGGAAACGTCGGCAGCGGCAGGACCAACATCTTCGACGACCCAGACCCGATGGTCTGTGGGTTGTCTAGAGCCGTGTGGAAAGAGGCCGCCCAAGATAGCGGCTCTCGGAAGCAAAAAAAAAAAAAACAAGTTTTTTCTTTTCTTTCTGAGTGTCATAGTTGTGCCTCTCGCGAAAGCAGATTACGAGAAGCAAATTTGCGCCTCTCGTGGGGGAAAACACGTTTTCTCTTTTCAAGAGGCACAACTATGCCTCTTGCAGAAGCAAATACGTGCCTTCACAAGAAGTGAATCT